>NC_133332.1:322166595-322525459 GCF_042186555.1 Aquarana catesbeiana | reverse complement strand
ACATGACATGTGGGGTCCTTTCCCTTCCTCTGTTCTCTGGTGGTGGGTGGTCTTCTAGTCACATGACATGTGGGATCCTTTCTCCTCTGTTCTCTGGCAGTGGGTGGTCTTCTAGTCACATGACACGTGGGGTCCTTTCCCCTCCTCTGTTCTCTGGCAGTGGGTGGTCTTCTAGTCACATGACATGTGGGGTCCTTTCTCCTCCTCTGTTCTCTGGCGGTGGGTGGTCTTCTAGTCACATGACATGTGGGGTCCTTTCTCCTCTGTTCTCTGGCGGTGGGTGGTCTTCTAGTCACATGACACTCGGGGTCCTTTCCCCTCCTCTGTTCTCTGGTGGTGGGTGGTCTTCTAGTCACATGACATGTGGGGTCCTTTCCCTTCCTCTGTTCTCTGGTGGTGGGTGGTCTTCTAGTCACATGACATGTGGGGTCCTTTCCCCTCTGTTCTCTGGCGGTGGGTGGTCTTCTAGTCACATGACACTCGGGGTCCTTTCTCCTCCTCTGTTTTCTGGCAGTGGGTGGTCTTCTAGTCACATGACGTGGGGTCCTTTCCCCTCCTCTGTTCTCTGGCAGTGGGTGGTCTTCTAGTCACATGACATGGGGGGTCCTTTCCCCTCCTCTGTTCTCTGGCAGTGGGTGGTCTTCTAGTCACATGACACGGGGGGTCCTTTCTCCTCCTCTGTTCTCTGGCAGTGGGTGGTCTTCTAGTCACATGACATGCGGGGTCCTTTCTCCTCCTCCTCTCTCTCTCATCCCTCATCTTTCTCTCTCCTCTCTCTCAGCCCCGACCGGTGCCCCACCCCTACTCAGTGTTATGTTTACAATCCTCCCTGTCGGAGTATAAAATGAAACGCGTTAGTTCTGAGCACCTCCTGTGTTCAGTCAGTTCTTCCCATACATTACATCCTAGTAAGTTTTCATTTACAGGAGGTCACAGAAAGGTTCATTCTGATTGGTCGCTCAGGGTTCCTGCCTGAATACATTGTAAAGGCAGACTGCAGCTGTCTCTACAGTAAAAGCGCAATAACATGATTGCCCTTCTCTGTGTTTTAGGTGGAAGCAATCGTTTCTGATCAGTTTAATTTTCTGTATTCCTGTGATGGGATTAATGATCTACATGATGTTCATGGACAGTGATCACATGATGCCCCACCACAACATGACCATGGATGACATCACCACCTACCACCCCACCATGGTGCTGGAGTATCAGATCATGCCAGGCCTCTCCATCATGAATCTGCTCTCCCTCCTGCTGTGTATACCTGTACAGGTGAGTCTCCACCAAGGGGGGATGGGGGACTGTGGGATCAATATCTGTGTATACCTGTACAGGTGAGTCTCCTCTAAGACGGGGGGATGGGGGACTGTGGGATCAATATCTGTGTATACCTGTACAGGTGAGTCTCCACCAAGGGGGGGATGGGGGACTGTGGGATCAATATCTGTGTTTACCTGTACAGGTGAGTCTCCACCAAGGGGGGGGGGGGATGGGGGACTGTGGGATCAATATCTATGTATACCTGTACAGGTGAGTCTCCTCTAAGACGGGGGGATGGGGGACTGTGGGATCAATATCTGTGTATACCTGTACAGGTGAGTCTCCACCAAGGGGGGGGGGGGGGATGGGGGACTGTGGGATCAATATCTGTGTATACCTGTACAGGTGAGTCTCCACCAAGGGGGGATGGGGGACTGTGGGATCAATATCTGTGTATACCTGTACAGGCGAGTCTCCACTAAGAGGGGGGATGGGGGACTGTGGGATCAATATCTGTGTATACCTGTACAGGCGAGTCTCCACTAAGAGGGGGGATGGGGGACTGTGGGATCAATATCTGTGTATACCTGTACAGGTGAGTCTCCACTAAGAGGGGGGATGGGGGACTGTGGGATCAATATCTGTGTATACCTGTACAGGTGAGTCTCCACCAAGGGGGGATGGGGGACTGTGGGATTAATATCTGTGTAAACCTGTACAGATGAGTCTCCACCAAGGGGGGATGGGGGACTGTGGGATCAATATCTGTGTATACCTGTACAGGCGAGTCTCCACCGGGGGAGGGGGGGGGGGGGGGGACTGTGGGATCAATATCTGTGTATACCTGTACAGGTGAGTCTCCACTAAGAGGGGGGATGGGGGACACTGGAATCAATATCTGTGTATACCTGTACAGGTGATTCTCCACTAAGAGGGGGGATGGGGGACTGTGGGATCAATATCTGTGTATACCTGTACAGGTGAGTCTCCACTAAGAGGGGGGATGGGGGACACTGGAATCAATATCTGTGTATACCTGTACAGGTGATTCTCCACTAAGAGGGGGGATGGGGGACTGTGGGATCAATATCTGTGTATACCTGTACAGGTGAGTCTCCACTAAGAGGGGGGATGGGGGACTGTGGGATCAATATCTGTGTATACCTGTACAGGTGAGTCTCCACCAAAGGGGATGGGGGACTGTGGGATCAATATCTGTGTTTACCTGTACAGGCGAGTCTCCTCTAAGACGGGGGGATGGGGGACTGTGGGATCAATATCTGTGTATACCTGTACAGGTGAGTCTTCACCAAGAGGGGGGATGGGGGACTGTGGGATCAATATCTGTGTATACCTGTACAGGTGAGTCTCCACTAAGAGGGGGATGGGGGACTGTGGGATCAATATCTGTGTATACCTGTACAGGTGAGTCTCCACCAAGGGGGATGGGGGACTGTGGGATCAATATCTGTGTATACCTGTACAGGTGAGTCTCCACCAAGGGGGATGAGAGACTGTGGGATCAATATCTGTGTATACCTGTACAGGTGAGTCTCCACCAAGGGGGGGATGGGGGACTGTGGGATCAATATCTGTGTATACCTGTACAGGTGAGTCTCCACCAAGGGGGGGATGGGGGACTGTGGGATCAATATCTGTGTATACCTGTACAGGTGAGTCTCCACCAAGGGGGGATGGGAGACTGTGGGATCAATATCTGTGTATACCTGTACAGGTGAGTCTCCACCAAGGGGGGGATGGGGGACTGTGGGATCAATATCTGTGTATACCTGTACAGGTGAGTCTCCACCAAGGGGGGATGGGAGACTGTGGGATCAATATCTGTGTATACCTGTACAGGTGAGTCTCCACCAAGGGGGGGATGGGGGACTGTGGGATCAATATCTGTGTATACCTGTACAGGTGAGTCTCCACCAAGGGGGGATGGGAGACTGTGGGATCAATATCTGTGTATACCTGTACAGGTGAGTCTCCACCAAGGGGGGGATGGGGGACTGTGGGATCAATATCTGTGTATACCTATACAGGCGAGTCCCCACTAAGAGGGGGGATGGGGGACTGTGGGATCAATATCTGTGTATACCTGTACAGGTGAGTCTCCACCAAGGGGGGGATGGGGGACTGTGGGATCAATATCTGTGTATACCTGTACAGGCGAGTCCCCACTAAGAGGGGTGATGGGGGACTGTGGGATCAATATCTGTGTATACCTGTACAGGCGAGTCTCCTCTAAGAGGGGGGATAGGGGGCTGTGGGATCAATATCTGTGTATACCTGTACAGGCGAGTCTCCTCTAAGAGGGGGGATAGGGGGCTGTGGGATCAATTATTATTATTATTATTATTATTATTATTATTATTATTATTATACAGTATTTATATAGCACCAACAGTTTACGTAGCGCTTTACAACTTGAGGGTAAACAGTACAAATACAATACAATTTGATACAGTAGGAATCAGAGGGCCCTGCTCCTTAGAGCTTACAATCTAAGAGGGGAGGTCAAGAGATACAAGAGGTAATAACTGTAGGGGATGTGCTGATTGAGAAGATAAATGTACAGTTGTTAGGTGGGGGCCAGATAGGCTTCTCTGAAGAGATGAGTTTTCAGGGATCGTCTGAAAGTGGATAAAGTAGGAGAAAATCGGACGGATTGGGGTAGAGCATTCCAGAGGATGGGGGAGGCTCTGGAGAAGTCCTGAAGGCGAGCATGGGATGAGGTGACAAGGGAGTTTGAGAGCAGGAGGTCTTGGGAGGAGCGAAGAGAACGATTAGGTTGGTATTTTGTGACTAGGTTAGAGATGTAGCTAGGGGCCAGGTTGTGTATGGCTTTGTAAGTTATAGTTAGTATCTTGAATTTAATTCGGTGACTGAGTGGCAGCCAATGGAGGGATTGGCAGAGGGGTGTAGCAGACGCTGAGCGGTTTGTGTGGTGGATGAGCCTGGCCGCAGCGTTCATGATGGACTGAAGTGGGGAGGAGCCTATTTAGAGGTAAACCTATAAGGAGGGAGTTGCAGTAGTCGAGGCGGGAGATGACCAGGGAGTGGATTAGAAGCTTTGTGGTGACATTGGTTAGGAAGGGGCGTATCTTGGAGATGTTGCGGAGATTGAGGCGGCAAGCTTTGGATAGTGATAGAATGTGGGGTGGAAAGGTTAGTTCAGAGTCCAGGATTACACCTAGGACCTTGGCGTGGGGGGATGGGTTGATAGTTGAGCCGTTGATATTGACAGGGAAATCAGGGGAAGTGGCACCTGAGGGAGGAAATATCATGAGCTCGGTTTTGGATAGGTTGAGTTTGAGGAAGTGATGTGACATCCAGGCTGATATGTCTGCTAGTAAGTTGGTAATGCGTGAGGAGACAGATTGAGAGAGCTGGGGGGTGGAGAGATAGATTTGGGTGTCATCAGCGTAGAGATGATATTAAAAGCCATGGGAGGCAATCAACTGACCCAAGGAGGTGGTGTAGATTGAGAAAAGGAGAGGTCCAAGAACAGAACCTTGGGGGACCCCAACGGAAAAAGGAAGAGGAGAGGAGGAAGTAGAGTTGTAAGTGACACTGAAGGAGCGGTGTGATAGGTAGGATGAGAACCAGCGAAGAGTGCAGTCACGGAGACCAAAGGAGTGGAGTTTTTTGAGGAGGAGGGGGTGGTCCACTGTGTCAAAGGCAGCAGAGAGATCCAGAAGAAGTAGTACGGAATAGTGTCCATTGGCTTTAGCCATTAGTAGATCATTTGAGAGTTTAAGGAGAGCAGTTTCCGTGGAGTGTTGAGGGCGAAAACCGGACTGAAGGGGATCAAGAAGTTTATTCATGGTCAGATGGTCGCTTAGTCGGTTGTAGACCAGTCTTTCAAGAAGTTTGGAGGAGAAGGAGTGTAAGGAGATGGGACGTAAGTTCTTGAGATTGGTGGGATCCAGTGAAGGCTTTTTTAGTATGGGGGTGACTAGCGCATGTTTTAGAGAGTTTGGGAAGATGCCACAAGAGAGGGAGAGGTTGAAAATGTGAGTTAGAGAGTGTAGAATGGAGTCAGAGGGTGAGCGTAGCATTTGCGAGGGAACAGGATCCAGGGAGCAGGTGGTTAGATGGGTGCTAGATAAAAGTTTAGCAACCTCAGTAATAGTAACAGGGTTGAATGAAGGAAGTAATGATTGTATCTGTGGACATGGGGTGTTGCATGGGGGAGGTTTTTGCGCATTGGTGATCTCCTCATGAATTGTATCAATCTTAGTTTTGAAGTGATTGGCAATCTCCTGGGCAGTGAGTGAGTTGGTTGGTGGGTGGAGGACAGAGTAGAGTGTAGAAGGTAGAGAAGAGATCTCCTGGGCAGTGAGTGAGTTGGTGGGTAGAGTCTTAGTCTTATGCCACAGGCGCTCAAGAGCGCGGCTACGTTTTCTGAGACTTCTGGTGTCGTCTGTTTGCCAGGGTTGTAGCAGTCGGGGCCTAATTCTGCGTGTAGTGAGGGGGGCCAGCTTGTCTAGGGAGGAAGACAGTGAGTTGTTGTAGATGAAAGTAGCTAGGTTGGGGCAGGACAGAGGTGAGATTTTGTCATAGAGGTGATCAGTAGCAGAGTAGAGAAGAGAAGGGTTGAGGTGGCGAAGGTTTCTACGGGTAATTGTTAGGTGGTTGGAGGGAGAAGAGGTGGAAGACAAGGAGAGAGCAAAACTAATAAGGTGGTGATCAGAGAGTGGGAGTGGATTGTTGGAAAGGTTGCACGGAGTGCACAGATAGGAGAAGACAAGGTCAAGGGTGTTGCCGTTGGAGTGGGTAGGAGCCTGTATCCATTGCTTCAGGTCAAGCGATGAGGTTAGACTGAGAAGTTTAGAAGTAATAGTGTTAGTGTTGACAGGGATGTTGAAGTCACCGAGAATAATTGTGGGGATTTCAGAAGAGAGAAAGTAGGGTAGCCAGGCAGAGAAGTCATCAAGGAAGGCAGATACTGGTCCAGGGGGCCAGGAGATGACAGCAATTCTTAGAGAAATGGGAGAGAATAGACGAATGTAATGTGCCTCAAAAGAGGAGAGTGTCAGAGAGGGAGGTGGGTGAAGTACCTGATAGGTGCTGCATGGGGCTAGAAGGATTCCCACTCCACCTCCCTTCTGTCCACTTGGTCTGGGGGAGTGAGTCCAGAGAAGGCCCCCATGGGAGAGGGAAGCAGGAGAAATAGTGTCCGATTCATGAAGCCAGGTTTCAGTAATGGCAAGTAGGTTAAATGAATTTGTGATAAAGAGGTCGTGAAGGGTGGTGAGTTTGATGCAGACAGAACGTGCGTTCCACAGGGCACAGGAAAAGGGGGGGCTGGTTTTGGAAAGAGGAATAGAGACCAAGTTCTGTGGGTTGCGGCTCCTGCCAGAGGGTGTAGGGGGTTGGGAGCGATGGGCAAAGACAGATGATGGTGGCCCAGGGTTTGGGGATATGTCACCAGAGATTAGGAGAAGCAGGAGGGTGAGGGAGGTAATGTGGGGCATGTCTCAGAGTACTGGAGGTTTTATCAGTATATGGATGTAGAATGAGCGAGAGTTGGTAGGAGCAGTCATAGGGAGAAGACAGAAGGGGGTGATATGTATAAGCAGGCGGGTGGAGAGGGGGGGTGAAGGTAAGAGAGTTTGAGGAGAGAGGACAGAAGTGTCAAAGATAGTGGTAGAGAGTGCATGTTACAGAGCGGAAGGAGAGCTTATTAGAGAGACGGGTCACCTGCAGTCTGTTGGGTGCTTTCCAGTGCAGATTGCTGTATTTGTTTGCTTCGTGCAATCGATGAAGTGCAGAGAATGAAGTGCATATTGTAGAAAGAATCACTTAGAGATAGAAGCCCCTGCAATGTGCTCCCCCAGCAATGTGCTGACCCCTTAAGGATGCTCAAATTTATACTGTTATGAGGGTGGGGTTGAAGTTCATTAATTAATCATGAGTGACTATAAGAATGCCCAACAATCAAAGTGGACTTTTTGCTTCAAAAGTCAGAATAGCAAAAGGCCGAGATAAGATCAACACATAAAACTTGGGTAAGACAGTCCAGAGCTACAAATAATGTCATGGTTGTGCACACAGGGCAATAGATAGAGAAGGCCACATACCAGAGACACACACATACAGACAGCAGGCAGATCCCAATTTCAGTTAACGGTGGAAGATGTGGGTGACACATACCTGTAAGAGACAGAGAAGGAATGATCAGGTGAGGCAGAACTTGAAGCAGAGATTGAAGTGCAGATCACTTGTAGAAAGAATCACTTAGAGAAAGAAGCCTTAATGATAGAAGCCCCTGCAATGTGCTCCCCGAGCAATATCTGTGTATACCTGTACAGGTGAGTCTCCACTAAGAGGGGGGATGGGGGACTGTGGGATCAATATCTGTGTATACCTGTACAGGTGAGTCTCCACCAAGGGGGGATGGGGGACTGTGGGATCAATATCTGTGTGAAATCTATAGAGGCGCCTGGAATGATGTTTTATAGTAATGTGAAGGTACCAGGAATATACAGACTGTATACACTGTATATGGGAATTGGTTTGTATGTATATGATAATCATATGAAGACACCGAGGACAGTGATTGGTTGACGTGTATTATACATTTTTTATTTAATTTTTATTTGATTTTTACTGTCAGCAGCTCCACACAGTTATTATTAAGTGTTCTTGCATAGCAAGACCACTTACTGTTATCTCACATATATATTATTCTTATTATTATAGCCAAATTTACCACCCTAACTCCTCCCACAGTTTTTACACTACATAGACAAGTAATATACCGAAACGTGCGGATTGTTCCCGAATGGTGTGCTATTACTTTGTGGAACGTTTCGCCGAATGGTTCACGAAATATCGTCATTTTGTGCGGCGAAATTGGTCCCATAGGAATGAATGGGGAAACTAGAGTGGGAGATGACAAAAGCTGAAAAATCAGAACATGATTTCTAAACTGCCGCCACTCCCTCATTTTCAAGCCCACCTACACAAATCTTATATCAAAACGTTCAGCTATCCCTGCTGCCACTAAACATGTCCACGGCTAAGCCATAGTCCTGATAGTTTTCACAATATGACCATTTGTTTGCAACTCACGCCGTCCATTGACATTCATTGAAACTACACTCTAGCCCCCTCCAAATTTGAAGGGCAATTTCTAAACTGCGACTGTGCCTTCATTTTTAATATTTCACAGACATACTATACATCAAAATCTAGGTCTGGGTCTTGTGATTCTCACAATATAAAGATCTTCGCTGTAGGATGTATAGTTTTTAAAATACGGCCATTTGTTTAGAGGTCATTTCAGGAAATTTTAGCCATTAATCAGAGTGTACTGTGTTTGTTTTGTTGCCATGGTTACCAAAGCTTCTGTTATACACAGGGGGGAAGGTGGCTGGAGCATCTCAGCTGATTACAGAGCCCGGGGGAGGGGACAGACACACCATGTACTGATTTATAATAGAGGAATATGATGGGGCAGTTTTGATGGGGTAATTCTGATGGGGCAGTTTTGATGAAGTAGTATTTGGGAAGCATAAACAGGGCATGAGCGTTGCTAGGAAACAGTAGTTGTAAACACAAGATGCTGAGACACCCTAAATGCATGTGACTTCATCTGCTAGACTTGATAATGCTTGTAGACTCCTCCCACAGTTTTTACACTACATAGACAAATAATATACCGAAACGAGCGGATTGTTCCCGATTGGTGTGTTATTACTTTGTGGAATGTTTCGCCGAATGGTCCACGAAATTACGTTTTTGCGGCGAAATTGGTCCCATAGGAATGAATGGCGAAATGTTCAAAACTAGAGTGGGAGGTGACAAAAGCTGACAACCCCATGATCAGCCAAAACATTATGACCACCCCATGATCAGCCAAAACATTATGACTGCCCCATGTAAAAAAAAAAAAATATTTTTGAAAAAAAAAAATAATAATTTTTGAAAAAATAAAAATAAAATCATTTTTGAAAAAAAAAAAATTTTGAAAAAAAAAAAATTTATTTTTGAAAAAAAAAATATTTTTTGAAAAAAATGTTCAGCTCTTTCAGCTAATGATGGGACTTCAACTGTTTTACTACTATTTATACTTTTTAAAATATTAAGCTTTTTAACACTTTTCACAGTTACTCCGCCCACTCCACCCAGTTACTCCGCCCATTCCAGTTGTAGAGGCAAGAACACTTTCACAATTTCCCCAGAAATTGTACCTTTTCTAGTTAAGTGTTCTTGCATAGCAAGACCACTTACTGTTATCTCACATATATATTATTCTTATTATTATAGCCAAATTTACCACCCTAACTCCTCCCACAGTTTTTACACTACATAGACAAGTAATATACCGAAACGTGCGGATTGTTCCCGAATGGTGTGCTATTACTTTGTGGAACGTTTCGCCGAATGGTTCACAAAATATCGTCATTTTTGCGGCGAAATTGGTCCCATAGGAATGAATGGGGAAACTAGAGTGGGAGATGACAAAAGCTGGAAAATCAGAACATGATTTCTAAACTGCCGCCACTCCCTCATTTTCAAGGCCACCTACACAAATCTTATATCAAAACGTTCAGCTATCCCTGCTGCCACTAAACATGTCCACGGCTAAGCCATAGTCCTGATAGTTTTCACAATATGACCATTTGTTTGCAACTCACGCCGTCCATTGACATTCATTGAAACTACACTCTAGCCCCCTCCAAATTTGAAGGGCAATTTCTAAACTGCGACTGTGCCTTCATTTTTAATATTTCAGAGACATACTATACATCAAAATCTAGGTCTGGGTCTTGTGATTCTCACAATATAAAGATCTTCGCTGTAGGATGTATAGTTTTTAAAATATGGCCATTTGTTTAGAGGTCATTTCAGGAAATTTTAGCCATTAATCAGAGTGTACTGTTAGTGTTTGTTTTGTTGCCATGGTTACCAAAGCTTCTGTTATACACAGGGGGAGGTGGCTGGAGCATCTCAGCTCTGATTACAGAGCCCGGGGGAGGGGACAGACACACCATGTACTGATTTATAATAGAGGAATATGATGGGGCAGTTTTGATGGGGCAATTATGATGGGGCAGTTTTGATGAAGTAGTATTTGGGAAGCATAAACAGGGCATGAGCGTTGCTAGGAAACAGTGGTTGTAAACACAAGATGCTGAGACACTCCAAATGCATGTGACTTCATCTGCTAGACTTGATAATGCTTGTAGACTCCTCCCACAGTTTTCACACTACAGAGACAAATAATATACCGAAACGAGCGGATTGTTCCCGATTGGTGTGTTATTACTTTGTGGAATGTTTTGCCGAATGGTCCACGAAATGACGTTTTTGCGGCGAAATTGGTCCCATAGGAATGAATGGCGAAATGTTCAAAACTAGAGTGGGAAGTGACAAAAGCTGACAACCCCATGATCAGCCAAAACATTATGACCACCCCATGATCAGCCAAAACATTATGACCGCCCCATGTAAAAAAAAAAAATATTTTTGAAAAAAAAAAAAAATTTTTGAAAAAAGTAAAAAAATAATTTTTGAAAAAAAAAAATATTTTTGAAAAAAAAAAAATTATTTTTGAAAAAAAAAAATATTTTTGAAAAAAAATTTCTTTTAAAAAAAAAATTATTTTTGAAAAAAAAATATATTTGAAAAAAAAAAAATATTTTTGAAAAAAAAAAATTATTTTTGAAAAAAAAAATTACTTTAAAAAAAATAATGATTTCGAAAAAAAAATTATTTTTGAAATAAAAAAAATTCATTTTTGAAAAAAAAAATTACTTTTGAAAAAAATGTTCAGCTCTTTCAGCGAATGATGGAACTTTTTTACTACTATTTATACTTTTTAAAATATTAAGCTTTTTAACACTTTTCACAGTTACTCAAGCCACTCCACCCCACCCAGTTACTTCGCCCACTCCAGTTGTAGAGGCAAGAACACTTTTCACAATTTCCCCAGAAATTGTACCTTTTCTAGTTCTTATTATTATTATAGCCAAATTTACCACCCTAACTCCTCCCACAGTTTTTACACTACATAGACAAGTAATATACCGAAACGTGCGGATTGTTCCCGAATGGTGTGCTATTACTTTGTGGAACGTTTCGCCGAATGGTTCACGAAATATCGTCATTTTTGCGGCGAAATTGGTCCCATAGGAATGAATGGGGAAACTAGAGTGGGAGATGACAAAAGCTGGAAAATCAGAACATGATTTCTAAACTGCCGCCACTCCCTCATTTTCAAGCCCACCTACACAAATCTTATATCAAAACGTTCAGCTATCCCTGCTGCCACTAAACATGTCCACGGCTAAGCCATAGTCCTGATAGTTTTCACAATATGACCATTTGTTTGCAACTCACGCCGTCCATTGACATTCATTGAAACTACACTCTAGCCCCCTCCAAATTTGAAGGGCAATTTCTAAACTGCGACTGTGCCTTCATTTTTAATATTTCAGAGACATACTATACATCAAAATCTAGGTCTGGGTCTTGTGATTCTCACAATATAAAGATCTTCGCTGTAGGATGTATAGTTTTTAAAATACGGCCATTTGTTTAGAGGTCATTTCAGGAAATTTTAGCCATTAATCAGAGTGTACTGTTAGTGTTTGTTTTGTTGCCATGGTTACCAAAGCTTCTGTTATACACAGGGGGGAGGTGGCTGGAGCATCTCAGCTGATTACAGAGCCTGGGGGAGGGGACAGACACACCATGTACTGATTTATAATAGAGGAATATGATGGGGCAGTTTTGATGGGGTAATTCTGATGGGGCAGATTTGATGGGGCAATTATGATGGGGCAGTTTTGATGAAGTAGTATTTGGGAAGCATAAACAGGGCATGAGCGTTGCTAGGAAACAGTGGTTGTAAACACAAGATGCTGAGACACCCCAAATGCATGTGACTTCATCTGCTAGACTTGATAATGCTTGTAGACTCCTCCCACAGTTTTTACACTACAGAGACAAATAATATACCGAAACGAGTGGATTGTTCCCGATTGGTGTGTTATTACTTTGTGGAACGTTTCGCCAAATGGTCCACGAAATGACGTTTTTGCGGCGAAATTGGTCCCATAGGAATGAATGGCGAAATGTTCAAAACTAGAGTGGGAAGTGACAAAAGCCGACAACCCCATGATCAGCCAAAACATTATGACCGCCCCATGTAAAAAAAAAAATATTTTTGAAAAAAAAAAAAAATTTTTGAAAAAAGTAAAAAAATAATTTTAGAAAAAAGTAAAAAAATCATTTTTGAAAAAAAAAAATTATTTTTGAAAAAAAAAAATATTTTTGTAAAAAAAATTACTTTTATAAAAAAAATTATTTTTGAAAAAAAAATATATTTGAAAAAAAAAATTTTTGAAAAAAAAAAATTATTTTTGAAAAAAAAATTACTTTAAAAAAAATAATAATTTCGAAAAAAAAATTATTTTTGAAATAAAAAAATTCATTTTTGAAAAAAAAAATTACCTTTGAAAAAAAAAATCATTTTTGAAGAAAAAAAAATCATTTTTGATTAAAAAAAAATCATTTTTGATTAAAAAAAATTCATTTTTGAAAAAAAAAATTACTTTTGAAAAAAATGTTCAGCTCTTTCAGCGAATGATGGAACTTTTTTACTACTATTTATACTTTTTTAAAATATTAAGCTTTTTAACACTTTTCACAGTTACTCAAGCCACTCCACCCCACCCAGTTACTCCGCCCACTCCAGTTGTAGAGGCAAGAACACTTTTCACAATTTCCCCAGAAATTGTACCTTTTCTAGTTTTATATTATTATAGATCTCTATTATATATACAATGTGATTATTATAGATCTGTATATATATATATAATGTGACTATTATAGATCGGTATATATATATATATACAATGTGATTATTATAGATCTGTATATACAATGTGATTATTATAGATCTGTATATATATATAATGTGATTATTATAGATCTGTATATATACAATGTGATTATTATAGATCTGTATATATATATAATGTGATTATTATAGATCTGTATATATACAATGTGATTATTATAGATCTGTATATATATATATATAATGTGACTATTATAGATCTGTATATATACAATGTAATTATTATAGATCTGTATATACAATGTGATTATTATAGATCTGTATATATATACAATGTGATTATTATAGATCTGTATATATATACAATGTGATTATTATAGATCTGTATATATATATATAATGTGACTATTATAGATCGGTATATATATATACAATGTGATATATACAATATATCTGTATATCTGAGTGAAGATGTGTTGTGTTGTAGTTTTTAGGGGGATGGTACTTCTACATACAAGCATACAAGGCTCTGAAGCATAAAACCGCCAACATGGACGTCCTGATAGTCTTGGCCACCTCCATCGCCTTCATTTATTCTCTTGTCATTCTTCTGGTTGCAATGTTTGAAAAATCCAAAGTGAACCCCATTACCTTCTTTGACACCCCGCCGATGCTCTTCGTCTTCATCGCTCTGGGACGGTGGCTGGAACATGTCGCCAAGGTATGGAAGGAGTGGGTGCGGGGAATGAATACTCCATTATAATGGTGGGGGAGCTGCTGGGAGTTGTGTGTAATTATCAGATCTATAGATCCCTACCACCTTAGAGCCAGCTTATGGGATGTGATTGGTTAGTAGACAGCGGGGGGCGGGGTTTGAGGGGATGGGCGTGCACCTCCAGCTCTCCTGTTCTCTGTGTCTATCATGGACTCGGCAGAACAGGAAACTGATCTCTTCTAATTAACAAAAGAGATTCGGCCACATCTGTGAATGAGGAGCAAAATCTGCTGTTCACCCATCCCCCAATGTGTACAGAGTGCGGAGTTCTATGTCTGGTGTGATAGTACTGGTAGTACTGGTGTGATAGTACTGGTGTGATAGTATTGGTAGTACTGGTGTGATAGTACTGGTGTGATAGTATTGGTAGTACTGGTGTGATAGTATTGATAGTACTGGTGTGATAGTATTGATAGTACTGGTGTGATAGTACTGGTGTGATAGTACTGGTGTGATAGTATTGATAGTACTGGTGTGATAGTACTGGTGTGATAGTATTGGTAGTACTGGTGTGATAGTACTGGTGTAATAGTATTGATAGTACTGGTAGTTGGCGTTTCCTCCATTTCTCAGTATAGAAGAAGTTTTTATTTATTGACATTTCTTGTCACACATTTTCAGAGTAAAACATCGGCGGCTCTCTCACGTCTGATCTCCCTGCAAGCAACCGAGGCCACAATCGTCACCTTAGGGCCCGACAATTCTGTTCTCAGGTACATTCTATATTATCCCCTCTATACCTGATATACTGGGGACCCATCAGACTCCACCCACTACAGGAGTGAGGTCATGAAGAGGCACTAATTATCATTATTTATTATCACTATTATGATTATTATTATTATTATTATTATCAGTATTATCAGTATGATTATTATTATGATTGATTATTATTATGATTATTATTCTTATTATGATTATTATTCTTATTATTATTCTTATTATGATTATTATTATGATTATTATTATGATTATTATTCTTATTATGATTGATTATTATTATGATTTATTATTATGATTATTATTCTTATTATGATTGATTATTATTATGATTATTATTATGATTATTATTCTTATTATGATTGATTATTATTATGATTATTATTATGATTATTATTATGCCGGTTTTCCTTCTTGCCCTTCATATTGCACGGTGTGTGACGTCTGCGGTTGTAGTGAGGTGGCGGTGGATGTGGAGTTGGTCCAGCGGGGAGACATTGTGAAGGTGACCCCCGGGGGGAAGTTTCCTGTGGACGGACGGGTGGTTGAAGGTCATTCTATGGTGGATGAATCTCTGATCACAGGTACCTCACATCCTTCACATGATAAATGTGTCTTCTATAATGAAATCTGTGGGGTCTCCCGGTGTTGGGGGTGAGGCACCTCCTGGAGAGGAACGAGCAGCTTTGTGAGTATTTGAGGGTCAGATTGGTGTGGAGGATACCAGTAGGGGGCGCCCTGCATGGAGTCATGGAATAGTGATGACTTGAAGGGATAATCCACACTTCTGTACTCTTCTTGGTGAATGGATGAGTGGTATTAATGGTTTGTGCTCTGATTTCATCCCCAGGAGAACCCATGCCCGTCACCAAGAAACCCGGAAGCAGCGTCATCGCCGGCTCCATCAACCAGAACGGCTCCCTTCTGATCTCCGCCACCCACGTCGGCTCAGACACCACCCTCTGCCAGATCGTCAAACTGGTGGAAGAGGCGCAGACATCGAAGGTGACCACAGGGTAGAATTCTTCAGGTTAAATGTGGGGGGGCGGTATTCTTCGGGTTGGATGGGGGGGGCGGTATTCTTCAGGTTGGATGTGGGGGGCGGTATTCTTCAGGTTGGATGGGGGGGGCGGTATTCTTCAGGTTGGATGTGGGGGGCGGTATTCTTCAGGTTGGATGGGGGGGGCGGCATTCTTCAGGTTGGATGTGGGGGGCGGTATTCTTCAGGTTGGATGTGGGGGGCGGTATTCTTCAGGTTGGATGTGGGGGGCGGTATTCTTCGGGTTGGATGTGGGGGGCGGTATTCTTCAGGTTGGATGTGGGGGGGCGGTATTCTTCAGGTTGGATGTGGGGGGCGGTATTCTTCGGGTTGGATGTGGGGGGGTATTCTTCAGGTTGGATGGGGGGGCGGTATTCTTCAGGTTAAATGTGGGGGGCGGTATTCTTCGGGTTGGATGTGGGGGGGGGTATTCTTCAGGTTGGATGTGGGGGGTAGAATTCTTCAGGTTGGATGTGGGGGGCGGTATTCTTCAGGTTGGATGTGGGGGGCGGTATTCTTCAGGTTGGATGTGGGGGGCAGTATTCTTCAGGTTGGATGTGGGGGGCGGTATTCTTCAGGTTGGATGTGGGGGGGGTGGTATTTTTCAGGTTGGATGGGGGGGCGGTATTCTTCAGGTTGGATGGGGGGGGCGGTATTCTTCAGGTTGGATGTGGGGGGTGGTATTCTTCAGGTTGGATGTGGGGGGGTGGTATTTTTCAGGTTGGATGGGGGGGCGGTATTCTTCAGGTTGGATGTGGGGGGCGGTATTCTTCAGGTTGGATGTGGGGGGCGGTATTCTTCAGGTTGGATGTGGGGGGTGGTATTCTTCAGGTTGGATGTGGGGGGCGGTATTCTTCAGGTTGGATGTGGGGGGCGGTATTCTTCAGGTTGGATGGGGGGGGTGGTATTCTTCAGGTTGGATGTGGGGGGGGGTGGTATTCTTCAGGTTGGATGTGGGGGGTGGTATTCTTCAGGTTGGATGTGGGGGGCGGTATTCTTCAGGTTGGATGTGGGGGGCGGTATTCTTCAGGTTGGATGTGGGGGGGCGGTATTCTTCAGGTTGGATGTGGGGGGGCGGTATTCTTCAGGTTGGATGGGGGGGCGGTATTTTTCAGGTTAGATGTGGGGGGCGGTATTCTTCAGGTTGGATGTGGGGGGTGGTATTCTTCAGGTTGGATGTGGGGATTCAGGTTGGATGTGGGGGGCGGTATTCTTCAGGTTGGATGTGGGGGGCGGTATTCTTCAGGTTGGATGGGGGGGGGGCGGTATTCTTCAGGTTGGATGTGGGGGGCGGTATTCTTCAGGTTGGATATGGGGGGTGGTATTCTTCAGGTTGGATGTGGGGGGGCGGTATTCTTCAGGTTGAATGTGGGGGGCGGTATTCTTCAGGTTGGATATGGGGGGTGGTATTTTTCAGGTTGGATGTGGGGGGCGGTATTCTTCAGGTTGGATGTGGGGGGTGGTATTTTTCAGGTTGGATGTGGGGGGGCGGTATTCTTCAGGTTGGATGGGGGGGCGGTATTCTTCAGGTTGGATGTGGGGGGGCGGTATTCTTCAGGTTGGATGTGGGGGGGCGGTATTCTTCAGGTTGGATGGGGGGGGCGGTATTCTTCAGTTTGGATGGGGGGGCGGTATTCTTCAGGTTGGATGTGGGGGGGCGGTATTCTTCAGGTTGGATGGGGGGGGCTGTATTCTTCAGTTTGGATGGGGGGGCGGTATTCTTCAGGTTGGATGTGGGGGGTGGTATTCTTCGGGTTGGATGGGGGGGGGTGGTATTCTTCGGGTTGGATGTGGGGGGTGGTATTTTTCAGGTTGGATGTGGGGGGCGGTATTCTTCAGGTTGGATGTGGGGGGCGGTATTCTTCAGGTTGGATGGGGGGGGGGGGCGGTATTCTTCAGGTTGGATGGGGGGGCGGTATTCTTCAGGTTGGATGGGGGGGCGGTATTCTTCAGGTTGGATGTGGGGGGGGCGGTATTCTTCAGGTTGGATGTGGGGGGCGGTATTCTTCAGGTTGGATGGGGGGGGCGGTATTCTTCAGGTTCAATGGGGGGGGGCGGTATTCTTCAGGTTGGATGGGGGGGGGCGGTATTCTTCGGGTTGGATGGGGGGGGCGGTATTCTTCAGGTTGGATGGGGGGGGCGGTATTCTTCAGGTTGGATGGGGGGGCGGTATTCTTCAGGTTGGATGTGGGGGGCGGTATTCTTCAGGTTGGATGGGGGGGGCGGTATTCTTCAGGTTGGATGGGGGGGGGGGGCGGTATTCTTCAGGTTGGATGGGGGGGGGGGGCGGTATTCTTCAGGTTGGATGTGGGGGGCGGTATTCTTCAGGTTGGATGTGGGGGGCGGTATTCTTCAGGTTGGATGGGGGGGCGGTATTCTTCAGGTTGGATGGGGGGGGCGGTATTCTTCAGGTTGGATGGGGGGGCGGTATTCTTCAGGTTGGATGGGGGGGCGGTATTCTTCGGGTTGGATGGGGGGGCGGTATTCTTCAGGTTGGATATGGGGGGCGGTAATAATCGGCGTGTTTTGTCTTCCAGGCTCCCATCCAGCAGTTTGCGGATAAGCTGAGCGGGTATTTCGTCCCGTTCATCGTCTTGGTGTCGGTCATCACTCTGCTGGTCTGGATTATTATTGGATACCAAAACTTTGAGATTGTTAAGAAATACTCCTCTGTAAGTCCAAAGTCCGTTTACAATCATATCTCAGAGGCCGCCCAATCATATCACAGAGGCCGCCCAATCATATCACAGAGGCCGCCATATACATAAGATGACGATCTGCTCTGACATCGTTCAGTGACCATCCAGACGTCTATGACAGGACGTCGTAGGAAGTTGTAGGAGTTCAATGATGGGTGAGTTATGCTGCCGCCAACAGGAGGATTGGACATGACAACAAAAAAATCTGTGGGCCAACATGGAATAGCCCCTCCCATTCCCAGCATGCCTCGGTTTTTAGTTTATGTCCAGGAGTATGACCACCATAGCTTGGCTGAGGAAAGTCTTCCTTTTTTTTTTTCTTCGATCAGAGTCTTCTTCCCGCCAGGTGATATCATCACACATGGTGGACATACTTCACTCCATCAGGGGCCAGGTGATATCATCACACATAGTGGACATACTTCACTCCATCAGGGGCCAGGTGATATCATCACACGTGGTGGACATACTTCACCCCATCAGGGGCCAGGTGATATCATCACACATGGTGGACATACTTCACCCCATCAGGGGCCAGGTGATATCATCACACATGGTGGGCATACTTCACTCCATCAGGGGCCAGGTGATATCATCACACATGGTGGGCATACTTCACTCCATCAGGGGCCAGGTGATATCATCACACATGGTGGACATACTTCACTCCATCAGGGGCCAGGTGATATCATCACACATAGTGGACATACTTCACTCCATCAGGGGCCAGGTGATATCATCACACATAGTGGACATACTTCACCCCATCAGGGGCCAGGTGATATCATCACACATGGTGGGCATACTTCACTCCATCAGGGGCCAGGTGATATCATCACACATGGTGGGCATACTTCACTCCATCAGGGGCCAGGTGATATCATCACACATGGTGGGCATACTTCACTCCATCAGGGGCCAGGTGATATCATCACACGTGGTGGACATACTTCACTCCATCAGGGGCCAGGTGATATCATCACACGTGGTGGACATACTTCACCCCATCAGGGGCCAGGTGATATCATCACACATGGTGGGCATACTTCACTCCATCAGGGGCCAGGTGATATCATCACACATGGTGGGCATACTTCACTCCATCAGGGGCCAGGTGATATCATCACACATGGTGGGCATACTTCACTCCATCAGGGGCCAGGTGATATCATCACACATGGTGGGCATACTTCACTCCATCAGGGGCCAGGTGATATCATCACACATGGTGGACATACTTCACTCCATCAGGGGCCAGGTGATATCATCACACATGGTGGACATACTTCACTCCATCAGGGGCCAGGTGATATCATCACACATGGTGGACATACTTCACTCCATCAGGGGCCAGGTGATATCATCACACATGGTGGGCATACTTCACTCCATCAGGGGCCAGGTGATATCATCACACATAGTGGACATACTTCACTCCATCAAGGGCCAGGTGATATCATCACACATGGTGGGCATACTTCACTCCATCAGGGGCCAGGTGATATCATCACACATGGTGGGCATACTTCACTCCATCAGGGGCCAGGTGATATCATCACACATAGTGGACATACTTCACCCCATCAGGGGCCAGGTGATATCATCACACATGGTGGGCATACTTCACTCCATCAGGGGCCAGGTGATATCATCACACATAGTGGACATACTTCACCCCATCAGGGGCCAGGTGATATCATCACACATGGTGGGCATACTTCACTCCATCAGGGGCCAGGTGATATCATCACACATGGTGGGCATACTTCACTCCATCAAGGGCCAGGTGATATCATCACACATGGTGGGCATACTTCACTCCATCAGGGGCCAGGTGATATCATCACACATGGTGGACATACTTCACTCCATCAGGGGCCAGGTGATATCATCACACATAGTGGACATACTTCACCCCATCAGGGGCCAGGTGATATCATCACACATGGTGGACATACTTCACTCCATCAGGGGCCAGGTGATATCATCACACATAGTGGACATACTTCACTCCATCAGGGGCCAGGTGATATCATCACACATAGTGGACATACTTCACCCCATCAGGGGCCAGGTGATATCATCACACATGGTGGGCATACTTCACTCCATCAGGGGCCAGGTGATATCATCACACATAGTGGACATACTTCACCCCATCAGGGGCCAGGTGATATCATCACACATGGTGGACATACTTCACTCCATCAGGGGCCAGGTGATATCATCACACATGGTGGACATACTTCACTCCATCAGGGGCCAGGTGATATCATCACACATAGTGGACATACTTCACTCCATCAGGGGCCAGGTGATATCATCACACATAGTGGACATACTTCACTCCATCAGGGGCCAGGTGATATCATCACACATGGTGGACATACTTCACTCCATCAGGGGCCAGGTGATATCATCACACATAGTGGACATACTTCACCCCATCAGGGGCCAGGTGATATCATCACACATGGTGGACATACTTCACTACATCAGGGGCCAGGTGATATCATCACACGTGGTGGGCATACTTCACTCCATCAGGGGCCAGGTGATATCATCACACATGGTGGGCATACTTCACTCCATCAGGGGCCAGGTGATATCATCACACATAGTGGACATACTTCACTCCATCAGGGGCCAGGTGATATCATCACACATGGTGGACATACTTCACTCCATCAGGGGCCAGGTGATATCATCACACATGGTGGACATACTTCACCCCATCAGGGGCCAGGTGATATCATCACACATGGTGGACATACTTCACTCCATCAGGGGCCAGGTGATATCATCACACGTGGTGGACATACTTCACTCCATCAGGGGCCAGGTGATATCATCACACGTGGTGGGCATACTTCACTCCATCAGGGGCCAGGTGATATCATCACACGTGGTGGACATACTTCACTCCATCAGGGGCCAGGTGATATCATCACACGTGGTGGGCATACTTCACTCCATCAGGGGCCAGGTGATATCATCACACGTGGTGGACATACTTCACTCCATCAGGGGCCAGGTGATATCATCACACGTGGTGGACATACTTCACCCCATCAGGGGCCAGGTGATATAATCACACATGGTGGGCATACTTCACTCCATCAGGGGCCAGGTGATATCATCACACATGGTAGGCATACTTCACCCCATCAGGGGCAAGGTGATATCATCACACATGGTAGGCATACTTTGCTCGCTGTGAGGATAGAGGTTTTCATCCCGGGCAACTCTCCATAGGAGGAATCTTGGCCTACTTGAAGTCGGGTCTGGACCAGAGGTTTCCTCTTAGCACCATCAGGGACCAGTGGTTTCCAAGCTTTTTCCATGGGCCTTCCATTCTTTGATTAAGGCCTTGGTGTCGGGTGCCCCCATGTAGCTCCCCCATGTAGCTCCCCCGTGACTTTGCTAGATCTAAATTTGTTTATCAGCTCTCCAAAAACCACCTTTTAGATTTCAATCTTTTATAAAATTTTTATACATTTAACAAAACCGAGCTCCCACAAGGGGGAAAAGTAGACAGCCACTTGGGTTCAGATTCCCTTCGTGGGGTAACCAATATAGCGAAGACAAAGCATTCAGTTCGGAGGGAAATACTGTTACATCTTAGCAGTTGCTAGAACACTAGAGGAAAGAGCAGGCTCTAAAGAGGTCATCTCTCTTATTCGACGTTCTCGCCTGCTGTCTTACTTGCAGCAAGTGCCGAAACAAAAACAAATTACCATTGGGTAGAAATTTTACTTTGTCGTCCAAAAGAAGGAGGCAAGGGGGAGACAAGAAGAAGGTTACAGAGAAAGGACAGAAGTAGAAAAGATGAGATCCAGATCTCCAGGACGCACTATACTCTCTGCAGGTACCGCAGCCAAAACTTCCAGGCCGTAGCAAACTTCAACCAAAAACCACCTTTTGAAAGGACATTCTCCTTTCCACTCTCACACATAAAGTGGCATTTTTAGTTGCCATCTTCTCTGCAAGGCGAATGTCCTAGCTGGTGACTTTACCCTGTAAAGAGCCTTACTGGTCTTACACAGAGATAAGGTGGTGTTGAGGCCCCAAACTTCCTTCCTACCTACCTAACGTAGCTTCAGCCTGTCACCTCAGCCAGGGCTTTGTTCTTCCATGTCTCTGTTTGGCTCCATCAGAAGGAGGTCTCCCTCTATAGTGTGGATGTGGTCTGTGCTGCTTGTCTACCTCACAGATGCTACAATTAGGAAGACTGAATTTTCTCTTTGCCATCCCTGATGGTCCCCAGTGGGAACCTGCTTCTCATTCTTGAATGTCTTGGTGTCTCGGACAGATTATTATTCAGTCCTATGGTCTCAAAGATTGTGTTCCTTCCTTTCCTGTTAAAATGCGCTCTGCTGGATCATGGAGTGCTTCTTGGGTGTTCCATAATCAGGCAACTCTTTCCCAGACTGATAAGGCCGCCTCCTGGTCCTCTGTTCACCCATTTTCTAACTGGTGGATGATCAGGCCTTATCTGATGCTGGCTCCGGGTGTGAGGTCCTCCAGGTGCTCCTTCCTAGGCTGACAAGCCCCCCTCCTGGTCCTCTGCTCATCCATTCTCTATGTTCTACCAGGTGGATGATCAGGCCTTGTCTGATGCCGGTTCTGGGTGTGAGGTCCTCCGGGTGCTCCTTGAGCTGCAGGTAGTCCCCATTTCTGTTGGTTTTTGTGGGCCTGTTCATGTTTTTGGCTGTGGTGCTCACTCTTTAGTTGGAACGCTTTTGAATGTCTTGGCATTATCTAAATTCCTGTGTCTTTCAATGGGCAAGAAAAAAAAGGAAGGATTTTTGTATTTTACCATAAAATCCATTTCTTGTAATATATACACAGATCCCTCTCCTCTGTGTTTATGGTTCTGCTTTTCCACAAAACTGGGGCATGCTGGGAGTAGGAGGGGTTACACTGGGCTGGCTCGCAAGTTATTTGTTGCCGTGTCTATTCCCCCTGTAGGTGGCAGTATAACCCATCATTCCACATTTCACTTATCATTCCACCAATCATTCCACTTATAATCCATCATTCCCTCATTCCACCAATCGTTCCATCATTCCACCATTCCATCCATCATTCCACCAATCATTCCTTCTTTCCACCCATCATCCCACCATTCCATCCATCATTCCACCAATCATTCCTTCATTCCACCCATCATTCCTTCATTCCACCCATCATCCCACCATTCCATCCATCATTCCACCAATCATTCCTTCATTCCACCCATCATTCCTTCATTCCACCCATCATCCCACCATTCCATCCATCATTCCACCAATCATTCCTTCATTCCACCCATCATCCCACCATTCCATCCATCATTCCACCAATCATTCCATCATTCCACCCATCATCCCACCATTCCATCCATCATTCCACCAATCGATCCTTCATTCCACCAATCATTCCTTCATTCCACCCATCATCCCACCATTCCATCCATCATTCCACCAATCATTCCTTCATTCCACCCATCATCCCACCATTCCATCCATCATTCCACCAATCATTCCTTCTTTCCACCCATCATCCCACCATTCCATCCATCATTCCACCATTCCATCCATCATTCCACCAATCATTCCTTCATTCCACCCATCATCCCACCATTCCACCAATCATTCCTTCTTTCCTCCCATCATCCCACCATTCCATCCATCATTCCACCAATCATTCCATCATTCCACCAACCATTCCATCCATCATTCCACCCATCATCCCACCAACTATTCCATCATTCCACCCATCATTCCCGTGTCCCCCTATGATCTCCAGGAAAAGGTTGTTATTGTAAGTACAGAAATCTCCTTTTATGGGTCATCCAATTGTCTCTACGGGTTCCATCATCCATGTGGAGGTGGTGATGCCCCCCAGATGATGTCCGTAGAGTGAATGACTCCTCTTCTCTCTCCTCTGCAGGGTTATAACAAAAGCATTTCACAAGGAGAAGTCATTGTCCGCTTTGCCTTCCAAGCTGCCATCACCGTATTATGCATTGCGTGCCCCTGCTCCCTGGGTCTGGCGACCCCGACAGCCGTCATGGTTGGGACTGGAGTGGGTGCTCAGAACGGCATCCTGATTAAAGGTGGAGAACCTCTGGAAATGGCGCACAAAGTGAGTTCCATGGGAAGATTTCCTGACCGATTGCTTGTAAATGTTGTCACTTCCTCTCTCACTTTCATCATTTAATACTAAAAAGTTCCTCCAACTGTCATGTAAACTGTTCTTCCTTAGAATAAAGCAGAACTCCGACCTCCTAAGTCCATCTTTTTTCTCTCAGCAAACCCTCCTCCGACAGGAAAGTCCCATGGATACCTGTAGATCCTGCCAGTGAGGTCCACCTAATGCAGCTTCCTGTGACGGGGTGACTACAATGCTGCACTGCTCCTGAATCGGAGCAGAGTTGTCACTCTCATGTGGGTGGTGCCCGCTTGTACTACAGGGGGTGTGGCTATCAGCATTGTCCCTGCTGATACACAAGCCTATAGCTTATGAGTCAGCACCTGGCCACACCCAGTCCCGCCCACTGCTGTTTTCGATTGGCAGCGTCTGGGAGGGGCGAGACATGAATGGAGGAGGATTTGGGTGAGTCTCGTGCAGCACACAGTATCTGGAGCTGGGACATGTCTAGTTGTCTGTCCTACATTCCTTGGTCCTGCTGGGTATGAAGTAATGGCCGGTGTCATTGTGTGTTTAGGTGAGGACCGTGGTGTTCGATAAGACCGGGACCATCACTCATGGATCTCCAGTCGTCATGCAGCTAAAGGTTTTGGTGGAAAGCAACAAGATGCCAACTAACAAGCTGCTGGCCATTGTGGGAACTGCGGAGAGCAACAGTGAGCACCCTCTGGGCTCAGCCGTCACCAAGTATTGTAAGGAGGTAACCATAGTAACCATACCGCCATTTATGTACACCCTCTGGGCACAGCCGTCACCAAGTATTGTAAGGAGGTAACCATAGTAACCATACCGCCATTTATGTACACCCTCTGGGCTCAGCCGTCACCAAGTATTGTAAGGAGGTAACCATAGTAACCATACCGCCATTTATGTACAGCCTCTGGGCTCAGCCATCACCCAGTATTGTAAGGAGGTAACCATAGTAACCATACCGCCATTTATGTACACCCTCTGGGCACAGCCGTCACCCAGTATTGTAAGGAGGTAACCATAGTAACCATACCGCCATTTATGTACACCCTCTGGGCTCAGCCGTCACCAAGTATTGTAAGGAGGTAACCATAGTAACCATACCGCCATTTATGTACACCCTCTGGGCACAGCCGTCACCCAGTATTGTAAGGAGGTAACCATAGTAACCATACCGCCATTTATGTACACCCTCTGGGCTCAGCCGTCACCAAGTATTGTAAGGAGGTAACCATAGTAACCATACAGCCATTTATGTACACCCTCTGGGCTCAGCCGTCACCAAGTATTGTAAGGAGGTAACCATAGTAACCATACCGCCATTTATGTACACCCTCTGGGCTCAGCCGTCACCAAGTATTGTAAGGAGGTAACCATAGTAACCATACCGCCATTTATGTACACCCTCTGGGCACAGCCGTCACCCAGTATTGTAAGGAGGTAACCATAGTAACCATACCGCCATTTATGTACACCCTCTGGGCTCAGCCGTCACCAAGTATTGTAAGGAGGTAACCATGGTAACCATACCGCCATTTATGTACACCCTCTGGGCTCAGCCGTCACCCAGTATTGTAAGGAGGTAACCATAGTAACCATACCGCCATTTATGTACACCCTCTGGGCTCAGCCGTCACCCAGTATTGTAAGGAGGTAACCATAGTAACCATACCGCCATTTATGTACACCCTCTGGGCTCAGCCGTCACCAAGTATTGTAAGGAGGTAACCATAGTAACCATACAGCCATTTATGTACACCCTCTGGGCTCAGCCGTCACCAAGTATTGTAAGGAGGTAACCATAGTAACCATACCGCCATTTATGTACAGCCTCTGGGCTCAGCCGTCACAAAGTATTGTAAGGAGGTAACCATAGTAACCATACCGCCATTTATGTACACCCTCTGGGCTCAGCCGTCACCCAGTATTGTAAGGAGGTAACCATAGTAACCATACCGCCATTTATGTACACCCTCTGGGCTCAGCCGTCACCCAGTATTGTAAGGAGGTAACCATAGTAACCATACCGCCATTTATGTACACCCTCTGGGCTCAGCCGTCACCCAGTATTGTAAGGAGGTAACCATAGTAACCATACCGCCATTTATGTACACCCTCTGGGCTCAGCCGTCACCCAGTATTGTAAGGAGGTAACCATAGTAACCATACCGCCATTTATGTACACCCTCTGGGCTCAGCCGTCACCACGTATTGTAAGGAGGTAACCATAGTAACCATACCGCCATTTATGTACACCCTCTGGGCTCAGCCGTCACTAAGTATTGTGGTCCCACCATTGGTCTTTTGATCTTACCAAGGGTCACCATTGGTCTTTTGGTATTATGATTGGTTATGTGATCCCACCATTGGCCATCATTGGTCTTTTGGTATCACGATTGGTCATGTGGTCCCCCCACTAATCACCATTGGTCTTTTGGTATCACATTGGTTATGTGGTTCCACCATTGGCCATCATTGGTCTTGTGGTCTCACCAATGGCCACCATTGGTCTTTTGGTATCACGATTGGTCATGTGGTCCCACCACTGATCATCATTGGTCTTTTGGTATCACGATTGGTCATGTGGTCCCACCACTGATCATCATTGGTCTTTTGGTATCACGATTGGTCATGTGGTCCCACCACTGATCATCATTGGTCTTTTGGTATCACATTGGTTATGTGGTCCCACCATTGGCCATCATGGTTGTTGTGGTTTCACCATTAGTCATCATTGGTGTTGTGGTCTCACCATTGGTCATCATTGGTCAATGGGGGAACTTGTCACAGACAGTAAATAATCCTTGTACCCTCTTCCTTATTCTACTGCAATAGCAGTGCCCCATATGGAGGAATTTCTCCCTAATTTATTTCCTGGTGACACTACAGGAAGTAAGGTGAAATTATTCTAATGGGTGCTACCCTGACATCCACCGTGTGCATAAACCAGACAACTCCTTGCTGTCTCATATTTCAGTAGTGTGTCACTGAACTGTTTCCATGTCTTGTTTGTGAACACAGGTCCTTAATGTGGAGATGCTGGGTACCTGTTCGGATTTTCAGGCCGTGCCGGGATGTGGGATTAGCTGCAAAGTCAGTAATATTGAGCAACTCCTGAGAAGCACCAACCAGCCAACCAACAAGAACAACAAAAATGCCTTATTGGTCCAAATTGATGGATCGCAGGAGGACTCCGACCTTTACCCCTTCATAGAGCCCCAGTCTACATGTAAGGACCGGTCATTTATACTGTATATAGAGCCCCAGTCTACATGTAAGGACCGGTCATTTATACTGTATATAGAGCCCCAGTCTACATGTAAGGACCGGTCATTTATAATGTACAGTATCTGACAAAAGTAAGTACACCCCTCGGTCACATTTGTGTAAATCTTTTCTTCTCTCTTTTCATGTGACAACACTGAAGAAATGACACTTGTCTACAATGTAAAGTAGTGAGTGTACAGCTTGTATAACAGTGTAAATTTACTGTCCCCTCAAAATAACTCAACACACAGCCATTAATGTCTAAACCGCTGGCAACAAAAGTCAGTATACCCCTAAGTGAAAATCTCCAAGTTGGGCCCAAAGTGTCAATATTTTGTGTGGCCACCATTATTTTCCAGCACTGCCTTAACCCTCTTGGGCATGGAGGTCACCAGAGCTTCACAGGTTGTCACCGGAGTCCTCTTCCCCTCCTCCATGATGACATCACAGAGCTGGTGGATGTTAGAGACCTTGTGCTCCTCCACCTTCCATTGAGGATGTCCCACAGATGATCAATAGGGTTTAGGTCTGGAGACATGCTTGGCCAGTCCATCACCTTTACCCTCAGCTTCTTTAGCAAGGCAGTGGTGGTCTTGGAGGTGTGTTTGGGGTGGTTATCATGTTGGAATACTGCCCTGCGGTCCAGTCTCTGAAGGGAGGGGATCATGCTCTGCTTCAGTATGTCACAGTACATGTTGGCATTCATGGTTCCCTCAATGATCTGTAGCCCCCCAGTGCCGGCAGCACTCATGCAGCCCCAGACCATGACACTCCCACCACCATGCTTGACTGTAGACAAGACACACTTGTCTTTGTCCTCCTCACCTGGTTGCCCCCACACACGATTGTCACCATCTGAACCAAATACGTTTATCTTGGTCTCATCAGACCTCAGGACATGGTTCCAGTAATCCATGTCCTTAGTCTGCTTGTCTTCAGCAAACTGTGGACTTTCTTGTACATCATCTTTAGAAGAGGCTTCCTTCTGGGATGACAGCCACGCAGACCAATTTGATGCAGTGTGCGGCGTATGGTCTGAGCACTGACAGGCTGACCCCCCACCCCTACAACCTCTGCAGCAATGCTGGCAGCACTCATACGTCTATTTCCCAAAGACAACCTCTGGATATGATGCTGATCACGTGACCTCAACTTCTTTGGTGGACCATGGCGAGGCCTGTTCTGAGTGGAACCTGTCCTGTTATACCGCTGTATGGTCTTGGCCACCGTGCTGCAGCTCAGTTTCAGGGTCTTGGCAATCTTCTTATAGCCTAGGCCATCTTTATGTAGAGCAACAATTCTTTTTTTCAGATCCTCGGAGAGTTCTTTGCCATGAGGTGCCATGTTGTACTTCCAGTGACCAGTATGAGAGAGTGAGAGCGATAATACCAAATTTAACACACCTGCTCCCCATTCACACCTGAGACCTTGTAACACTAACGAGTCACATGACACCGGGGAGGGAAAATGGCTAATTGGGCCCAGTTTGGAGATTTTCACTTAGGGGTGTACTGACTTTTGTTGCCAGCGGTTTAGACATTAATGGCTGTGTGTTGAGTTATTTTGAGGGGACAGCAAATTTACACTGTTATAGAAAAAAAATATATATATATATATATGAAAAGATTTACACAAATGTCACTGAGGGGTGTACTTACTTTTGTCAGATACTGTATATAGAGCCCCAGTCTGCATCTAAGGATTCTATAGAGACTTCTTTGGTATCTAGAACACAATGGGGGAGGGGCGCTTACTAAAACTGGAGAGTGCAGCTCTGCATGGCAGCCAATCAGCTTCTACCTTCAGCTTGGTCTATTAAGCTTTGACCATAGAAACCTGGAAGCTGATTGGCTCCCATGCACAGCTGCACCGGATTTTGCCCCCTCCAGTGGTAGTGACCACCCCCCCCCCGTGATGTAGAAAGTCCTGTCCTATTATTCTAGATTTCTGTGTTATGAAATGCTGGGTGATCTTTGGTGTCAGTATATAACATCTACACTCTGTATACAGCTTCCTCCGCGTCTCCCATGTACTCGGTGCTGATTGGGAACCGGGAATGGATGAACCGGAACTTCCGGACCTTGAAGAGTGACACGGATCGTCTGATGACGGAACACGAGGAGAAAGGCCGCACTGCTGTCCTGGTGGCCGTGGATGGTGTGTAGTGTTCTTCACAGAGCCTGAGATTTAGGGGTCCCCTGTGGGGTTCTCATTGGTCTTTGTATTTCAGGGGTTCTCACTATTTCAGGGGTTCTCTGTGGGGTTCTCACTGGTCTTTGTATTTCAGGGGTTCTCTGTGGGGTTCTCATTGGTCTTTGTATTTCAGCGGTTCTCTGTGGGGTTCTCACTAGTCTCTGTATTTTGAGGGTTCTCTGTGGGGTTCTCACCGGTCTTTGTATTTCGGGGGTTCTCTGTGGGGTTCTCACTGGTCTCTGTATTTCGGGGGTTCTCTGTGGGGTTCTCATTGGTCTTTGTATTTCGGGGGTTCTCTGTGGGGTTCTCACCGGTCTTTGTATTTCGGGGGTTCTCTGTGGGGTTCTCTCTGGTCTCTGTATTTCGGGGGTTCTCTGTGGGGTTCTTATTGGTCTTTGTATTTCTGGGGTTCTCTGTGGGGTTCTCATTGGTCTTTGTATTTCAGGGGTTCTCTGTGGGGTTCTCATTGGTCTTTGTATTTTAGGCATTCTCTGTTTGGTTCTCATTGGTCTTTGTATTTTAGGGGTTCTCTGTGGGGTTCTCACCGGTCTCTGTATTTCGGGGGTTCTCTGTGGGGTTCTCACTGGTCTCTGTATTTCAGGCTTTCTCTGTGGGGTTCTCATTGGTCTTTGTATTTCAGGGGTTCTCTGTGGGGTTCTCATTGGTCTTTGTATTTTAGGCATTCTCTGTTTGGTTCTCATTGGTCTTTGTATTTCGGGGGTTCTCTGTGGGGTTCTCACTGGTCTTTGTATTTCCGGGGTTCTCTGTGGGGTTCTCATTGGTCTTTGTATTTTAGGGGTTCTCTGTGGGGTTCTCACTGGTCTTTGTATTTCCGGGGTTCTCTGTGGGGTTCTCATTGGTCTTTGTATTTTAGGCATTCTCTGTTTGGTTCTCATTGGTCTTTGTATTTCGGGGGTTCTCTGTGGGGTTCTCATTGGTCTTTGTATTTCAGGGGTTCTCTGTGGGGTTCTCATTGGCCTTTGTATTTCAGGGGTTCTCTGTGGGGTTCTCATTGGTCTTTGTATTTCGGGGGTTCTCTGTGGGGTTCTCATTGGTCTTTGTATTTTAGGGGTTCTCTGTGGGGTTCTCATTGGTCTTTGTATTTCGGGGGATCTCATTGGTCTTTGTATTTTAGGGGTTCTCTGTGGGGTTCTCACTGGTCTTTGTATTTTAGGGGTTCTCTGTGGGGTTCTCATTGGTCTTTGTATTTCGGGGGATCTCATTGGTCTTTGTATTTTAGGGGTTCTCTGTGGGGTTCTCATTGATCTTTGTATTTCGGGGGTTCTCATTGGTCTTTGTATTTTAGGGGTTCTCTGTGGGGTTCTCATTGGTCTTTGTATTTCGGGGGATCTCATTGGTCTTTGTATTTCGGGGGTTCTCTGTGGGGTTCTCACTGGTCTTTGTATTTTAGGGGTTCTCTGTGGGGTTCTCATTGGTCTTTGTATTTCGGGGGATCTCATTGGTCTTTGTATTTTAGGGGTTCTCTGTGGGGTTCTCATTGATCTTTGTATTTCGGGGGTTCTCATTGGTCTTTGTATTTTAGGGGTTCTCTGTGGGGTTCTCATTGGTCTTTGTATTTCGGGGGATCTCATTGGTCTTTGTATTTTAGGGGTTCTCTGTGGGGTTCTCATTGATCTTTGTATTTCGGGGGTTCTCATTGGTCTTTGTATTTTAGGGGTTCTCTGTGGGGTTCTCATTGGTCTTTGTATTTCGGGGGATCTCATTGGTCTTTGTATTTCAGGGGTTCTCTGTGGGGTTCTCATTGGTCTTTGTATTTCAGGGGTTCTCTGTGGGGTTCTCATTGGTCTTTGTATTTTAGGGGTTCTCTGTGGGGTTCTCACTGGTCTTTGTATTTTGGGGGTTCTCTGTGGGGTGCTCACTGGTCTTTGTATTTTTAGGGGTTCTCTGTGCGGTTCTCATTGGTCTTTGTATTTTAGAGGTTCTCTGTGGGGTTCTCATTGGTCTTTGTATTTCGGGGGTTCTCATTGGTCTTTGTATTTTAGAGGTTCTCTGTGGGGTTCTCATTGGTCTTTGTATTTCAGGGGTTCTCTGTGGGGTTCTCATTGGTCTTTGTATTTTGGGGGTTCTCTGTGGGGTTCTCACTGGTCTTTGTATTTCGGGGGTTCTCATTGGTCTTTGCATTTTAGGGGTTCTCTGTGGGGTTCTCATTGGTCTTTGTATTTTGGGGGTTCTCTGTGGGGTTCTTATTGGTCTTTGTATTTCAGGGGTTCTCATTGGTCTTTGTATTTCAGGGGTTCTCTGTGGGGTTCTCACTGGTCTATGTATTTCGGGGGTTCTCTGTGGGGTTCTCATTGGTCTTTGTATTTCGGGGGTTCTCTGTGGGGTTCTCATTGGTCTTTGTATTTTAGGGGTTCTCATTGGTCTTTGTATTTCGGGGGTTCTCTGTGGGGTTCTCACAGGTCTTTGTATTTCGGGGGTTCTCATTTCTCTTTGTATTTTAGGGGTTCTCTGTGGTGTTCTCATTGGTCTTTGTATTTCGGGGGTTCTCTGTGGGGTTCTCACCGGTCTTTGTATTTCGGGGGTTCTCTGTGGGGTTCTCACCGGTCTTTGTATTTCGGGGGTTCTCTGTGGGGTTCTCACCGGTCTTTGTATTTCGGGGGTTCTCTGTGGGGTTCTCACTGGTCTTTGTATTTCGGGGGTTCTCTGTGGGGTTCTCACTGGTCTTTGTATTTCGGGGGTTCTCTGTGGGGTTCTCACTGGTCTTTGTATTTCAGGGGTTCTCTGTGGGGTTCTCATTGGTCTTTGTATTTTAGGGGTTCTCTGTGGGGTTCTCACTGGTCTTTGTATTTCCGGGGTTCTCTGTGGGGTTCTCATTGGTCTTTGTATTTTAGGCATTCTCTGTTTGGTTCTCATTGGTCTTTGTATTTCGGGGGTTCTCTGTGGGGTTCTCATTGGTCTTTGTATTTCAGGGGTTCTCTGTGGGGTTCTCATTGGCCTTTGTATTTCAGGGGTTCTCTGTGGGGTTCTCATTGGTCTTTGTATTTCGGGGGTTCTCTGTGGGGTTCTCATTGGTCTTTGTATTTTAGGGGTTCTCTGTGGGGTTCTCATTGATCTTTGTATTTCGGGGGTTCTCATTGGTCTTTGTATTTTAGGGGTTCTCTGTGGGGTTCTCATTGGTCTTTGTATTTCGGGGGATCTCATTGGTCTTTGTATTTCAGGGGTTCTCTGTGGGGTTCTCATTGGTCTTTGTATTTCAGGGGTTCTCTGTGGGGTTCTCATTGGTCTTTGTATTTCAGGGGTTCTCTGTGGGGTTCTCATTGGTCTTTGTATTTCGGGGGTTCTCTGTGGGGTTCTCATTGGTCTTTGTATTTTGGGGGTTCTCTGTGGGGTTCTCACTGGTCTTTGTATTTTGGGGGTTCTCTGTGGGGTTCTCATTGGTCTTTGTATTTTGGGGGTTCTCTGTGGGGTGCTCACTGGTCTTTGTATTTTTAGGGGTTCTCTGTGCGGTTCTCATTGGTCTTTGTATTTTAGAGGTTCTCTGTGGGGTTCTCATTGGTCTTTGTATTTCGGGGGTTCTCATTGGTCTTTGCATTTTAGGGATTCTCTGTGGGGTTCTCATTGGTCTTTGTATTTTGGGGGTTCTCTGTGGGGTTCTCACTGGTCTTTGTATTTCGGGGGTTCTCATTGGTCTTTGCGTTTTAGGGGTTCTCTGTGGGGTTCTCATTGGTCTATGTATTTCGGGGGTTCTCTGTGGGGTTCTCATTGGTCTTTGTATTTCGGGGGTTCTCTGTGGGGTTCTCATTGGTCTTTGTATTTTAGGGGTTCTCATTGGTCTTTGTATTTCGGGGGTTCTCTGTGGGGTTCTCACTGGTCTTTGTATTTCGGGGGTTCTCATTGGTCTTTGTATTTTAGGGGTTCTCTGTGGGGTTCTCACCGGTCTTTGTATTTCGGGGGTTCTCTGTGGGGTTCTCACCGGTCTTTGTATTTCGGGGGTTCTCTGTGGGGTTCTCACTGGTCTTTGTATTTCGGGGGTTCTCTGTGGGGTTCTCACTGGTCTTTGTATTTCAGGGGTTCTCTGTGGGGTTCTCATTGGTCTTTGTATTTCGGGGGTTCTCTGTGGGGTTCTCACTAGTCTCTGTATTTTGAGGGTTCTCTGTGCGGTTCTCACCGGTCTTTGTATTTCGGGGGTTCTCTGTGGGGTTCTCACTGGTCTCTGTATTTCGGGGGTTCTCTGTGGGGTTCTCATTGGTCTTTGTATTTCGGGGGTTCTCTGTGGGGTTCTCATTGGTCTTTGTATTTCGGGGGTTCTCTGTGGGGTTCTCACCGGTCTTTGTATTTCGGGGGTTCTCTGTGGGGTTCTCATTGGTCTTTGTATTTCGGGGGTTCTCTGTGGGGTTCTCACCGGTCTTTGTATTTCGGGGGTTCTCTGTGGGGTTCTCACTGGTCTCTGTATTTCGGGGGTTCTCTGTGGGGTTCTTATTGGTCTTTGTATTTCCGGGGTTCTCATTGGTCTTTGTATTTTAGGGGTTCTCTGTGGGGTTCTCACTGGTCTCTGTATTTCGGGGGTTCTCTGTGGGGTTCTTATTGGTCTTTGTATTTCCGGGGTTCTCATTGGTCTTTGTATTTTAGGGGTTCTCTGTGGGGTTCTCACTGGTCTTTGTATTTCAGGGGTTCTCTGTGGGGTTCTCATTGGTCTTTGTATTTCGGGGGTTCTCTGTGGGGTTCTCACTGGTCTCTGTATTTCGGGGGTTCTCTGTGGGGTTCTCATTGGTCTTTGTATTTCGGGGGTTCTCTGTGGGGTTCTCATTGGTCTTTGTATTTCGGGGGTTCTCTGTGGGGTTCTCACCGGTCTTTGTATTTCGGGGGTTCTCTGTGGGGTTCTCATTGGTCTTTGTATTTCGGGGGTTCTCTGTGGGGTTCTCATTGGTCTTTGTATTTCGGGGGTTCTCTGTGGGGTTCTCACCGGTCTTTGTATTTCAGGGGTTCTCTGTGGGGTTCTCATTGGTCTTTGTATTTCGGGGGTTCTCTGTGGGGTTCTCATTGGTCTTTGTATTTCAGGGGTTCTCTGTGGGGTTCTCATTGGTCTTTGTATTTCGGGGGTTCTCTGTGGGGTTCTCACCGGTCTTTGTATTTCGGGGGTTCTCTGTGGGGTTCTCACTGGTCTCTGTATTTCGGGGGTTCTCTGTGGGGTTCTTATTGGTCTTTGTATTTCCGGGGTTCTCATTGGTCTTTGTATTTTAGGGGTTCTCTGTGGGGTTCTCACTGGTCTCTGTATTTCGGGGGTTCTCTGTGGGGTTCTCATTAGTCTTTGTATTTCAGGGGTTCTCTGTGGGGTTCTCATTGGTCTTTGTATTTCGGGGGTTCTCTGTGGGGTTCTCATTGGTCTTTGTATTTTAGGGGTTCTCTGTGGGGTTCTCATTGGTCTTTGTATTTCGGGGGATCTCATTGGTCTTTGTATTTTAGGGGTTCTCTGTGGGGTTCTCATTGATCTTTGTATTTCGGGGGTTCTCATTGGTCTTTGTATTTTAGGGGTTCTCTGTGGGGTTCTCATTGGTCTTTGTATTTCGGGGGATCTCATTGGTCTTTGTATTTCAGGGGTTCTCTGTGGGGTTCTCATTGGTCTTTGTATTTCAGGTGTTCTCTGTGAGGTTCTCATTGGTCTTTGTATTTTAGGGGTTCTCTGTGGGGTTCTCACTGGTCTTTGTATTTTGGGGGTTCTCTGTGGGGTGCTCACTGGTCTTTGTATTTTTAGGGGTTCTCTGTGCGGTTCTCATTGGTCTTTGTATTTTAGAGGTTCTCTGTGGGGTTCTCATTGGTCTTTGTATTTTAGGGGTTCTCATTGGTCTTTGTATTTCGGGGGTTCTCTGTGGGGTTCTCACTGGTCTTTGTATTTCGGGGGTTCTCATTGGTCTTTGTATTTTAGGGGTTCTCTGTGGGGTTCTCATTGGTCTTTGTATTTCAGGGGTTCTCTGTGGGGTTCTCACTGGTCTTTGTATTTCGGGGGTTCTCTGTGGGGTTCTCATTGGTCTTTGTATTTCGGGGGTTCTCTGTGGGGTTCTCATTGGTCTTTGTATTTTAGGGGTTCTCTGTGGGGTTCTCATTGGTCTTTGTATTTTAGGGGTTCTCTGTGGGGTTCTCATTGGTCTTTGTATTTCGGGGGTTCTCTGTGGGGTTCTCACCGGTCTTTGTATTTCGGGGGTTCTCTGTGGGGTTCTCACCGGTCTTTGTATTTCGGGGGTTCTCTGTGGGGTTCTCACCGGTCTTTGTATTTCGGGGGTTCTCTGTGGGGTTCTCACCGGTCTTTGTATTTCGGGGGTTCTCTGTGGGGTTCTCACCGGTCTTTGTATTTCGGGGGTTCTCTGTGGGGTTCTCATTGGTCTTTGTATTTTAGGGGTTCTCTGTGGGGTTCTCATTGGTCTTTGTATTTTAGGGGTTCTCTGTGGGGTTCTCATTGGTCTTTGTATTTCAGGGGTTCTCTGTGAGGTTCTCATTGGTCTTTGTATTTTAGGGGTTCTCTGTGGGGTTCTCACTGGTCTTTGTATTTTGGGGGTTCTCTGTGGGGTGCTCACTGGTCTTTGTATTTTTAGGGGTTCTCTGTGCGGTTCTCATTGGTCTTTGTATTTTAGAGGTTCTCTGTGGGGTTCTCATTGGTCTTTGTATTTCGGGGGTTCTCATTGGTCTTTGCATTTTAGGGGTTCTCTGTGGGGTTCTCATTGGTCTTTGTATTTTGGGGGTTCTCTGTGGGGTTCTTATTGGTCTTTGTATTTCAGGGGTTCTCATTGGTCTTTGTATTTCAGGGGTTCTCTGTGGGGTTCTCACTGGTCTATGTATTTCGGGGGTTCTCTGTGGGGTTCTCATTGGTCTTTGTATTTCGGGGGTTCTCTGTGGGGTTCTCATTGGTCTTTGTATTTTAGGGGTTCTCATTGGTCTTTGTATTTCGGGGGTTCTCTGTGGGGTTCTCACTGGTCTTTGTATTTCGGGGGTTCTCATTGGTCTTTGTATTTTAGGGGTTCTCTGTGGGGTTCTCATTGGTCTTTGTATTTCAGGGGTTCTCTGTGGGGTTCTCACTGGTCTTTGTATTTCGGGGGTTCTCTGTGGGGTTCTCATTGTTCTTTGTATTTCGGGGGTTCTCTGTGGGGTTCTCATTGGTCTTTGTATTTTAGGGGTTCTCTGTGGGGTTCTCATTGGTCTTTGTATTTTAGGGGTTCTCTGTGGGGTTCTCATTGGTCTTTGTATTTCGGGGGTTCTCTGTGGGGTTCTCACCGGTCTTTGTATTTCGGGGGTTCTCTGTGGGGTTCTCACCGGTCTTTGTATTTCGGGGGTTCTCTGTGGGGTTCTCACCGGTCTTTGTATTTCGGGGTTCTCTGTGGGGTTCTCACCGGTCTTTGTATTTCGGGGGTTCTCTGTGGGGTTCTCACCGGTCTTTGTATTTCGGGGGTTCTCTGTGGGGTTCTCACCGGTCTTTGTATTTTAGGGGTTCTCTGTGGGGTTCTCATTGGTCTTTGTATTTTAGGGTTTCTCTGTGGGGTTCTCATTGGTCTTTGTATTTCGGGGGTTCTCTGTGGGGTTCTCACCGGTCTTTGTATTTCGGGGGTTCTCTGTGGGGTTCTCATTGGTCTTTGTATTTTAGGGGTTCTCTGTGGGTTAATCGCCATCGCAGACACTGTGAAGCCGGAGGCAGCGTTGGCTGTATATACTTTACGATCGATGGGCCTGGATGTGGTTCTGATGACCGGAGACAATAGTAGGACAGCACAGACCATCGCCTCCCAGGTACCTCTGGTGGGCCCCGGCCAGACGTCTGACGGAACATCAGGGGGGGGGACGACACTTTGTAACGATTTCTCTTCTCTCCTGGAAGGTTGGAATCACCAAAGTCTTTGCCGAGGTTCTCCCGTCTCATAAAGTAGCCAAAGTAAAGCAGCTCCAGGACCAGGGGGTGAGGGTGGCCATGGTGGGGGATGGAATCAATGACTCCCCCGCTCTGGCTATGGCCAATGTCGGGATTGCTATCGGGACCGGCACAGATGTGGCCATTGAAGCGGCAGATGTGGTTCTGATCAGGGTGAGTCCAGATGATTCTCCTTCACATGAATGGACAGCGCTGTCCGCATTCATTAGACTGAGGCCATCTTGTGGCAGAGGAGAGGTAGTGCAGCGGACGTATATTACCATAAGAATAGTCGGATTGTGGCTTTTATTTCTGTGGTTAGGTTGGAAGTTTTCTCACATTTCACACAGAACGTTTCTCTCCTCCACAGAACGATCTGCTGGACGTTGTGGCCAGCATTGACTTATCCCGGAAGACGGTGAGGAGAATCCGGATCAACTTTGTCTTTGCTCTCATCTACAACCTTCTTGGCATTCCGATAGCTGCAGGTACGACGCACGGCGCTGTGGTTGGGGGCGGGGCCTCTTATAACGTCCCAAATGACATTGCCCTCTATTACTTCACCTCAATCTCTATAACAGCGAACGTCTAACCAGGAAGAGTGATTGTAATGTGACAGATGGACAGTCATGGAGATGATGCAACATAGGGGCTCTTTATTGTTGGGTCAGATTACCTGGCAACCCCCCCCCCCCATTATCCTGGATACCAGATCTGCCCCCCTGATGTGTCTGGATACCAGATCTGCCCCCCCCATGTGTCTGGATACCAGATCTGCCCCCCCAGATGTGTCTGGATACCAGATCTCCCCCCCCCCCGATGTGTCTGGATACCAGATCTGCCCCCCCCCTTGTGTCTGGATACCAGATCCCCCCCCCCCCCCGATGTGTCTGGATACCAGATCTGCCCCCCCCATGTGTCTGGATACCAGATCTGCCCCCCCCCCCATGTGTCTGGATACCAGATCTGCCCCCCCCCCCCCTTGTGTCTGGATACCAGATCCCCCCCCCGATGTGTCTGGATACCAGATCTGCCCCCCCCATGTGTCTGGATACCAGATCTGCCCCCCCCCGATGTGTCTGGATACCAGATCTGCCCCCCCTTGTGTCTGGATGCCAGATCTGCCCCCCCCTTGTGTCTGGATACCAGATCTGCCCCCCCCCATGTGTCTGGATACCAGATCTGCCCCCCCCGATGTGTCTGGATACCAGATCTCCCCCCCCCGATGTGTCTGGATACCAGATCTCCCCCCCCCGATGTGTCTGGATACCAGATCTGCCCCCCCCTTGTGTCTGGATACCAGATCTGCCCCCCCATGTGTCTGGATACCAGATCCCCCCCCCCCCGATGTGTCTGTATACCAGATCTGCCCCCCCCGATGTGTCTGGATACCAGATCTGCCCCCCCCCCCGATGTGTCTGGATACCAGATCTGCCCCCCCCCCGATGTGTCTGGATACCAGATCTGCCCCCCCCCTCCCCGATGTGTCTGGATACCAGATCTGCCCCCCCCCCCCGATGTGTCTGGATACCAGATCTGCCCCCCCCTCCCCGATGTGTCTGGATACCAGATCTGCCCCCCCCCCGATGTGTCTGGATACCAGATCTGCTCCCCCTCCATCCCCCACAAGATCAGATTGGTGGTCAGTCTCTGAATGTTTCTCCCCTTTCTTACAGGGGTCTTCATGCCGGTGGGTTTGATTCTACAGCCTTGGATGGGATCCGCAGCAATGGCCGCTTCTTCTGTCTCCGTCGTCTTCTCTTCTTTGCTGCTGAAGCTGTAAGTTTCAGTAATTTGTATACAGTGTGTGTGTGTGTGTGTGTGTGTGTGTGTGTGTGTGTGTGTGTATATATATATATATATATATATATATATATATATATATATAGTGTGTGTGGTATGTTATGTGCTGTGTACAGTGTGTGTGTATAGGGTGTGTACGGATATACAGTGCCTTGAAAAAGTATTCGTACCCCTTGAAATTTCCCACATTTTGTTGTTACAACCAAAAACGTAAATGTATTTTATTGGGATTTTATGTGATAGACCAACACAAAGTGTCACATAATTGTGAAGTGGAAGGAAAATGATAAATGATACAAATATGTGAAAAGTGTGGGGGGGGGGATTTGTATGGCGCCCCCCGGAGTCAATACTTTGTAGAACCCCCTTTCTCTACAAGTCTTTTTGGGGATGTCTCTACTAGCTTTGCACATCTAGAGAGGGACTTTTTTGCCCCGGGTGCCAAATGCTCTAGGTATGCCCCTGATACTGATACCCCCCCCCACACTCAACATATATATCCAATACGTATACTGACCGTACATCCCGTATACCCTCCGCCCTCATCTATATCTCCGGGAGCCTTCCCTTCATATACAGACACCAACACTGGAGGGCTTTCTGATTGGCCACTCTGATGATCCCTTTGATGTCACATGATATATAATAATCCGGTGTGCACATCGATCGTCTACTGACAGGTGTGCTTTGTAGAAAGTTCTCTCTATTTGTTCCATTGTGTCCAATCAGATGATGATATACTGTATGACCCGGAAACCCGTCTGATCACAGATCCAACCAATCAGGACCTTCATCACATTAAGAACCAGCAGAGGACAGCGAGGTCCCAAATAACCACCTATAGCAGTGGTTCTCAACCCCTATAGGGCCGTGACCCCTTGATAAAATTTCCCAAGTTGTGGGGACCCCTAATAGTAAAATTATTTTCACAGTGTGGGTTGTCAGAACCCAAGGCAAGACAAGTAATTTGTGCCCCTAACCCACAAATATTTAGCGCTCCCCGAGTCCCTTCCACACAGTATTAAAACCCCTTATGGTACATTTTTGGATGTACCACTCTTTGTTCTGCTTTCTTTCCCTTTTATCTCTCTCTGTCCTAATTTCTTGTTTCCCCCCCCCATCCCTCTCTCTAGCCGTCTTGTTCTTTCTCTTATTCTTTCTCTCCTCTTTTCCTCTCCCTTCCATGTATTCTCTATTTTTATTCCTTCTCTTACTCCTTGGTGGGGTGGGGGGGGATGGGATGAGTGGCAGTGCTGGGGGGAGTTCTGATCAGCCAACTTAGGTGCTCTTGATCGAGGTCATCTGCTGATCTGAGAACTGTAGTGGGGACTTTTAATGGCAACTATAATCACAGGTAGTCTTACTCACTGTGTCTCCGACTTTGTGGTGTCTAGCAGCAGTGACACCTATGCCAACATCAGGAGATAGGGTCTCCTTCAGCCCCTCCCACTTCACATTCCTCACCAGTCAGCTGACCTCTAGTCTCTGCCCCCCAGCCATGCCATGAACTGAATAGGCGGCTGAGTGGTCGGGCTCCAGGAACAGCCCTGCTGGGCAGCCTCGAAAAGGCTGGGAGAGCGATGGGGACTTCAGGAACAGCCCAGGATTCGGTGACCCCTGGCAAATCATCATTTGACCCCCAGGTTGAGAACCACTGACCTATAGGAATCCTTCCCACTATTTATATACACCCCAAATATATTCTGTACTTCATCATACAAACACCCCAAAACTTCCATCCTAGGACGGCTCTGTACACACCGCTCCCCTCCCCCCTCCTATATGGAAACACTCCTCCCCCACCGTCTATCCCCTCCGGAGCCATAACAGAGGAATCTTCATATGTGTCTCTCTGGGGCTGCAATGCATTGAATGCACTCACATTCCACATACATGACACACGTCACACACATGACATACATGACATACATGAAACGTGCTTTTAGTAAACGTAAATCTTTTCCTTCCTGCAATGAGACTTCATCTGTTAGAATTACAGAGAGCCTGGAGCGCCACCTGCTGGATGGAACTGAAAATACAAAATGTCATTTTTATTGTAGATCACTTTATTTAGAAGAAGACATGTAGAAAAAGCTGAGTACACGGCATAGACATACAGAGGTCATACATATTACATGAAGAATAAGACATTGCACAATATCTGTGGTTTCCTGGGGTTTGTGATGATTGGTCCTCTGTGTATTGTGGAGATCGGGGGGGGGGGCATAATTCAGTATCCTTTCTCCATTTTGTAGGTGGGAAAGGTGTGGAGAAGGATGCCAAACAGAGAAAGAGGGGATGGGGGATGGAGAATGGGTGGGGTAGGAATGGAGGGGATGGGGGTGGGCACAGTAGGGATGGAGGATGGGCGGTTTAGGAATAGAGGGGATGGGCAGGGTAGGAATAGAGGAGATGGGGGTGGGCAGAGTAGGAATGGAGGATGGGCGGGGTAGCAATAGAAGAGATGGGGGTGGGCAGAGTAGGAATATAGGGGATGGGCGGGGTAGGAATGGAGGGGATGGGGGTGGGCAGAGTAGGGATGGCGGATGGGCGGGGTAGGAATGGAGGGGTTGGGGGTGGGCAGAGTAGGGATGGAGGATGGGCGGGGTAGGAATGGAGGGGTTGGGGGTGGGCAGAGTAGGGATGGGAGGATGGACGGGGTAGGAATGGAGGGGTTGGGGGTGGGCAGAGTAGGGATGGGAGGATGGGCGGGGTAGGAATGGAGGGGATGGGGGTGGGCAGAGTAGGGATGGAGGATGGGCGGGGTAGGAATGGAGGGGTTGGGGGTGGGCAGAGTAGGGATGGGAGGATGGACGGGGTAGCAATAGAGGAGATGGGGGTGGGCAGAGTAGGAATGTAGGGGATGGGCGGGGTAGGAGTAGAGGAGATGGGGGTGGCCAGAGTAGGAATGGAGGATGGGCGGGGTAGGAATAGAGGAGATGGGGGTGGACGGGGTAGGAATGGAGGGGATGGGGGTGGGCAGGGTAGGAATGATGGGGGTGGGCAGAGTAGGGATGGAGGATGGGAGGATGGGCGGGGTAGGAATGGAGGGGTTGGGGGTGGGCAGAGTAGGGATGGGGAGGATGGGCGGGGTAGGAATTGAGGAGTTGGGGGTGGGCAGAGTAGGGATGGAGGATGGGCGGGGTAGGAATGGAGGGGTTGGGGGTGGGCAGAGTAGGGATGGAGGATGGGCGGGGTAGGAATGGAGGAGTTGGGGGTGGGCAGAGTAGGGATGGAGGATGGGCAGGGTAGGAATGGAGGGGTTGGGGGTGGGCAGAGTAGGGATGGAGGATGGGCGGGGTAGGAATGGAGGGGTTGGGGGTGGGCAGAGTAGGGATGGGAGGATGGGCGGGGTAGGAATGGAGGAGTTGGGGATGGGCGGGGTAGGAATGGAGGGGATGGGGGTGGGCGGGGTAGGAATGGAGGGGATGGGGGTGGGCAGAGTAGGGATGGGAGGATGGGCGGGGTAGGAATGGAGGAGTTGGGGGTGGGCAGAGTAGGGATGGGAGGATGGGCGGGGTAGGAATGGAGGAGTTGGGGGTGGGCAGAGTAGGGATGGAGGATGGGCGGGGTAGGAATGGAGGGGTTGGGGGTGGGCAGAGTAGGGATGGGAGGATGGGCGGGGTAGGAATGGAGGAGTTGGGGGTGGGCGGGGTAGGAATGGAGGGGATGGGGGTGGGCGGGGTATGAATGGAGGGGGTGGGCGGGGTAGGAATGGAGGGGATGGGGGTGGGCAGAGTAGGGATGGGAGGATGGGCGGGTAGGAATGGAGGAGTTGGGGGTGGGCAGAGTAGGGATGGGAGGATGGGCGGGGTAGGAATGGAGGAGTTGGGGGTGGGCAGAGTAGGGATGGAGGATGGGCGGGGTAGGAATGGAGGGGTTGGGGGTGGGCAGAGTAGGGATGGGAGGATGGGCGGGGTAGGAATGGAGGGGTTGGGGGTGGGCAGAGTAGGGATGGGAGGATGGGCGGGGTAGGAATGGAGGGGTTGGGGGTGGGCAGAGTAGGGATGGAGGATGGGAGGGCTAGGAATGGAGGGGTTGGGGGTGGGATAGTAAGGGAGGGGATAGGGGCGGGCAGTGGGGTTAGAGAGGGGAGAGTAAATGTCAGAAGAAAGAAGAGTGGAAAGGATGATGAAGAGGGAAGGAATGAAGGAGGACACTGAACAGCCATACAGATGTCCTCTAACGCAGAGGTTCTCATCTCCTGTCCTCAGGGCCCACTAACAGGCCAGGTTTTCAAGATAACTGAAATACATGACAGGTGATATCATTTGCTGCTCAGTGATTGCAGTATTCTAGTCTACATCTCCCCCAAGGTAATACATAAAACCTGGCCTGTTAGTGGGTCCTGAGGACAGGGTTGATGACCACTGATCTAACGGAATGGCATTGTGTCCTCACAGATATCGTAAGCCGAGTTGGGAGAAGTTGGAGTTCCAGGCCAGAGGACAGCTGAGGCAGAAGTCCGCGTCAGAAATCAGTGTTCACATCGGGATCTCCGAGAACCGGAGGCGCTCCCCAAATCTCAGCTTGTTTGACCGCATTGTGAACTACAGCCGTGTGTCCCTGCAGAACGTTCCGCTCAATGAGCCGGACAAACACACACTACTCATGGAGGAGCTGAAAAGGGAGGAGGACACCTTCCTGTGACCACACACCAAAGGAGTCCCGGGGTCACATAGAGCTACCTAAGAGCCGGGGTCACCGGTCACTGATACTCCTCATAGCAACAACGCACCAATGAGCCTTTTGGAAGCTGTGTTCTTATGAGTAACAATGCTGAAATCCACCAACATGCTTCACGTGCCTTACTACCTGAGACCGCTTATCCATCATAGAACATTAAGAGTGGACCTCACCGGGCCGTTCTTCCTATGATTTGCCATATTTGCTTTATTCCCCATAAAATTGGGGCAGATTCCCCCACCATTCTTCCATATTGCTCGTATTCCAGTCACCCTCGTGTGTGACACCTGAGATGTCTGGGCTCAGGGCTGACACCTAATGCTGGACACAATGAGAAGGTCTTTCCTCAGATCATGTCCATGCAGGGACACCAGACACAATGAGAAGGTCTCTTCGCTGATCTTGTTCATGCAGGGACACCAGACACAATGAGAAGGTCTCTTCTCTGATCTTGTTCATGCAGGGACACCAGACACAATGAGAAGGTCTCTTCTCTGATCTTGTTCATGCAGGGACACCAGACACAATGAGAAGGTCTCTTCTCTGATCATGTCCATGCAGGGACACCAGACACAATGAGTAGATCTCTGCTCTGATCATGTTCATGCAGGGACACCAGACACAATGAGAAGGTCTTTCCTCAGATCATGTCCATGCAGGGACACCAGACACAATGAGAAGGTCTCTTCTCTGATCCTGTTCATGCAGGAACACCAGACACAATGAGAAGGTCTCTTCTCTGATCTTGTTCATGCAGGAACACCAGACACAATGAGAAGGTCTCTTCTCTGATCCTGTTCATGCAGGAACACCAGACACAATGAGAAGGTCTCTTCTCTGATCCTGTTCATGCAGGAACACCAGACACAATGAGAAGGTCTCTGCTCTGATCATGTTCATGCAGGGACACCAGACACAATGAGAAGGTCTCTGCTCTGATCATGTTCATGCAGGGACACCAGACACAATGAGAAGGTCTCTGCTCTGATCTTGTTCATGCAGGAACACCAGACACAATGAGAAGGTCTCTTCTCTGATCATGTCCATGCAGGGACACCAGACACAATGAGTAGATCTCTGCTCTGATCATGTTCATGCAGGGGACACCAGACACAATGAGAAGGTCTTTCCTCAGATCATGTCCATGCAGGGACACCAGACACAATGAGAAGGTCTCTTCTCTGATCCTGTTCATGCAGGAACACCAGACACAATGAGAAGGTCTCTTCTCTGATCTTGTTCATGCAGGAACACCAGACACAATGAGAAGGTCTCTTCTCTGATCCTGTTCATGCAGGAACACCAGACACAATGAGAAGGTCTCTTCTCTGATCCTGTTCATGCAGGAACACCAGACACAATGAGAAGGTCTCTGCTCTGATCATGTTCATGCAGGGACACCAGACACAATGAGAAGGTCTCTGCTCTGATCATGTTCATGCAGGGACACCAGACACAATGAGAAGGTCTCTGCTCTGATCTTGTTCATGCAGGAACACCAGACCACAATGAGAAGGTCTCTTCTCTGATCTTGTTCATGCAGGGGACACCAGACACAATGAGAAGGTCTTTCCTCAGATCATATCCATGCAGGGACACCAGACACAATGAGAAGGTCTCTTCTCTGATCTTGTTCATGCAGGAACACCAGACACAATGAGAAGGTCTCTTCACTGATCTTGTTCATGTAGGGACACCAGACACAATGAGAAGGTCTCTGCTCTAATCATGTCCATTCAGGGACACTGGAGACAAAGCGAAGTTGATGTCCATGTAGGGGGACGTGATCTGTGCAAAGACCTTCTCCTTGTTTCCAAGCTATTCGCCCTGATCATGTACACGCAGGGACACAGGACACAATGAGGTCTCTGCTGGGGTCATGTCCACGCCGGACACAATGAGAGGTTATCTGCTCTGATGATGTCCACGCAGGAACACTAAGAAGATGATGTCATACAGGGACACTGGACACAATGAGAAGATCTCCAATCAGATAATGTTTCTGCAGACACAGGACAGAAGGTCTTCATGAAGGTCCGAAGTGTTGTATATAAGATGAAGCAAAAGTAATGTGAGCGTGTTCACTCCGTATGAAGGGGAGGGGCTTGTGTGCAATAGAATGTTCTATGTCTGGTATTCTATATAACGTTGGAATGTTTGAGGTTTTATGGAGAGCCGACACATTTTGGGGGTCCTCGTCACTTTCCTCAGGGCTGGTTCTGGACATGTTTGGTGCTGCTGAGTGGAGAGCTTCCATTTCTCTAGCTTCACATTTGGCTTTTATTGCGGTCGGTGTCCTTGCTGATACCGCAGCATGAAAGTGAGGGGAAATCTTTCCGGAAAGCAGTAAAAACCCGTCAGGGATTCTCATCCCTCCCCCCCACTTCATGCAGAATGTACACCCCCGAGGTGGCTGGACTTCCAGAGAAACCTCCCAATGCTGCACCTTCTATCCTTCCAGAGATTGTCCTGATGTCTGTCAGGACTCTGTTATGGAAGACCCACCATGTCCAATCAGATCCTTGCTCCTGTTGTCTGCTCTCTCTCATTGGTTGGTGGTGGAGGACACTCCGACTTTTGTTCAGTTTCCATGCTTGGTAACGCCCCTCTGACTGGTTGGATTCGGCCTCTGACACGGTCCGGCCTTCATTGCAGTCCAGTGATCAGGAAATTAACTTCCAGGTCGATTGTATTTATTGGGGATGTTTATAGAGCGTCTTCACTACGTTGTCTCAATGGTAAATGTTGAAATTGAGTTTAAAGCCCAACTCTGGGCATGATTGCCTTCACAGATTTACAGCAGTCAAAGGTTCCTGTTCCTCAGGGGTACATCGCATTCTCAATACTTCCTGCCCGCAGGTCTCATAGCTCCACCCCCCTCTGATGTGTTTGGCCTGGAGCAGAGGGGGGGGCGGAGACATGGCATCGGCATTATGAGCTCTGTAGTGCCTCTATCTGGAAGGATCAGGAAGTACAGCGGGAGCTCTAATAATTGCAGCCTGTAAAGTGACTGGAAGGAGAATGACAGCGAGGTTCTTCTGAGGGACACGAAGGTTTGCCGGATGTAATTGTTCCCAGAGTTGGGCTTTAAAGGGCGACTTCTAGTAATGTCCCCTCCCACTTCCAGCCTCCTCCCAGTGCAGCCCTGCCCATTCCCACCTGTATGTATTATGGCATTGATGTATACTGAGGGGTCCTCCAATACGAGAAACGTACACAATGTACATTGTAGGTGCTTGGCACTGCTCTACAAGCATGGGCACCACACCAAAAATAGATGTACCAACACATCGCAGTCCCCGCAGCATGATTGGAGCCCAGGCTTCCTCTCTGCACTCCCTGGGACTGAGCTGTCCTTGTGTTATCAGTCATTTGGGTGGATTCTGATAGGGCTATTTACAGCCGGGCTGCCAAGGGAAGCAGCACAGTACATCCAACGTCCCCATCTCACGTCATGTCATTGGAGAATGATTCCCTTCTAGTTCTGCACGGCTGTGACTGGTGGGGTGCAATGTGACTGAAAGAAACCAATCACCCCCCCCCCCCCCCCCCCCCCGGTATGAGAGGTGGAATTGAATGGTTCATGTGAATCCATGCTGGTCCACATGCTGCGTAAAAGAGTCCCTACATCTACTTCCTGACTTCCCCCACACCTATCTGCACCCTCAATCCCTACTGCGGGTACTATGCAAATGCTGACCCTCACAATGTAGGCGGTGCACTTTGCCTGGCACCCCCCCCCCCCCCCTCCCCCTTCCTATGCGATAATGGTTGGCAACCCTGGTGATTGGCTGCTCAGGTACAGAGAACTACATGGGGCAAAACATGCACTTAGTGCCCCATACCGGTATATGCCAGAGCTGCAGTGTGGATCATGACGGAGGATGGGGGAAGGGTGATAAAGGCACCAGAGGGCACCTACTACATTGTTCATTTTGGAATTATTTTCTTTTCTTCAGGTTTCCATAAAGAACAATAAAACCTTCTACAGGATACTGCCAAACGTCTGTGGACATCCGACCATCACACCCATATCCATTCATTGGACATCTCATTCCAGAACCATGGCCATCAATATGGAGTTACCTTTCCTTCCCCCCCATGGCCATCAATATGGAGTTACCTTTCCTTCCCCCCCATGGCCATCAATATGGAGTTACCTTTCCCTTCCCCCCCCCATGGCCATCAATATGGAGTTACCTTTCCTTCCCCCCCATGGCCATCAATATGGAGTTACCTTTCCTTCCCCCCCATGGCCATCAATATGGAGTTACCTTTCCTTCCCCCCCATGGCCATCAATATGGAGTTACCTTTCCTTCCCCCCATGGCCATCAATATGGAGTTACCTTTCCTTCCCCCCCATGGCCATCAATATGGAGTTACCTTTCCTTCCCCCCCATGGCCATCAATATGGAGTTACCTTTCCTTCCCCCCATGGTCATCAATATGGGGTTACCTTTCCTTCCCCCCCATGGCCATCAATATGGAGTTACCTTTCCTTCCCCCCATGGTCATCAATATGGGGTTACCTTTCCTTCCCCCCCATGGTCATCAATATGGAGTTACCTTTCCTTCCCCCCCATGGCCATCAATATGGAGTTACCTTTCCCTCCCCCCATAGCCATTATTATGGAGTTACCTTTCCTCCTGTATGGCCATTAATATAGAGTTGCTCCATTTATGACTACACAACCCTCCACTCTTCTGGAAGGACTTTCCACGAGATTTTGGAGGGTGTCTGTCTGAATTTGTGAGGTCAGGGACTGATATTGGGACTTTGTACACAGGGGGTGTGGGGGGGGGGGGGGGGTACAGTCATGCTTTATACAAAGGGGGGGGGGGCACAGTCATGCTTTATACACGGGGGGGTGGTGGGGGGGGCACCAGTCATGGTGGAACAGAAAAGGGTCTTCACCAAACTGTTACTGCAAGGTTGGAGGAGCACAATTGTCTACAATTTCTTTATATGATGGAGGATTACTGGGACCCTTCACTGGGGACCCCTGAACACCATTATTTGGAAGGGGGGGGAAGAAGTCACATACTTTTGGCCATATGGATGAGTTGGTTGGTTGGCTGTCCACAAACATCTGTACATTGATACTCCTATAGACGAGGCCAATGGTATTCTTTACATTTGTTTGTAATGCATATTTATTTCACTTTTCAGGTATATGAGTACTATAGCTTTAATTATTTTTCATGATGTCATTTGTTTTAATTTAAATTTTTATTCCATTTGCCTTAATCATTTCCGGATATTCAGAAAATATTTTAAGTAACGAAACTGAAAATAAATTCAGATTATTCTGCTGATGGCTTTCCGGTTTATGTGAGTGGAATTATTATTATTACACATTATATGGATCTGAGTGATCAGTTTATGAAATAGTTCTGAAGGTACCAAATCATCGTGTGCTCACCTGATACAGGTAATAGAGGGACCCCTCCATTGTGCGCTCACCTGATACAGGTAATAGAGGGACCCCTCCATTGTGAGCTCACCTGATACAGGTAATAGAGGGACCCCTCCATTGTGCGCTCACCTGATACAGGTAATAGAGGGACCCCTCCATTGTGAGCTCACCTGATACAGGTAATAGAGGGACCCCTCCATTGTGTGCTCACCTGATACAGGTAATAGAGGGACCCCTCCATTGTGAGCTCACCTGATACAGGTAATAGAGGGACCCCTCCATTGTGCGCTCACCTGATACAGGTAATAGAGGGACCCCTCCATTGTGAGCTCACCTGATACAGGTAATAGAGGGACCCCTCCATTGTGTGCTCACCTGATACAGGTAATAGAGGGACCCCTCCATTGTGTGCTCACCTGATACAGGTAATAGAGGGACCCCTCCATTGTGCGCTCACCTGATACAGGTAATAGAGGGACCCCTCCATTGTGCGCTCACCTGATACAGGTAATAGAGGGACCCCTCCATTGTGCGCTCACCTGATACAGGTAATAGAGGGACCCCTCCATTGTGAGCTCACCTGATACAGGTAATAGAGGGACCCCTCCATTGTGTGCTCACCTGATACAGGTAATAGAGGGACCCCTCCATTGTGTGCTCACCTGATACAGGTAATAGAGGGACCCCTCCATTGTGTGCTCACCTGATACAGGTAATAGAGGGACCCCTCCATTGTGTGCTCACCTGATACAGGTAATAGAGGGACCCCTCCATTGTGTGCTCACCTGATACAGGTAATAGAGGGACCCCTCCATTGTGTGCTCACCTGATACAGGTAATAGAGGGACCCCTCCATTGTGAGCTCACCTGATACAGGTAATAGAGGGACCCCTCCATTGTGCGCTCACCTGATACAGGTAATAGAGGGACCCCTCCATTGTGCGCTCACCTGATACAGGTAATAGAGGGACCCCTCTATTGTGTGCTCACCTGATAAGTTCAAATCTTCAGGTGGTTACCTTTCTGGATTTGTTTAGTAATGTACAAACTGCTGAAACCAATAGCAACCAATCCTCTTTTGAATTCTCTTCATAGCAGTTGCTATGAGTTACAAAACATTGCAGCTTGAATTTAGGATGTGTAGGCACTGCTGTCAGGCTTGAGTGTCCAGGTCTGTGGTGCAGCATGTAGGGTGGAAAATGTGGAATCTGGAGGGCATAAGTTTGTTTCCAAAAGCGGAGCAAGCTGGTGTGTCTACTCAGAGCTGTGGAACAGCAACTGTGATGCTTGGGGGCAAAGGGGCATCTCTGTGTAATGAGAGGTTATGGAACGGACCTTCTCACTGTGTAATCATGATGTGGATGACCTTGACACCATGTGAATGAAGCCTCGATGAAATGAGTTCCAGCCATGTAACCATCAAGTGGGTGTCCTTGAAAGCATGACTGAAAACCACAAGCGGTGAATGCTGTGCTTCAAGCAACAAAGAGTCGCATGAACATAGAAAGCAAGTGAGTTGGTACAATGAAGGCACCTTTGTAGGTCAACATGCAAACACCAAGGACAGAATTTTGTGGTTTTTGGCATTTTACCTTTGAATCTCAAATTTTTTCATCAACAGGCCCTTCTCCTTCACCGTATTACTTGCCCCAGCTCTAGGTCCCTCAAGCCCATCTAATGGTGATCCGCACCTCCAACTTAGTCAAGTCCTGATCATTTCCTCAGAGTTTTACAATTCCTTCCATCCTTCTCACAGACCTCAAAGTCTTGGTGTTACTTTGAGGAATCATCCTTGCTCACCCATGGGAATTGAACCTACAGACCTCTGATTCAAACTTCAGAAGCTTACATGCTGCACCACAGAACCTGAAGATATTCATGCTTGTTGCTAATGCACCTATATCACGGATCTAGATTTTCTAAGCCTTTGAGACTTAAAAACTAGTACCACATGAGAGATTCAAACTAAGAAATCCACAACTTCCTACATTCAACAGAAGCACACCAACAATGCACACCACAGGCTCTAGCCAGCCATGCTCCTTCTCTGTAGAACTATCTACTGAAGACGACATGATGGGAACAATTGAAAAAATTTAGTGGCCCACAAAAACAATTGTTACCACAGATTCGAACTAGGAAAACCAGAGCGTTCAGCATCAACACACAAACACCATGCACCACAGGCTCTGGCCAACAATACGTCTTCTCTGCAGAACTATATACCAAATACGACACGGTGAGAACTATATACAAAATACGACACGGTGAGAACTATATACCAAATACGACACGGTGAGAACTATATACCAGATACGGCACGGTGAGAACTATATACAAATACGACACGGTGAGAACTATATACCAAATACGACACGGTGAGAACTATATACCAAATACGACACGGTGAGAACTATATACCAAATACGACACGGTGAGAACTATATACCAAATACGACACGGTGAGAACTATATACCAAATACGACACGGTGAGATCAAGTGAAAAACAATTGGTGGCTCATAAAACGCAAACCTGGGTTTTCAGCATTCAGATTCGAACACACAATCTTTAAGCTACAAGACGAGCGCTCTACACATTGAGCTACAACATCACCCACTCTGGAGACCTTTCTACTTTGCAGGACTTTATAAATGCAGCTCTCATTTTATTGGCTGCAAACCAGTGCTGGGTTAGAGTTTCACTAAGCAGTAAAGCATAAGGTAAGGGTTCACAGCTTCCAAAATTAGACGGTGGTGGCCACTAGGGATGAGCCGAACACCCCCCGGTTCGGTTCGCACCAGAACCCGCGAACGGACCGAAAGTTCGCACGAACGTTAGAACCCCATTGACGTCTATGGGACTCGAACGTTCGAAATCAAAAGTGCTCATTTTAAAGGCTAATTTGCATGGTATTGTCCTAAAAAGGGTTTGGGGACCCGGGTCCTACCCCAGGGGACATGTATCAATGCAAAAAAAACTTTTAAAAACGGCCGTTTTTTCGGGAGCAGTGATTTTAATGATGCTTAAAGTAAAAAAAAAAAAAGTGAAATATTCCTTTAAATATCGTACCTGGGGGGTGTCTATAGTATGCCTGTAAAGTGACGCGTGTTTCCTGTGTTTAGAACAGTCCCTGCACCAAATGTCATTTTTAAAGGAAAAAATCTCATTTAAAACTGCTTGCGGGTTTAATGTCATGTCGGGTCATGGCAATATGGATGAAAATCAGTGAGACAAACGGCATGGGTACCCCCTAGTCCATTACCAGGCCCTTTGGGTCTTGTATGGATATTAAGGGGAACCCCGCACCCAAATTAAAATAAGGAAAGGTGTGGGGCCACCAGGCCCTATATACTCTGAACAGCAGTATACAGGCGGTGCAAACAAGACAGGGACTGTAGGTTTGTTGTTAAGTAGAATCTGTTTGTAATTTTGAACATTTTTAACGTGTTTAGCTCCAGCCAAAAAATCTTTTCTAAGCTTTTTGGAAAACATAGGGAAGGGTTATCACCCCTGTGACATTTGTTTTGCTGTCTTTCCTCCTCTTCAGAAGATTTCACCTCACTTTTTTGTCCCAATGAAAAATGTTTTTTGAAAATTTGGGTTTTTTTGTGGAACAAGGATTGGAAAGCATCAGTGGAAAGGAGAAATTGTTTTCCCATATTAACTCTTACAGGAGAGAATTTCCCTTCCTAGGGGTAGATTTCATCTCACTTCCTGTTGTCTCCTTCCGTTTGCAAGTAGGAGTCGTTTGTAAGTTAGATGTTTGAAAGTAGGGTCCTGCCCTATATACTCAGCAGAAATTTGGGCCTTAGGTGTTGCTGTGGCCACAACACTGTAAGCCCTCACAGGGCCCTGCTGTGAAATATTAGATCAAGAATTGTAATTACATGCCCCTGTTGAACAGGAGCTGAAAAATTAGGCCTTAGGCACTGGTGCTGGTGCCACAACACTGCAACCCCTCACAGACACTCTAGTTGGAACGCAGGAACGAGCCCTGCTGCAAATTATTGCTTCAAAAATTGTAATTACACGCCCCTGTTAGACAGGGGCAGAAAAATTGGGCCTTAGGCACTGGTGCTGGTGCCACAACACTGCAACCCCTCACAGACACTCTAGTTGGAACGCAGGAACGAGCCCTGCTGCAAAGTATTGCATCAAAAATTGTAATTACACGCCCCTGTTAGACAGGGGCAGAAAAATTGGGCCCTAGGCACTGGTGCTGGTGCCACAACACTGCAACCCCTCACAGACACTCTAGTTGGAATGCAGGAACGAGCCCTGCTGCAAAGTATTACATCAAAAATTGTAATTACACGCCCCTGTTAAACAGGGGCTGAAAAATTGTGCCTTAGGCACTGGTGGTGGCGCCCAGAACCAAAAATGTTCTTACAAGCTATCAGCGTGATGATTGAGGAGGAAGAGGATAATTACTCAGGGATAGTCACTCAGCATCAGCATAGGCAGTCTTTGAAGGGATCTGAGATTTCAAAAAAAATTATTCGGTTACATCAGCATCAGGTGCTTGGTAGCTGGTGGTGATCCAAGACTCATTCATTTTTATGAAGGTCAGCCGATCGACCGAGTCGGTGGACAGACGCACCCTGTGATCGGTTACCACGCCTCCAGCAGCACTGAATGTGCGTTCCGAAAGAACGCTGGATGCAGGACAGGCCAGTAGCTCAATTGCATACTGTGCAAGCTCTGGCCAGTGATCCATCCTCAAGACCCAGTAACCCAGAGGATTTTCGGTGGGAAAGGTGTCCAAGTCTGATCTTGCCCCTAGGTATTCCTGCACCATGTAAAACAGACGCTGGCGATGGTTGCTGGAACCGATCATACCTTGGGGCTGCGGACCAAAAAATTGTCTGAACGCATCGGTCAGACGGCCACCTTCTCCACCGCTCCTTCTTTGACTGACCGAAGCCTCAGCAACACGTTGTCCAGAAACAGGAGTTTGTAACCTCCCAGTCTCTGGGAACGCGTTGCACAGACCTTTCTGCAAGGCCTCCCGAAGATGTTTCATCCTCTGCTCCCTCTGCGATGGCAAGATAAGGTCCGCAACCTTACCCTTGTAACGTGGATCAAGGAGGGTTGCCAGCCAGTATTGGTCCTTCTCCTTGATACCACGAATACGAGGATCCTTACGCAGGCTTTGCAGGATCAGGGAGGCCATGCAGCGTAGGTTTGCTGAGGCATTCGGTCCGGAGTCCTCTGGGTCACTAAGAACGACATGGTCCGCAGCCACCTCCTCCCAGCCACGTACAAGTCCATGTGTTTCTTGGGACTGATCCCTTAAAGACTGCTGCTGATGCTGAGTGCCAGGCTCCACCTCCATACTGACACAATCTTCCTCCTCCTCCTCTTCCTCCTCGTCCTCTTCCTGTGTGATCGGCGGGCACGCAGGAACACTGTCTGGATAAAGGGGGCCTTGAGAGCTAAGGAAGTCCTCCTCTTCCTGCCTCTGTTCTGCCTCAAGTGCCCTGTCCATTATTCCACGCAGCGTGTGCTCCAACAGGTGGACAAGGGGGACAGTGTCACTGATGCATGCACTGTCACTGCTCACCATCCTCGTGGCCTCCTCGAATGGTGACAGGACAGTGCATGCATCCCTGATCATAGCCCACTGGCGTGGGGAAAAAAAACCAAGCTCCCCTGACCCTGTCCTGGTGCCATAGTCGCACAGGTACTCATTGATGGCCCTCTGCTGCGTGTGCAGCCGCTGCAGCATGGCCAACGTTGAGTTCCACCTGGTGGGCATGTCACAGATTAGGCGGTTCTTGGGCAGGTTAAACTACTTTTGGAGGTCCGTCAGCCGAGCACTGGCATTATATGACCGGCGGAAATGCACACAGACTTTCCTGGCCTGCCTCAGGACATCCTGTAAGCCCGGGTACCTGCCCAAGAACCGCTGCACCACCAAGTTAAGGACGTGAGCCAAACAGGGCACATGGGTCATTTGTCCCTGTCGGAGGGCAGAGAGGAGGTTGGTGCCATTGTCGCAAACCACCATTCCTGCCTTAAGTTGGCGTGGCGTCAACCACCTCTGAACCTGCCCCTGCAGAGCTGACAGAACCTCTGCCCCAGTGTGGCTCCTGTCCCCCAAGCACACCAGCTCAAGCACCGCATGGCATCTTTTGGCCTGCGTACTTGCGTAGCCCCTTGAACGCCTACGGAGCACCGCTGGTTCCGAGGAAGAGGCCATGGAGGAAGAAGAAGAGGAGGGGGTGGAGGAGAGAGGTGTGTCACAATCAGCATTTTGGAGGCGTGGTGGCGGAACAACCTCCAACACTACTGCACCTTGTCCTGCATCCTTCCCAGCTGCCAGCAGAGTCACCCAATGCGCCGTGAAACTTAGGTAACGTCCCTGTCCATGCCTGCTGGACCATGAGTCAGCGGTAATATGCACCTTACCGCTGACCGCCCTGTCCAGCGAGGCATGGACATTGCCTTCCACATGCCGGTAGAGAGCCGGAATCGCCTTCCGTGAGAAAAAGTGGCGTTTGGGTACCTGCCACTGAGGAACCGCACATTCCACAAACTCACGGAAGGGGGCAGAGTCTACCAACTGAAAAGGCAGCAGTTGAAGTGCTAGCAATTTTGCCAAGCTAGCATTCAACCGCTGGGCATGTGGATGGCTGGGAGCAAACTTCTTTCGGCGGTGCAGCAGCTGGGGCAGGGAAATTTGCCTGGTACAATCTGACGTCGGTGTACCAAAAGCAGATTGCCCACAAGTACTTGGCTGTGACACACCTAATTCTACACCTTCATTCCTCTCACTGCAGGTCTCAGAGAGGACTGAAGGTCTAGTGGGGTTGGAAATCTCAGCTGATGAGGAGCAAGGAGAGATCCTCTTTGTTCTTTGGTGTGGGTCTTTTAGATACGCTTGCCAACGAACTGCATGGCAGGTCAACATATGTCTGGTCAAGCATGTGGTACCCAAGCGGGAGATATTTTGGCCACGTGAGATACGCTTGAGACATATGTTGCAAATAGCAGCGGTGCGATCTGATGCACTCGTCTCAAAAAAGGCCCACACCAAAGAACTTTTTGAATAACGCGCAGAGACTGCAGCGCCCTGCACATGTGGAGCTTTGGGGTGTGATGCAGTCAATGTGCTGCCCTTAGGCTGGCCCCTGGAGGGCATCCTGCCTCGTTGGTGATGTGCTGCCGCCTCCTCCTCCTCCTCCTCCTCCTCCTCCTCCTCCTCCTCCTCCTCCTCTCTCCTATCAGGCACCCACGTTGAGTCAGTGACCTCATCATCCCCTCCCTCCTCATCACTGGAGCAAACCTGGCAGTATGCTGCAGCAGGGGGAGCATGACTGCCAGATTGCTGTCCTTCTTGGGCACCCCCTCTGTCCGCGCTCATGTTACTGCCTTCATCGAGCTCAGTATCGTCATCAGAGCCTTCCAAACGCTGGGCATCCTCCTGGAGCATGTACCCAACACTGTGGTCAAACAGTTCGAGGGAATCCTCATGAGGACATGGTGGAGCTAGGGAAGGAGTCACTGATGACATTGAGCTGAGGGAAGAGGCCGCTGCTTTGCCAGACAAAGCACCCTGGGCATGGGTGAGAGAGGATGAGGAGGATGAGGACGGCTTGGTCATCCACTCGACCAAGTCTTCCGCATGTTGCGGCTCAACATGGCCAGCTGCCGAAAAAAAGGCCAAGCGTGTCCCATGGCCACGTGCTGATGAGGATGCACCGTCTCCACGACCAGCACTAGACACAGAGCCTGCTTGCCCTCTCTTATTGGCTTGTGACTGTCTGCCTCTCCTTCTTGGCCTTCCAGACATACTAATGGCCTGTAGCTGCACTAAGCTGGGATAGAACACCTGTAATTTTCTTCAAGTAGCTTTATATACTGTAACCAGACAAGCCTGCCTGTCAGTAGGAAGATAACAGGAACGGATCTAGCTGAACACTGTGAGCAGGACGCACTGTACTAAATGTAAATAGTCTAGCTGCCTGACCGTGGTACTAATAGGATCAAATAGAACACCTGTAATTTTCTTCAGGTAGCTTTATATACTGTAACCAGACAAGCCTGCCTGTCAGTAGGAAGATAACAGGAACGGATCTAGCTGTACACTGTGAGCAGGACGCACTGTACTAAATGTAAATAGTCTAGCTGCCTGACCGTGGTACTAATAGGATCAAATAGAACACCTGTAATTTTCTTCAGGTAGCTTTATATACTGTAACCAGACAAGCCTGCCTGTCAGTAGGAAGATAACAGGAACGGATCTAGCTGAACACTGTGAGCAGGACGCACTGTACTAAATGTAAATAGTCTAGCTGCCTGACCGTGGTACTAATAGGATCAAATAGAACACCTGTAATTTTCTTCAGGTAGCTTTATATACTGTAACCAGACAAGCCTGCCGGTCAGTAGGAATTTAACAGGAACGGATCTAGCTGAACACTGTGAGCAGGACGCACTGCACTAAATGTAAATAGCAGGAACGGATCTAGCTGAACACTGTGAGCAGGACGCACTGCACTAAATGTAAATAGCAGGAACGGATCTAGCTGAACACTGTGAGCAGGACGCACTGCACTAAATGTAAATAGCAGGAACGGATCTAGCTGAACACTGTGAGCAGGACGCACTGCACTAAATGTAAATAGCAGGAACGGATCTAGCTGAACACTGTGAGCAGGACGCACTGCACTAAATGTAAATAGTCTAGAAGATAACAGGAACGGATCTAGCTGAACACTGTGAGCAGGACGCACTGCACTAAATGTAAATAGCAGGAACGGATCTAGCTGAACACTGTGAGCAGGACGCACTGCACTAAATGTAAATAGCAGGAACGGATCTAGCTGAACACTGTGAGCAGGACGCACTGCACTAAATGTAAATAGCAGGAACGGATCTAGCTGAACACTGTGAGCAGGACGCACTGCACTAAATGTAAATTGCAGGAACGGATCTAGCTGAACACTGTGAGCAGGACGCACTGCACTAAATGTAAATAGTCTAGAAGATAACAGGAACGGATCTAGCTGAACACTGTGAGCAGGACGCACTGCACTAAATGTAAATAGCAGGAACGGATCTAGCTGAACACTGTGAGCAGGACGCACTGCATTAAATGTAAATAGTCTAGATAGAAGATAACAGGAACGGATCTAGCTAAACTGAATACAGTGTATATATATATATGCAACACCTGGGATGCATATATATACACAATACACTGTAAGTGCAGCTAACTGACTGACTGTTCTGCCTAATCTATCTAACTCAAATCAAATGACACTGTCTCTCTCTCTCTCTCTATCTCTCAGCACACCGGAACACACACTACACAGGGCCGCCGTGCAGGCGGCCTTATATAGTGTGGGGTGTGTACTAAATCCCCTGAGCCATAATTGGCCAAAGCCACCCTGGCTTTGGCCAATTACAGCTCTCTCTACTGACGGCGCTGTGATTGGCCAAGCATGCGGGTCATAGTGCATGCTTGGCCAATCATCAGCCAGCAATGCACTGCGATGCCGCAGTGAATTATGGGCCGTGACGCGCCACACGAATTTAGCGCGAACGGCCCATAACGTTCGCAATTCGGCGAACGATCGAACAGCCGATGTTCGAGTCGAACATGGGTTCGACTCGAACACGAAGCTCATCCCTAGTGGCCACCATTTTTATTATCCTGGCAGGTTATCTTTATGGGTACAGGCTCAGTTAGAAGGCATCTACATGGACATTGGATGATGCAAAGCACATCCAGAAGCTGAGTTTATTTTGGCCACCAACCAGACTGAGTTGCTATTGCTCCCCTGGCAGAAAGCTATTGGTATGAGTGCCGAGCCCAGGCCAATAAATGCATGTGACCTTCAGATGATCACAGCACTGTGCAATGTCTGAGGAACATATAGACTTCCAATCTGACGCTCTGTGCTTTTGCAAATGCTGAAATGTTGAGCAACCCGGGAGGGAGCCTCTGATCCCAGATTACACTATATGCAAATGTCAATTTTACAGCTGATTTGGAGACTATGAGGCTCCCAGCCAGACACAGGCACTATATACTGAGTACAGGGGCCCCATGGGGCACTAGATACTGAGTACAAGGGGCCCCATGGGGCACTATATACTGAATACGGGGACCCCGTGGGGCACTATATACTCAGTACGGGGACCCCGTGGGGCACTATATACTGAGTACGGGGGCCCCATGGGGCACTATATGCTGAGTACGGGGACCCAGTGGGGCACTATATACTGAGTACGGGGACCCCATGGGGCACTATATACTGAGTACAGGGGCCCCATAGGGCACTATATACTGAGTACGGGGACCCCATGGGGCACTTTAGAACTAAGACTACATAGAAACATCTTGAAGTTTGTACTTTCAGGTCCTTTTCTCAACACAATCATCCAAGTGACAGGGTTGCTTTTAAAAAGGACATTTAAAAAAATAAAACACCTTTGTGGGAAGGCACTGATGGAAGCTGTTATTCTTGCCTTCTCAGCCTCCATGTTACTGTAGTGCTCACCCCCCTGATTTGTCCCCGGTTCCTTTCCTAGATCAGTGCAATAGCAGCCAGGCACACAGCAATCCTCACTCTTCTGCCTCAATGAACAGTCCAGGGCCTGGACTCCAAACCTTCTAACCAAAAGAACCAGTTTACTTTATGGGGCTGGACTGTCCCAGTGGGAGCAAACAATGCCCCTTCTTTAGTATTAGGGGGAGAAATCTCCACCCAACATGAACCGAATTCCCACCCACCATGAACCCAATCCTCCCCCACCATGACCCCAATACTTACCCACCATGACCCCAATCCCCACCCACCATGACCCGAATCCTCACCCACCATGACCCCAATCCTTACCCACCATGACTTGAATCCCCACCCACCATGACCCAAATCTCCACCCACCATGACCCCAATCCTTACCCACCATGACCCGAATCCCCACCCACCATGGCCCCAATCCTTACCCACCATGACCTGAATCCCCACCCACCATGACCCAAATCTCCACCCACCATGACCCGAATCCCCAACCACCATGACCCGAATCCCCAACCACCATGACCCGAATCTCCACCCACCATGACCCCAATCCTCAGCCACCATGAACCCAATCCTCAGCCACCACAACCCCAATTCTCACCCATCATGACTCAAATCCTCACCCACCATGACTCGAAACCCAGCATGAGCCCAATCTTCACCCATCATGACTCGAATCCTCACCCACCATGAGTCCAATCCTCCCCCACCATGAACCCAATCCTCCCCCACCATGAACCCAATCCTCCCCCACCATAAACCCAATCCTCCCCCACCATAAACCCAATCCTCCCCCACCATGAACCCAATCCTCCCCCACCATGAACCCAATCCTCCCCCACCATGAACCCAATCCTCCCCCACCATAGACCCAATCCTCCCCCACCATGAACCCAATTCTCCCCCACCATGAACCCAATCCTCCCCCACCATAAACCCAATCCTCCCCCACCATAAACCCAATCCTCACCCACCATGAACCCAATCCTCCCCCACCATGAACCCAATCCTCCCCCACCATGAACCCAATCCTTCCCCACCATGAGTCCAATCCTCCCCCACCATGAACCCAATCCTCCTCCACCATAAACCCAATCCTCCCCCACCATGAACCCCATACCTCACCCACCATGAACCCAATCCTCACCCACCATGAACCCAATCCTCACCCACCATGAACCAAGACTCTCTGTACCTTCCAGGCAATAAAAAAAAACAAAAATACGATTTGCTTTGATTCAACAAACATATAATTATTGCATTCATATTGAAGGAGCTGTACATTGCCTTGTGTTCTTTACAACTATCAGAGGTCAGAGTTGGGGGGGGGGGGGGGGGTTGTTTTTGCAGATTGTGGTGGTTCAGATCAGACATCACCCCACCCCCAAGCACTGATCACTCACCCGTCTGTTACAATACATTTACATTAAGAATAAATATTTTCAATGACTGACAGGCAGGAATCTATACAAATATATTTAAATATAAATACACAATATATAATATATATAGAAGACAAATGGGCTATACTTCCCTATAGACATTTGGCCCTACACCACTCTTAACATTCTGGTTCCCATTATTGGCATTTTTAAAAAAAATATTGATTGTTTATTTCTTATCAATTAACAAGTGAATTTTTCAATGTGACTTTTACATGGAATAATGAAATGTCATCCCAAAGTCCAGCTTTAGAACTTTCAGCTGCCAACAGAAGAACCGTTCACGTTTTGTAATCCATAATGAAGCTTTGGATGTTTTTGCTCCTAAATTGTATAATCAATTTTTTGGAAGTTTTGGGTGGAGTGCGGAAGGGTTAATCCTCTGTCAGGTTTTTATTGCTGTCTGGGTCCCCACTATGGAGATTCTCCCTCTCCACTTGTCCTGGTGACCATTGTCACTGGGACTGTAAATGATGGGAAATCCAAAGTTTAGATTTGTCACCAGAAGAGGAAATCTTCCAATGAGGACAATTGTTCTGGTGTCAACTGTCTAGGAGGGAAGTCCCCTCATTGTGGAAGGATTTTATCTCACTTTCTGTTGTGCCTACAGGAAAAGTAATCCCCCCAATGAGATGCTGATGGATGAATGAAAACCTGATTTTCCTGTTGACCACACAGAATTATTGAAGCAGCAGAGGTAGCTGTGAACTGTCTGTGACGCTCTCCAGGTTGTCCACCATCTGGATGACACCTTGGATCTGGTCATCCTGGAGGACGGTTCTGGCATTGGTCACAAATTTCTTCAGCAGGGACTCTCTGCTCAGGGGCTTTCTCCAGTGGCCGTAGAAAGTGTCACATTTACCGACCATCACATCCCCATTCTTCAGCAGCAAAGACACTTCACCGTACATCTTGTCAAAGTTGGCCTCGTTGTCCTGAGGATGCTCCACCACCACCTTGCTCAGAAGATGCTGAAGGTCTTTTCTAAACATGTGATCATCATTGAAGGAAGCGATGGTAACTTCACCATCCAGGAGAGCCGTGCAAGCATTGAACTGGAAGGAGTGACGGGCCTGGTGCTCCGACTCTGGATAAGGCCTATTGATGTATTTGGAGATCGGGACTCTGAGAACTATAGATTGGATAGCAGATGGGTCAAAAGTACCATAGTGCTCCATATATCTATTTCTGACTGAGACAGCAGCATCAGCTACCCAGTGCATCCCCAGATGTGCCGGGAAAGACTTAAAGGCAATGTCTTGCTTTGCTAGAAGGAACTCATAGTTTTTACCAGGGAATGCCAGTGACTTAGGTTGGTAGTCACCATAAAATGCACTAAAACCAGCGCAACCTGAGACATCATCCAGTATGAGGGAATTGGCCTCCATTCCTTTAGCAGCCAGAATAGCAGCTTCCAGGCCTAACCTCGTAGCATTGCCAATGTGTAAAGGCTTGGCTAGAGTAGCGGCATTGGCCATTGGGGCACCAGCAAGAGAGGCAGCGATTGCCAGGGCGTGCATGCATTGTTCCTTATCTAATAAAAGAAGCTTGGCAGAGGCGGCAGCACTTCCCATGGTTCCAACTACCGAAGGTGGATGAAATCTGTAATGAGCAAACATTTCCAATTATTATGTATTAAATACAAGATAAAAAAGGAATAGAATTAGATGAGGGCTGAGGTTTCATTTCTTCCTTGGTGTGTATAAAATAACAGTCTAAGGAAGGATCTTCTATTCTATTCCACCATGACTGTGCCCCCCCTCCCCCCTGTTTACAAAGCCAGCTCTATGAAGACATAGTGTGACCAGTTTGGTGTGGAGGAACTCCAGTGTCCTGCACAGAGCCCTGACCTCATCCCTACTTTTGGAAGACCTTTAGAATCGAGTCTTCTCATCCAATATCAGTACATGCCCTCAACCCTGCTGAATACTTTTTAGATCAGATCTCATTCCAAAGGTGTTCAGTAGGTTTGAGGTCATGGAGGAACGTGAGTTTCCTGCACAGAGCCCTGATCTTAACCCTACTGAATACCTTTGGACCTCTACCCTACTAAACACCCTTTTCTGTTCCAGCATGACTGTGCCCCCCCCCCCCACCATGTACAAAGCCAACTCCATAAACACATGGTGTGGCCAGTTGTGTGGAGGAACTCGAGTGTCCTGCACAGAGCCCTGACCTCATCCCTACTGAACACCTTTGGGATGAACTGGAACACTGATGGTGTGCCAGGTGTTTTCATCCAATATCAGTACCTGACCTCACAAATAGGCACAAATTCCCACTGAAGCCCTCCAAAAATCTTGTGGAAAGTCTTCCCAGAAAAATGGAGGAGGTTATATCCACAAAATGGAGGCAACACAATAAAGACCTGGTGTGACCAGTTTGGTGTGTCCTGTACAGAGCCCCAACCTCATCCCTACTGAACACCTTCAGGATGAATTGGATTGTGAACCAGGTCCATCCAGCATCAGTACCTGACCTCACAAATGCAAAAATTATGTCACCAGCATACCAAGGAGCTCCAGAATGTAGTACTTGTGACATAATTCTTACCTTGACTGTCTTTGGTTTCCATCCGGTGGTTGCTGCAGCACCCATTTACATTCACAAGAATGTATGCTTTTGGAATATTGTGCTTGACCTCACAAATGTGCAAAAATTCCTACAGACACCCTCCAAACTTTTGTAGAATATCTTCCCAAAAGATTGGGGGATGTTAAAGCCACAAAGGAGAGCAACTCCATATCAATGGCCATGGATTTGGAATGGGATGACCAACAAGCCCATAGAGGTTTGATGGGAGGAAGAACGTGAGTGTTCTGTACAGAGCCCTGACCACATCCCTACTGATCACCTTCGGGATGAATTGGAATGCCGATGGTGAGCCAGGTCTTCTCCTCCAACATCAGTACCTGACCTCACAAATGGGCACAAATGCCCACAGCACCCTCCAATATCTTGTCGAAAATCTTCCTAGAATAGTGGAGGATTGTGGGTTGTCTAACAAGTTCATATACAGTAGATGTGATGGTCATTTCTGCTGTAAAATGTAACTGTGGCATAAAAAAGACCCCCTTGGTGACTAATCTTGTCTGAAAATAAGTAGGATAAGACAATGCCTGGGTGTAGATGTATCCATATATTATATTGTAACAGAACAGCGATGAATACAATTATAAAAATGATGACTTTTGTAACAACTCACTTTTTAGGAATGTTATTTGCTTCCTTGGAAAAGCCCATCAATCTTCCTTGAATCTCAATTCCAACATTGAAAGCCATCAGAAGCTCCTCTCCAGTGATTCGCCTTTCTTGGGAGACCATCTGTGTCAGTGCCAATAGAGCTGGAAGGACGGCACCAGATGGGTGGGTGGCGGGGTGCCACGTGTCGTCAAAATCCATGGAGTGAACCTGAACCAACAAGACATTATTATTAGACACCTTCCACCGTCTTCTGGTCTCTGGGGTTTATTATTGGTGGTCGGCTATACTTACAGCCACTCCATTAGCATACGCAGCCAGGGTGGGGGAGAGCTTCAAACCTTTCTGTCCATAAACTGAGCAATGAGAAGTATTTCCGTACGTGCAAAAATGCAGATCCTGAAAAAGATACAAAATGAAGGCTGAATATTTCCTGTGACCTTCTCCTCCAGGTATGACACTGAACACATGGATAATGAAAAACTGCAAAATCTGTAGTCTCAAAAAGACCAGAAATAATCGATAATTGGAAAATGGGGACATTGCTTTAACTTTGGATTCCACCTTGAAATCGGGTAATAAATCTGATGGTGTGGCTCTGGATTTTCCTGAGAATGGGGATCAATTCCAACCCTTGGAGGCTGGAGAACCCCAGAGCAATGTGAAGGTCTTTATAGAAGGATGAGAACCTCAGAGCAATGTGAAGGTCTATATAGAAGGATGAGAACACCAGAGCAATGTGAAGGTCTTTATAGAAGGATGAGATCCCCAGAGCAATGTGAAGGTCTTTATAGAAGGATGAGATCCCCAGAGCAATGTGAAGGTCTATATGGAAGGATGAGATCCCCAGAGCAATGTGAAGGTCTATATAGAAGGATGAGATCCCCAGAGCAATGTGAAGGTCTATATAGAAGAATGAGAACCCCAGAGCAATGTGAAGGTCTATATAGAAGGATGAGATCCCCAGAGTAATGTGAAGGTCTATATAGAAGGATGAGATCCCCAGAGCAATGTGAAGGTCTATATAGAAGGATGAGATCCCCAGAGCAATGTGAAGGTCTTTATAGAAGGATGAAGTCCCCAGAGCAATGTGAAGGTCTATATAGAAGGATGAGATCCCCAGACCAATGTGAAGGTCTCTATATAAGGATGAGATCCCCAGAGCAATGTGAAGGTCTTTATAGAAGGATGAGAACCTCAGAGCAATGTGAAGGCCTATATAGAAGGATGAGATCCCCAGAGCAATGTGAAGGTCTATATAGAAGGATGAGATCCCCAGAGCAATGTAAAGGTCTATATAGAAGGATGAGGTCCCCAGAGCAATGTGAAGGTCTATATAGAAGGATGAGATCCCCAGAGCAATGTGAAGGTCTATATAGAAGAATGAGATCCCCAGAGCAATGTGAAGGTCTATATAGAAGGATGAGATCCCCAGAGCAATGTGAAGGTCTATATAGAAGGATGAGAACCCCAGAGCAATGTGAAGGTCTTTATAGAAGGATGAAGTCCCCAGAGCAATGTGAAGGTCTATATAGAAGGATGAGATCCCCAGAGCAATGTGAAGGTCTATATAGAAGGATGAGATCCCCAGAGCAATGTGAAGGTCTATATAGAAGGATGAGATCCCCAGAGCAATGTAAAGGTCTATATAGAAGGATGAAGTCCCCAGAGCAATGTGAAGGTCTATATAGAAGGATGAGATCCCCAGAGCAATGTAAAGGTCTATATAGAAGGATGAGATCCCCAGAGCAATGTGAAGGTCTATATAGAAGGATGAGATCCCCAGAGCAATGTAAAGGTCTATATAGAAGGATGAAGTCCCCAGAGCAATGTGAAGGTCTATATAGAAGGATGAGATCCCCAGAGCAATGTGAAGGTCTATATAGAAGGATGACATCCCCAGAGCAATGTGAAGGTCTATATAGAAGGATGAGATCCCCAGAGCAATGTGAAGGTCTATATAGAAGGATGAGATCCCCAGAGCAATGTGAAGGTCTATATAGAAGGATGACATCCCCAGAGCAATGTGAAGGTCTATATAGAAGGATGAGATCCCCAGAGCAATGTGAAGGTCTATATAGAAGGATGAGATCCCCAGAGCAATGTAAAGGTCTATATAGAAGGATGAAGTCCCCAGAGCAATGTGAAGGTCTATATAGAAGGATGAAGTCCCCAGAGCAATGTGAAGGTCTATATAGAAGGATGAGATCCCCAGAGCAATGTGAAGGTCTATATAGAAGGATGAGATCCCCAGAGCAATGTGAAGGTCTATATAGAAGGATGACATCCCCAGAGCAATGTAAAGGTCTATATAGAAGGATGACGTCCCCAGAGCAATGTGAAGGTCTATATAGAAGGATGAGATCCCCAGAGCAATGTGAAGGTCTATATAGAAGGATGAGATCCCCAGAGCAATGTGAAGGTCTATATAGAAGGATGAGATCCCCAGAGCAATGTGAAGGTCTATATAGAAGGATGAGATCCCCAGAGCAATGTGAATGTCTTTATAGAAGGATGAAGTCCCCAGAGCAATGTGATGGTCTATATAGAAGGATGAGATCCCCAGACCAATGTGAAGGTCTCTATATAAGGATGAGATCCCCAGAGCAATGTGGAAATTAAAAAAGGATGAGATCCCCAGAGCAATGTGAAGGTCTTTATAGAAGGATGAGAACCTCAGAGCAATGTGAAGGCCTATATAGAAGGATGAGATCCCCAGAGCAATGTAAAGGTCTTTATAGAAGGATGAGAACCTCAGAGCAATGTGAAGGTCTATATAGAAGGATGAGATCCCCAGAGCAATGTGAAGGTCTATATAGAAGGATGAGATCCCCAGACCAATGTGAAGGTCTATATAGAAGGATGAGATCCCCAGAGCAATGTGAAGGTCTATATAGAAGGATGAGATCCCCAGAGCAATGTGAAGGTCTATATAGAAGGATGAGATCCCCAGAGCAATGTGAAGGTCTATATAGAAGGATGACATCCCCAGAGCAATGTGAAGGTCTATATAGAAGGATGAAGTCCCCAGAGCAATGTGAAGGTCTATATAGAAGGATGAGATCCCCAGAGCAATGTGAAGGTCTATATAGAAGGATGACATCCCCAGAGCAATGTGAAGGTCTATATAGAAGGATGACATCCCCAGAGCAATGTGAAGGTCTATATAGAAGGATGAAGTCCCCAGAGCAATGTAAAGGTCTATATAGAAGGATGAGATCCCCAGAGCAATGTGAAGGTCTATATAGAAGGATGAAGTCCCCAGAGCAATGTGAAGGTCTATATAGAAGGATGAGATCCCCAGAGCAATGTGAAGGTCTATATAGAAGGATGACATCCCCAGAGCAATGTGAAGGTCTATATAGAAGGATGAAGTCCCCAGAGCAATGTGAAGGTCTATATAGAAGGATGAAGTCCCCAGAGCAATGTGAAGGTCTATATAGAAGGATGAGATCCCCAGAGCAATGTGAAGGTCTGTATGGAAGGATGAGATCCCCAGAGCAATGTGAAGGTCTTTATAGAAGGATGAGATCCCTAGAGCAATGTGAAGGTCTATATAGAAGGATGAGATCCCCAGAGCAATGTGAAGGTCTATATAGAAGGATGATATCCCCAGAGCAATGTGAAGGTCTTTATAGAAGAACGAGATCCCCAGAGCAATGTGAAGGTCTTTATAGAAGAACGAGATCGCCAGAGCAATGTGAAGGTCTATATAGAAGAACGAGATCCCCAGAGCAATGTGAAGGTCTATATAGAAGGATGAGATCCCCAGAGCAATGTGAAGGTCTATATCCCCATAACTCAAGATTTAGTCCTGGGAATGTTTGTTATTTACAGCAAAAGATCAGAAAATATAACCAACGCGTTTCACAAATCCCTTCATCGGTGTTCGGAGATAACATATCATACTGTAAATGGAAGACATAAACACAATGGTCTACAAAACATTGATACATTGTGTGTATAATATGTATGACAGATCATACACAGTGTGTATCAATACTCTATTGTATTTAGGTCATGGGTGGGGGCGGGGTGGGCAGTGATATTGTATATCGGGACATACCTGACAATATTTCAGGATGATATTGAAGACGTGTGTTGTGCTTCCGATTAATCCAACACCAATGCTGTCCAGCATCATGCGCTTACTTCTGTGGCGCACTATATCGGGGAGGTCCCCGGGGCGTATCCCGTGGATGAACGATGCAAAGCTGTTGGTGACCGTCTCCTCATCCTGGCTTCCGACAACCACTAAAACAGACAGAAGATTATTATTAGTGACGACTCTTCCTCTGATCTCTCTGATATCTTCATATCACATGGGAAAACCCGGACAAACCCGGAGCAAGGAAACGGAACAGACCAACGTTCCCAATGGGAAAGCCCCAAGTGACCAATCAGTGTTTGTCTCTTGTGAAATGAAGTGTGATTGGTTGTCGTGGACAGTCCCATGTTGTCCGGACTTGGAATATTCTTACCTTTCATGGCTGATTTGTGGATGTGTCTGGACAGACGGTGGATCTTCTTCGTGTTCTGGAGGAAGAAAACAGAAAAGTACATTCAGATTTCACCGACTTTTCACCATCCGGGAAATTATTTCAGTTCTGCAGTGAAGGGATTTTCTTTTTAATGTTTGGAAGTTTATGGAAGTTCATCCGTCGTTCTGCCTTCTAGAGTCGCCCCGGGATCACCTTTCCCTATAAATGTTACTATCCAGTTATATTCTGTACACCAGGAAAGAATCCAATCTACTGATCTGGACAGATCCACCTCTGGAGGGATTCTATTCCACATTTTCTCAGCTCTTACTGTGAAGAAACCTTTCCGTATTGTTCTATAGTTATAAAGAATTTGGGTACCGAGAAGTAATGCATTCTGCCTGATCTGCACCGGGGTGAAGATGATCAATTCTGCCTCTTTACTGATGGAAATGATCAGATCCACAGCAATGGTATGGATTTGGATCATTGAGCTGGTTGTAGTGCTCAATACTTCCACTAGAGGGCGCTCTGACCTCACCGCCCACTTACGGTCCTGCCGCTTGCGCTCAGCATTGCGTTCTCCACTTTGTGACTTTATATGATCACATTGTTCGGGATTCAATAATCGGTAATGAGTTTGTATTTCTAAAGCTTTTCTTATCCTTTTCATGACAATATTACAACTTTTCTTTGGCCAGACGGTTTATTATTTGCATGAAAAAAAAAAAAAACAGAGAAACGCAGATTGTGAAATTTGTTTTTCTGGGTTGTGAGGATCAGCAACGCATTTCAGAGATTTTCAGGTGAAATGACAGATTTCACACTTGCCAAAAATTTGGTAAAATTGGCCTTTAATTTTGCCATTCAGCACCGCAACATAATCACCATCAAGAAACAAATAAAAAAAACGTTTGAAATATTATTTCCTTTTCTTTGTTTTTTTTAATGGTTATATTTTGGTAAATTTTGTTATTTGATTTTGTTAAGTAATAGAAAAAAATTGAACAACATTAATGTGACAATACACAATCAGTAGAAAAACATTTGCCTATTTTTGCTGTTTTTTTTTTTTTTTTTTTTTTTACTCAGAAACATTAAAGCTCATTTCAGCCTTAAAATCCCCTTCATTTTATTTTATTTTGTATAAAATTCAAAACATTTTTGTCTTGAATTTTGGTGAAGTTTCATCAATGAAATCCCTGAACTTCTCTCATCTCTGATTAATAAACGAATACAAGTTAATATCGTAATTATTCCATTTTCCACATAAACTTTGTATTTTTTTTTATGTTTTTAAATTTTGGGACTGCTGGAGGTGAGGAAGATTCTTTATCACTTTTTTTTTTAAAGTCCAACCGGCAGTCTAATATAAGTCAGTGAGGTTTTTTGTTTTTTTATGGATTTTTAGGTCAGAGTTTTGGTTGGAATCGGCGATTTCTGAAGTTTTATGTACAAAACAAAAACATGCAACTTCATTTCATCCATTAATATTTTCTCCTCACATTTTATTTTTTTTAATTTTCTGTCAATTTTTTTTCCCCTCTTACAAAGTGCCCATTTATAATGACTTTTGTGATACAGATAAATGGAATAGATGGGTTTGTATTTTAAAAATGAATAGAAGATGTTGGTTGTTAGTGAACAGGATGGACTTGTGTCTTTTTTCAACCTGACTAACTGTGTAAGATAATAAGAAGAAGAACAAAAATGGAAATAATAATAACCATACTACATATTAAAAACAATAATAATACTACTAACAATACTACAAATGACAACAACAAGAAGTCTCGGGTCACACTGGGGCAGATTCCTCGTCACCTGACTCTGAAGCGCCCCCTACAGAGCGACTTCAGTGTGACTTGTAATCAACTTCTGTAATAGAAGTCAATACAAGTCGCTCGGAAGTCGCCCCCAAATGGTACAGAAACCTTTTTTCTAAGACAAAGCGACTTGAGACGCTCCGATTAGAACCATTTCATTGCACTGAATGGAGTAATAATAATAATAATAATAAGAACAAGAAGCATAACAACAAATAAAAAAAAAATACTACCACTACTAACAACAATACTACAAATATTGATAATAATAATAATAATAATAACAATAATAATAATAATAATAATACAAATAATAGTAAATAATAATAGTAAATAATATTTGAATCTCCTGCAGACTGAAGACCCGGAATAATAGAAGTCACCTGTATGGCGGTGGAGAACATGGTGTGTATGGTGCGATCGATATCTGGGACGATCTCTCAGATGATTGTTGGTTGTCTCGGTCAGAAGAGCGAATATTTATTTAGCAGTCCTGACATTACCCTAAGGAAGTGGGCGGTCCTCCTCAGGAAGTGGGCGGTCCTCCTCAGGAAGTGGGCGGTCCTCTGACACCCAGGAAACAAAAGCTGAATATTTGTTGGGAATTTTTGGCAGAGAAGAGAAGGTGACGAGGAAAAGATCGACTCATTGTAACAACAATAATAATTTACCATCTCATGTTTTTTAATGTATTGAATGAAACATTTTCTTACATTGACTCATCTTGTAGTCATTCCAAACCTTCCTCATTTATAGCCCCAATCCATCTTTCTCTAACAACGATCAAATCTTTTTATGTCACTCAAATATTGACTTTTATCATTTACAGCCCAATAAAGAGGAATAGAGAGGAATACAGAGGAATAGAGAGGACATGACGATGGTGATAAAAAATCAATATTTAAACTTTGTAGATTTCATAAATCTGAACTGTTAATGTTTCACTTATACTAGAAATACAGTCGATTATATTGTGGATGTGGGCGGATCGATTGAGTGATCGTCCAAAGGGAAATGATTGGATTTTCTCCCTGGGGGAGTCCCGGGATTTTCAGAAGATGATTTAACCCCTCAATCTCCTCCACCTGTTACCCCCCCCTCCCCCCCCCATAGACCAGAGGGAGGGTCACATGACTGCTATCATGGGCCCATTGATTGGAGATAAGATTGTCATCATCACTTATGGACCTTGCTTTGTGCTCTGATGTTGGATGAGAAGGCCTGGCTCGCAGTCTCCACTCCAGTTCATCCCAAAAGGTGTTCTATCGGGTTGAGGTCAGGACTCTGTGCAGGCCAGTCAAGTTCCTCCACCCCAAACTCACTCATCCATGTCTTTATGGACCTTGCTTTGTGCTCTGGTGTGCAGTCATGTTGGAACAGGAAGGGGCCGTCCCCAAACTCCTCCCACAAAGTTGGGAGCATGAAATTGTCCAAAATGTCTTGGTATGCTGACGCCTTAAGAGTTCCCTTCACTGGAACTAAGGGGCCCAACCCAACCCCTAAAAAACAACCCCCCACCCCCACACCATAATCCCCCCTCCACCAAATGATTTGGACCAGTGCACAAAGCAAGGTCCATAAAGACATGGATGAGCGAGTTTGGGGTGGAGGAACTTGACTGGCCTGCACAGAGTCCTGACCTCAACCTGATAGAACACCTTTGGGATGAATTAGAGTGGAAAATGCGAGCCGGGCCTTCTCATCCAACATCAGTGCCTGACCTCACAAATGCTCTTCTGGAAGAATGGTCAAACATTCCTATAGACACCCTCCTAAACCTCGTGGACGGCCCTCCCAGGAGAGGTGAAGCTGTTATAGCTGCAAAGGGCGGAGCCAACTCAATATTGAACCCTCCGGACTAATGCCGCGTACACACGATCGGATTTTCCGATGGGAAATGTCTGATGACAGGCTGTTGGATTTTCCACGGACAAATGTTGGATGGCAGGTTTTAAAATTTTCCATGGACAAATATCTGTTGTGGGATTTTCCGAGCGTGTGTACACAAGTCTGTCAGACAAAAGTCCAAAGTACAAACACGCATGCTCGGAAGCGATCGGTCTTGTAAACTTGCGTTTGTAATGGAGAATTAACATTTGTGACGCGGCAAATTGTGAAATGTGGAAATGCAGCGCACAATTCTCTTCTTCTATATAATGGGATGATAATGAAGATGCTTTGCTGGTGATAATGATGGATTATTGGAAACTAATTGTCAAAGGTAATAATAATAATAATAATAATAATAATAATAATAATAATAATAATAATAATAATATATATATTTTGGTCAAGTTACCACAACACCATTATTATCCCAAATTTTTTAATCTCAAAAGATACAAATATGTTGCTGTCCCTTGATAATGTTACTTTGTATTTTATAAATATAACTGCCGATTCCCAAACTGTCATTGGAAGTAAAACACAAAGATAAATATTATTCTCCACAAATCATTTATTGTTCATTACAAAAAGAAATAAAATTAGACATGAAATCTGCCAATAGAACTTATAGAAAATATAGAAAATCAAATCATTATTATTATTCAACCAAAAAATAATGTCAAAGCGATAAATCCGAGGCCAACAATAAATAAGACGTTATCTCCTCCGATTCCACAACATGTCTGGATGACGAACGTCCGTTCAGAAATGAAAAGTGCGAATCACCAAACTTCTACTAACACAAAATGAGCAGAAGGAGCCCCAAGGGTGGCGCTAAAGAGCTGAAAAACCACGTAATACGTCACTACATTCGTGATTGTTGGCCAACAATTGTGTGCCCGTGTGTATGCAGGACGATACTAAGCTACGATTTGTTTGTTCTAATTTGTTCATAAACGATCTGGAGGATGGGATAAACAGTTCAATCTCTGTATTTGCAGAAGATACTAAGCTAAGCAGGGCAATAACTTCTCCGCAGGATGTGGAAACCTTGCAAGAAGATCTGAACAAATTAATGGGGGAGGGGCAACTACATGGCAAATGAGGTTCAATGTAGAAAAATGTAAAATAATGCATTTGGGTGGTAAAAATCTGAATGCAATCTATACACTGGGGGGAGAACCTCTGGGGGGATCTAGGATGGAAAAGGACCTGGGGGTCCTAGTGGATGATAGGCTCAGCAATGACATGCAATGCCAAGCTGCTGCTAATAAAGCAAACAGAATATTGGCATTAAAAGGGGATCAACTCCAGAGATAAAACGATAATTCTTCCGCTCTACAAGACTCTGGTCCGGCCGCACCTGGAGTATGCTGTCCAGTTCTGGGCACCAGTCCTCAGGAAGGATGTACTGGAAATGGAGCGAGTACAAAGAAGGGCAACAAAGCTAATAAAGGGTCTGGAGGATCTTAGTTATGAGGAAAGGTTGTGAGCTCTGAACTTATTCTCTCTGGAGAAGAGACGCTTGAGAGGGGATATGATTTCAATTTACAAATACCGGACTGGTGACCCCACAATATATAAATACCGGACTGGTGACCCCACAATATATAAATACCGGACTGGTGACCCCACAATATACAAATACCGGACTGGTGACCCCACAATATATAAATACCGGACTGGTGACCCCACAATATACAAATACCGGACTGGTGACCCCACAATATATAAATACCGGACTGGTGACCCCACAATATATAAATACCGGACTGGTGACCCCACAATATACAAATACCGGACTGGTGACCCCACAATATATAAATACCGGACTGGTGACCCCACAATATATAAATACCGGACTGGTGACCCCACAATATATAAATACCGGACTGGTGACCCCACAATATACAAATACCGGACTGGTGACCCCACAATATATAAATACCGGACTGGTGACCCCACAATATATAAATACCAGACTGGTGACCCCACAATATATAAATACCAGACTGGTGACCCCACAATATATAAATACCAGACTGGTGACCCCACAATATATAAATACCAGACTGGTGACCCCACAATATATAAATACCAGACTGGTGACCCCACAATATATAAATACCGGACTGGTGACCCCACAATATATAAATACCGGACTGGTGACCCCACAATATATAAATACCGGACTGGTGACCCCACAATATACAAATACCGGACTGGTGACCCCACAATATACAAATACCGGACTGGTGACCCCACAATATATAAATACCGGACTGGTGACCCCACAATATATAAATACCGGACTGGTGACCCCACAATATACAAATACCGGATTGGTAATCCCACAATATACAAATACCGGACTGGTAATCCCACAATATACAAATACCGGACTGGTGACCCCACAATATATAAATACCGGACTGGTGACCCCACAATATATAAATACCGGACTGGTGACCCCACAATATATAAATACCGGACTGGTGACCCCACAATATACAAATACCGGACTGGTGACCCCACAATATACAAATACCGGACTGGTGACCCCACAATATATAAATACCGGACTGGTGACCCCACAATATACAAATACCGGACTGGTGACCCCACAATATACAAATACCGGACTGGTGACCCCACAATATACAAATACCGGACTGGTGACCCCACAATATATAAATACCGGACTGGTGACCCCACAATATATAAATACCGGACTGGTGACCCCACAATATATAAATACCGGACTGGTGACCCCACAATATATAAATACCGGACTGGTGACCCCACAATATATAAATACCGGACTGGTGACCCCACAATATATAAATACCGGACTGGTGACCCCACAATATATAAATACCCTTTCATCATCAGTGAAGTATAAACATTGTAACAATTTGTCATTGGAATGAACTTTGTGTGTAAATGAGGGAAGTTTAACCCCCTAAAACACTAAACCTTCTTCTGACATTTGTTGGCTTCAAGTTAAAATCTTTTTTTTTTTTTTTTGCTAGAATATTCCTCAGAACCCCCAAACATTATATATATATATTTTCGTAGAGACCCTGGAGAATAAAATGGTGGTTGTTGCAATATTTCATGTCACTCTGCAGTGGCGTAAGTGGGGGGCTCTCTGGGGACCCTGATGTAAATGGGGGGATCTCTGGGGACCCTGATGTAAGTGGGGGGCTCTCTGGGGACCCTGATGTAAGTGGGGGGGCTCTCTGGGGACCCTGATGTAAGTGGGGGATCTCTGGGGACCCTGATGTAAGTGGGGGATCTCTGGGGACCCTGATGTAATTGGGGGGCTCTCTGGGGACCCTGATGTAAGTGGGGGCTCTCTGGGGACCCTGATGTAAGTGGGGGATCTCTGGGGACCCTGATGTAAGTGGGGGATCTCTGGGGACCCTGATGTAAGTGGGGGGGCTCTCTGGGGACCCTGATGTAAGTGGGGGATCTCTGGGGACCCTGATGTAAGTGGGGGGCTCTCTGGGGACCCTGATGTAAGTGGGGGCTCTCTGGGGACCCTGATGTAAGTGGGGGATCTCTGGGGACCCTGATGTAATTGGGGGATCTCTGCGGACCCTGATGTAAGTGGGGGCTCACTGGGGACCCTGATGTAAGTAGGGGCTCTCTGGGGACCCTGATGTAAGTGGGGGGATCTCTGGGGACCCTGATGTAAGTGGGGGGATCTCTGGGGACCCTGATATAAGTGGGGGGATCTCTGAGGACCCTGATGTAAGTGGGGGATCTCTGGGGACCCTGATGTAAGTGGGAGGCTCTCTGGGGACCCTGATGTAAGTGGGAGGCTCTCTGCGGACCATGATGTAGGTGGGGGGCTCTCTGGGGACCCTGATGTAAGTGGGGGGATCTCTGGGGACCCTGATGTAAGTGGGGGATCTCTGGGGACCCTGATATAAGTGGGGGGATCTCTAAGGACCCTGATGTAAGTGGGGGGCTCTCTGGGGACCCTGATGTAAGTGGGAGGCTCTCTGGGGACCCTGATGTAAGTGGGGGATCTCTGGGGACCCTGATGTAAGTGGGGGGATCTCTGGGGACCCTGATGTAAGTGGGGGGCTCTCTGGGGACCCTGATGTAAGTGGGGGGATCTCTGGGGACCCTGATGTAAGTGGGGGCTCTCTGGGGACCCTGATGTAAGTGGGGGATCTCTGGGGACCCTGATGTAATTGGGGGATCTCTGCGGACCCTGATGTAAGTGGGGGCTCACTGGGGACCCTGATGTAAGTAGGGGCTCTCTGGGGACCCTGATGTAAGTGGGGGGATCTCTGGGGACCCTGATGTAAGTGGGGGGATCTCTGGGGACCCTGATATAAGTGGGGGGATCTCTGAGGACCCTGATGTAAGTGGGGGATCTCTGGGGACCCTGATGTAAGTGGGAGGCTCTCTGGGGACCCTGATATAAGTGGGGGGATCTCTGAGGACCCTGATGTAAGTGGGGGATCTCTGGGGACCCTGATGTAAGTGGGAGGCTCTCTGGGGACCCTGATATAAGTGGGGGGATCTCTGAGGACCCTGATGTAAGTGGGGGGATCTCTGGGGACCCTGATATAAGTGGGGGGATCTCTGAGGACCCTGATGTAAGTGGGGGATCTCTGGGGACCCTGATGTAAGTGGGAGGCTCTCTGGGGACCCTGATGTAAGTGGGAGGCTCTCTGCGGACCATGATGTAAGTGGGGGGATCTCTGGGGACCCTTATATAAGTGGGGGGATCTCTAAGGACCCTGATGTAAGTGGGGGGCTCTCTGGGGACCCTGATGTAAGTGGGAGGCTCTCTGGGGACCCTGATGTAAGTGGGGGATCTCTGGGGACCCTGATGTAAGTGGGGGGATCTCTGGGGACCCTGATGTAAGTGGGGGATCTCTGGGGACCCTGATGTAAGTGGGGGGATCTCTGGGGACCCTGATGTAAGTGGGGGGCTCTCTGGGGACCCTGATGTAAGTGGGGGGATCTCTGGGGACCCTGATGTAAGTGGGGGTTCTCTGGGGACCCTGATGTAAGTGGGGGATCTCTGGGGACCCTGATGTAATTGGGGGATCTCTGCGGACCCTGATGTAAGTGGGGGCTCACTGGGGACGCTGATGTAAGTAGGGGCTCTCTGGGGACCCTGATGTAAGTGGGGGGATCTCTGGGGACCCTGATGTAAGTGGGGGGATCTCTGGGGACCCTGATATAAGTGGGGGGATCTCTGAGGACCCTGATGTAAGTGGGGGATCTCTGGGAACCCTGATGTAAGTGGGAGGCTCTCTGGGGACCCTGATGTAAGTGGGAGGCTCCCTGCGGACCATGATGTAAGTGGGGGGCTCTCTGGGGACCCTGATGTAAGTGGGGGGATCTCTGGGGACCCTGATGTAAGTGGGGGGCTCCCTGCGGACCATGATGTAAGTGGGGGGCTCTCTGGGGACCCTGATGTAAGTGGGGGGATCTCTGGGGACCCTGATATAAGTGGGGGGATCTCTGAGGACCCTGATGTAAGTGGGGGATCTCTGGGGACCCTGATGTAAGTGGGGGGCTCTCTGGGGACTCTGATTGAAGTGGGGGGCTCTCTGGGGACCCTGATGTAAGTGGGGGGATCTCTGGGGACCCTGATGTAAGTGGGGGGATCTCTGGGGACCCTGATGTAAGTGGGGGGCTCTCTGGGGACTCTGATTGAAGTGGGGGGCTCTCTGGGGACCCTGATGTAAGTGGGGGGATCTCTAGGGACCCTGATGTAAGTGGGGGGATCTCTGGGGACCCTGATGTAAGTGGGGGTCTCTCTGGGGACCCTGATGTAAGTGGGGGGCTCTCTGGGGACCCTGATGTAAGTGGGGGGATCTCTGGGGACCCTGATATAAGTGGGGGGGCTCTCTGGGGACCCTGATATAAGTGGGGGGGCTCTCTGGGGACCCTGATGTAAGTGGGGGGATCTCTGGGGACCCTGATGTAAGTGGGGGGCTCTCTGGGGACTCTGATTGAAGTGGGGGGATCTCTGGGGACCCTGATATAAGTGGGGGGGCTCTCTGGGGACCCTGATGTAAGTGGGGGGATCTCTGGGGACCCTGATGTAAGTGGGGGGATCTCTGGGGACCCTGATGTAAGTGGGGGGCTCTCTGGGGACCCTGATGTAAGTGGGGGGATCTCTGGGGACCCTGATGTAAGTGGGGGGCTCTCTGGGGACTCTGATTGAAGTGGGGGGATCTCTGGGGACCCTGATATAAGTGGGGGGGCTCTCTGGGGACCCTGATATAAGTGGGGGGGCTCTCTGGGGACCCTGATGTAAGTGGGGGGATCTCTGGGGACCCTGATGTAAGTGGGGGGCTCTCTGGGGATATATAGAGGTGTATGCCCGAGCGTATGACTTTCTTTACTACTCTGCTATGGGCTCTCAGATCTTTTATAGACCCAGCATCGCCCCTCTCACTCTGTATTTGCACAGCCGTCTTTCAAATGCAATTTTCTTGGAAAAAATTACTTTAATGAATGAAAACAAAAAAAACTAACCAGTGAATTTTGCCCTTTTTTTATTTTTTTTTGTATAATGTGAAAGATTTTACGTCGTGAGAATCGGGATCTTTTTATTCTAAGTAAAGAAATTGTGATTCTGGTTTTGGCCGGAATCGGTGCAGCTCCACCAAATATCGGACATTAGCAGATAATCTGCCGGTGACTCGGGTTCTCTTCCTCCAACACACAAATGTAATGATAATAAATAGGAGGGAGGATTGTACTGCTGAGAACAAGTCCTGAGATACCAGAAAATACAATATAGTGTCACCATTATATACACTCTATATCACCAAAAGTATTGGGACGCCTGCCTTTACACACACATGACCTTTAATGACCTCCCAGTCTTAGTCCGGAGGGTTCAATATTGAGTTGGCTCCGCCCTTTGCAGCTATAACAGCTCCACCTCTTCTGGGAAGGCCGTCCACAAGGTTTAGGAGGGTGTCTATAGGAATGTTTGACCATTCTTCCAGAAGAGCATTTGTGAGGTCAGGCACTGATGTTGGATGAGAAGGTCTGGCTCACAGTGTCGGCTCTAATTCATCCTAAAGGTGTTCTATGGGGTTGAGGTCAGGACTCTGTGCAGGCCAGTCAAGTTCCTCCACCCCAAACTCGCTCATCCATGTCTTTATAGACCTTGCTTTGTGCACTGGTCCAAACCATTTGTTGGAGGGGGGATTATGGTGTGGGGGGAGGGGGGATTATGGTGGGGGGAGGGGGGATTATGGTGGGGGGTTGTTTTTCAGGGGTTGGGTTTGGCCCCTTAGTTCCAGTGAAGGGAACTCTTAAGACGTCATCATACCAAGACATTTTGGACAATTTTATGCTCCCAACTTTGTAGGAACAGTTTGGGGACGGCCCCTTCCTGTTCCAACATGACTGCCCACCAGTGCACAAAGCAAGGTCCATAAAGACATGGATGAGCGAGTTTGGGGTGGAGGAACTTGACTGGCCTGCACAGAGTCCTGACCTCAACCTGATAGAACACCTTTGGGATGAATTAGAGTGCAGACTGAGAGCCAGGCCTTCTCATCCAACATCAGTGCCTGACCTCACAAATGCTCTTCTGGAAGAATGGTCAAACATTCTCATAGACACCCTCCTAAACCTTGTGGACGGCCTTCCCAGAAGAGGTGAAGCTGTTATAGCTGCAAAGGAAAACGTTCTATCTGTGACCTCCGATCACCCAACATGACCCGTCTATATGGAGACCTACAATGATAGAGCCGCTTCCATGATTGTAATGTGATCTATGAAGAAATCATCATCTCAATATTCACATTTCTGGAACGATGAAAGAGATGAAAACTCCTGAAAGTCGCCATGAATTGTGTGTCAGGTAATTATAGTTTGTAGTTTTATTACCGGTACCTGAGAACCAACTCCGCCCAACTCCGCCCAACTCCGCCCAACTCCGCCCGTCTGATGTCCTCACTTCCTCGTCACCAAGTGTGGAAGAGAAACTCAACTCCTTCACCGACAACAACATGATATATACACAATCCTCCATAGACCTCCATATACACAATCCTCCATAGTCCTCCATATACACAATCCTCCATAGTCCTCCATAGTCCTCCATATACACAATCCTCCATAGTCCTCCATAGTCCTCCATATACACAATCCTCCATAGACCTCCATATACACAATCCTCCATAGTCCTCCATATACACAATCCTCCATAGTCCTCCATAGTCCTCCATATACACAATCCTCCATAGTCCTCCATAGTCCTCCATAGTCCTCCATATACACAGTCCTCCATAGTCCTCCATAGTCCTCCATATACACAATCCTCCATAGTCCTCCATAGTCCTCCATATACACAATCCTCCATAGTCCTCCATATACACAGTCCTCCATAGTCCTCCATAGTCCTCCATATACACAGTCCTCCATAGTCCTCCATAGTCCTCCATATACACAATCCTCCATAGTCCTCCATATACACAGTCCTCCATAGTCCTCCATAGTCCTCCATATACACAATCCTCCATAGACCTCCATATACACAATCCTCCATAGACCTCCATATACACAATCCTCCATAGTCCTCCATATACACAGTCCTCCATAGTCCTCCATATACACAGTCCTCCATAGTCCTCCATAGTCCTCCATAGTCCTCCATATACACAATCCTCCATAGACCTCCATATACACAATCCTCCATAGTCCTCCATATACACAATCCTCCATAGTCCTCCATATACACAATCCTCCATAGACCTCCATATACACAATCCTCCATAGACCTCCATATACACAATCCTCCATAGACCTCCATATACACAATCCTCCATAGACCTCCATATACACAATCCTCCATAGTCCTCCATATACACAGTCCTCCATAGTCCTCCATAGTCCTCCATATACACAATCCTCCATAGTCCTCCATATACACAATCCTCCATAGACCTCCATATACACAATCCTCCATAGTCCTCCATATACACAGTCCTCCATAGTCCTCCATAGTCCTCCATATACACAATCCTCCATAGTCCTCCATATACACAATCCTCCATAGACCTCCATATACACAATCCTCCATAGTCCTCCATATACACAATCCTCCATAGTCCTCCATAGTCTAGAGGTTGTTTATATATACACACTATATCTCTAATTGTATTACCACGGCTGGTTTATTGCGGAAATTACAAGTCAGGAGAAAGGATGGTGGACGGTGTGCAGATGATGATCACAAAGAGGTTTACTTCAAACACTCAAAGGAAAACCCCAGCTAAAGCTCCCGTATCACATAATATAAATCTTTATTTCCCCTACAGTGGTAATTGTACCATCCCTGTGGAGACATCTAAATGTGGTCACCAACAAACAGTCAGGTCATCTATGGGGCAGGTTTGATTTCTATGTGGGGATCCATCAACCCCCCTCATGATGGTTGAGTTGTGGGGCTCAGGAGACCTGATGGTTGCATTGTGAGGTTCACTAGACCCCATGGTTATGTTTTGGGGTCCAGTAGACCCCATGGTAGAGTTGTGAGTTGTGGTATCTATTGGCACGATAGAATTATAGGGGTACAATAGACTTTTTGATTGAAAATTGGGGTTCAGTAGACCCTATGGTTGAGTTGTAGGGTTCAGTAGACTTGCAGGTTGAGTTTTGGGGTTCAGTAGACCCCATGGTTGTGTTGTGAGGCTCAGTAGACCCCATGGTAGTACTGCGGGGTTCAGTAGACCCAACGGTTGAGTTGTGGGGTTCTGCATGTATATTGTTGATATGGTTTTTATACAGAAAGAAATGTTGTTAAAGCGACAGTCCATAAATGTGTGTTATTTTACATATTAAAATATTGGACAGTCAACGAAAGGGACGGACCACGGGCTAGCCAGAGTTAGATGGGCTATAGATACCAATACCAACAAACAATAATAAAATGACAGCAATACACAATGACCCAGAACTTCTAATCCCTTCTACTGAACCCCACAACTCCATCATCTGGTCTACTGAACCCAACAACTCAAACATGGGGTCTGCTGAACCACACAATACAACCGTTGGGTCTACTAAACCCCACAATACAACCATGGTGTCTACTGAACCCCACAAGGCAACCATTGAGTCTACTAAATCTCAAAACTCAACATGGGCTCTACTGAACCCCACAACTCAACTGTTGGGTCAACTGGATCCCATAACACAACCACTGAGTCTACTAAACGCCACAACTCAGCCATCGAGTCTAATGAACCCTACAATTCAACCATGGGGTCTACTGAACCCCTAAAACACAACCATGATGTGTATTGAACTCCACAACTCAACCATTGGGTCTACTAAACCCCACAACAGAACCATCAGGTCTACTGAACCCCACAGCAGAACCATCAGGTGGATCTACTGAACCCCACAACCCAACCATTGATGGGGGGGTGTTGATGGATCATCACATAGAACTCAAACCTGCCCCGTAGATGACCTGACTGTTGGTGACAACATTTAGATGTCTCTGGGGATTGACATTTACCATTGTAGGGGGTAATACAGATTTATATTATGTGATATGACGGAAGCTTTAGCTGGGGTTTTCCTTTTGGTATTTGAAGTAAACCTCTTCCTCCATATCCAACCAAGAAGTCTTTGTGTTCATCGTCTGCACAAATTCCACCATCTATTTACCTGCCTTGTAATTGCCGCAATAAACAGCCGTGATAATACAAAGATATTCATAGGACATAATCTCCCAATACTCAACAAACATAAAACTACACATAGTGTCATTATCTCTGAGTGTTCAATATAAATAAAGATAAGAAATAAAAATAGACATGAAGTACACGGAAGGAGATTCTACTACAATTCAGAATCTGGTTTCTATTTATAAAAATTCTGCTGTAATTCTGAGCCGTGCCCCGTGACCTCCTTACATTGTGATGACGAAGGTTCCTGTAAAGATGATGAGGATACAATGTCACATATCAATACACCTTTGTTACCTGGTGGGGGAGGGTGGGGAGGGTGCAGAATATTCGGTTACATCAGCACTATCAGTTTTAGTGCTTCAGGGAAAAGAAAATAGTTTGGGGAAAAACCAGACCCCGTCATGTATGAGAAGATATGGACTGCTCAAATACACAGAAGTGCTGGCCTAAAGGGGTCTTTATATAGTGAAAAGTAAATTACGGTACATCAAAATACCCGACTTCAATCCAGAGGGACCAAACCTAATAATGGAGAAAATGGGCAATTGGTTCTTATTCAGAGATGTTTTAGTAGACTATTACAATCACGTTCTGGGATTCGGTGTCTCCTCTTCATCGGGGGAAGATGTGTGATGATGAATGGGGTGAATCTCCAGGGAGAAGTTGGAGGCGCCATTGTTAGGTGTTGTCCATGGTGGACTGTGACCGGCTCTGCACAACGTTTACACAGACAACACCGGCGGAGAAGAGAGATTTATCTATATAGAGGATTTATATTCCACCACGGCCCTGAATGCACACCATCTGCATCTCGGGACCCGAACCCACACCAATGTCGTACCCCACCATGTCCCAACACACCGGCCATGTCCGTTTAGCCACTGCATCCTAATTGATAAGAATGGGACAGTCTGAACGGGTTGTATGGATCACCTGTACATCCCTGTGTGTGCCCTGCATGGGTGGACACTGCTGTATGGGAAGTCCATGGGAAGACTATAACTGACCAATCATACTCCATGGAAAGACTAACTATGACCAATAGTACTAGTAGGTACTTTTCATGGTGGACGCTGTGACATGGCAGGTACTTTTCATGGTGGGAGCTTTGGCCAGGCTGCAATGTATTATGGTGGGGGGCTTTGTCATGGTGGGCACTTTGGCCAGGCTGGCAATGTATCATGGTGGGGGCTTTGTCATGGTGGGCACTTTGGCCAGGCAGGCAATGTATCTTGGTGGGGGGCTTTGTCATGGTGAAAACATCACATGGCTTTTTTACTGACCAATATAATCACTAAGTCCGGACTTGCCTTGTGATCAATGACTTTGATTATTGACTGAAAGAGGTTGATTTACTAAAGCGATAGAGGCCGTTCACTTCCTATCCCCCAACACAACATCCCTGTGCTGCAGTGCCCTGTAATACATGGTAGTGCGCTGTGGTTGGTTGTGGTTTTAGACATACCGGGATGAATCGGTCGTCCATATAAAATGAATGGGCTGCAAAGCAGGCGATCGTTCCCAACCCGGGAGGATTTGAGCCTCGATCCGTCTCCCTGCTGAGCTCCAGAATCTGTTTTCCGGTCTATTTGCAGGAAGATCGGTTTATAGGATCGCACTGAGCACAACATTCAATTCATTATTAAAAGTCCCCCCCCCACAAGCTAAGTTATCCTGAGCGCACATACACCAATGACCATGACTAAGTTTATGTCACTTAATGTTCACGGTTTGAACTCAAACAGAAAAAGACATCTTGCGTTGAGAGAGCTCAGGCATTCTGGGGCGGACGTAGTCCTGCTACAGGAAACGCATTTTAATAAGGGAGATGCCTTCACCTTTGCATCCAGACAATATCCCCAAGTTTACCAGGCATTTAGCCCCCGCAAGCGAGCAGGAGTGGCTATTCTATTTAGACGTGGTTCCCCATTTAAATGCTCTGAGTCTTTTGTGGACCCGAAGGGACACTACATAATTTTGCGAGGCCAGTGGCAAACGCAGGCGGTCACTATCTGTACCCCCTATGCCCCCAATACTCGTCAGATACATTCCCTCTCTAAAGTGTTTGCACGTCTGTTTAGATCCCCCAACGACTATCTGATAATCGGTGGGGACTTTAACCTGTCCCACTCGGTAGGTCTAGATCGCCACGTGATTAACCCCACAGCTCCACAGACCCGAGCCGCTCGAGACTCCAAACTACTTCGTCAATTAACCAGACGTCATGCCCTATTTGATGCATGGCGGGCTTTACACCCGGGGGATAGACAATACACATTTTTCTCCGCCCCTCACCGTATGCATTCCCGAATAGACTATTTTTTTGTCAACAATGCCACCCTACGCCCCACAAAGACAGCTCAGATCCTACCTATTTCTTGGTCTGATCATGCTCCAGTTTTGTGTCCCTAGAAATAGGTACCCCCACCCGTAAACCATGTAACTGGCAATTAAATAATTTCCTCCTCCAACATATCCCATCTAAATCGGAATTAGAATCAACATTGCAGAATTACTTTCTGGAAAACGACACCTCTGATATCTCCCTCTCCACTCTCTGGGAGGCCCACAAGGCAGTCCTCAGGGGGCGGTGTATAGCGATCTCCTCGGCCACGAAGAAAAATGCAATAGCGTCTAAACTTCAAGTTGAGAGAGATCTTAGAGCCCTAAAACTCCAATTACAAACTTCGCCATCCATGCATCTTCTTAAAAAAGTTGTCTGTCTACGAACCACCCTCCGAGACCTAGCAACAGGCCATGTAGAGAAGGCACTCCTTCGGTTAAAACAAACATATTACGATAAAGGCAACAAAGCCCATTCTCTCCTGGCGCGCAAACTGTCGGAACGTTCCCACATGTCTACCCCCCACCAAGTTAAAGATAGGAAAGGTGCACTCTAATCGCATCCTCAAGATATAGCTGGGGCATTCGGGGAATTTTATACAACCCTATATAATGACCCTGAGATCCCTCAGGACCCTCTTCCTCCTGATTTGGTTGCTCGTATGCAGCATTATCTGGAGGAAAGCGGACTTCCCAAACTCCAGATGTCGGACCTACTTTCCCTCAATGCCCCTATCACAGTAGAAGAATTGACAGCCACTATTAAAATTTTGCCTTCACATAAATCTCCTGGACCAGATGGCCTCCCTTATGAATATTACAAGACATTTCTCCCAATTCTCCTACCCCATATGTGTAAGTTGTTTAACACCTTCTTTCAGAAAACTACTATTCCCGGGGACACGCAGAGGTCATCCCTCACGTTGATCCCCAAACCTGACAAAGATCCTTCATTATGTGCCAGTTATAGGCCAATCGCACTTCTAAACTCTGACCTGAAAATTTTTACTAAGCTCCTCTCGATGCGATTGAACCTGATACTCCCCTCTTTAATACACAAGGATCAGGTGGGCTTTGTCCCCCTGCATCAGGCGGGGGATAACACGAGACGGATTATTGACCTTATAGACGTGGCGAACAGGGACAAGCTGGAAGCGTTAGCTCTCGGATTGGATGCAGAAAAGGCTTTCGACCGCCTTGGTTGGCCTTTCCTGTTGCCATGTTGAACTGCATGGGATTTCAGGAGCCCTTTTCTGCAAGCCATTAGATACCTGTACACTAATCCCACATCTCAGGTCAAGACCCCCTGTCGACAGGTAAACCCTGTCGTCTGCCTTCCCGATTGCGAATAGGACCCGCCAGGGGTGCCCGCTCTCGGTGTGTGGAGAGCGGACGGTGTGCGGATGATGAACACAAAGAGGTTTACTTCAAATACTGAAAGGAAAACCCCAGCTAAAGCTCCCGTATCACATAATATAAATCTTTATTTCCCCTACAATGGTAATTGTACCATCCCCGGAGACATCTAAATGTGGTCATCTACGGGGCAGGTTTGATTTCTATGTCGGGATCCATCAACCCCCCTCATGATGGTTGAGTTGTGGGGCTCAGGAGACCTGATGGTTGCATTGTGAGGTTCACTAGACCCCATGATTATGTTTTGGGGTCCAGTAGACCCCATGGTTGAGTTGTGGGGTTCAGTAGACATGATGGGTGAGTTGTGGTATTCATTGGCACGATTGAATTGTAGGGGTACAATAGACTTTTTGATTAAAAATTGGGGTTCAGTAGACCCTATGGTTGAGTTGTAGGGTTCAGTAGACTTGCAGGTTGAGTTTTGGGGTTCAGTAGAACCCATGGTTGTGTTGTGAGGCTCAGTAGACCCCATGGTAGTACTAAGGGGTTCAGTAGACTCAACGGTTGAGTTGTGGGGTTCTGCATGTATATTGTTGATATGGTTTTTATACAGAAAGAAATAATGTTAAAGCGACAGTCCACAAATGTGTGTTATTTTACATATTAAAATATTGGACAGTCAACGAAAGGGACGGACCACGGGCTAGCCAGAGTTAGATGAGCTATAGATACCAATACCAACAAACAATAATAAAATGACAGCAATACACAATGACCCAGAACCTCTTATCCCTTCTACTGAACCCCACAACTCCATCATCTAGTCTACTGAACCCAACAACTCAACCATGGGGTCTGCTGAACCACACAATACAACCGTTGGGTCTACTAAACCCCACAATACAACCATGGTGTCTACTGAACCCCGCAACGCAACCATTGAGTCTACTAAATCTCACAACTCAACCATGGGCTCTACTGAACCCCACAACTCAACTATTGGGTCAACTGGATCCCATAATACAACCACTGAGTCTACTAAACGCCACAACTCAGCCATCGAGTCTAATGAACCCTACAATTCAACCATGGGGTCTACTGAACCCATAAAACACAACCATGGGGTGTATTGAACTCCATAACTCAACCATTGGGTCTACTAAACCCCACAACAGAACCATCAGGTCTACTGAACCCCACAGCAGAACCATCAGGTGGATTTACTGAACCCCACAACCCAACCATTGATGGGGGGTGTGTGTTGATGGATCATCACATAGAACTCAAACCTGCCCCGTAGATGACCTGACTGTTGGTGACAACATTTAGATGTCTCCGGGGATTTACATTTACCATTGTAGGGGGTAATACAGAATTATATTATGTGATATGACGGAAGCTTTAGCTGGGGTTTTCCTTTTTGTATTTGAAGTAAACCTCTTCCTCCATATCCAACCAAGAAGTCTTTGTGTTCATCGTCTGCACAAATTCCACCATCTATTTACCTGCCTTGTAATTGCCGCAATAAACAGCCGTGATAATACAAAGATATCCATAGGACATAATCTCCCAATACTCAACAAACATAAAAGTATTCATAGTGTCATTATCTCTGAGTGTTCAATATAAATAAAGATAAGAAATAAAAATAGACATGAAGTACACGGAAGGAGATTCTACTACAATTCAGAATCTGGTTTCTATTTATAAAAATTCTGCTGTAATTCTGAGCCGTGCCCCGTGACCTCCTTACATTGTGATGACGAAGGTTCCTGTAAAGATGATGAGGATACAATGTCACATATCAATACACCTTTGTTACCTGGTGGGGGAGGGTGGGGAGGGTGCAGAATATTCGGTTACATCAGCACTATCAGTTTTAGTGCTTCAGGGAAAAGAAAATAGTTTGGGGAAAAACCAAACCCCGTCATGTATGAGAAGATATGGACTGCTCAAATACACAGAAGTGCTGGCCTAAAGGGGTCTTTATATAGTGAAAAGTAAATTACGGTACATCAAAATACCCGACTTCAATCCAGAGGGACCAAACCTAATAATGGAGAAAATGGGCAATTGGTTCTTATTCAGAGATGTTTTAGTAGACTATTACAATCACGTTCTGGGATTCGGTGTCTCCTCTTCATCGGGGGAAGATGTGTGATGATGAATGGGGTGAATCTCCAGGGAGAAGTTGGAGGCGCCATTGTTAGGTGTTGTCCATGGTGGACTGTGACCGGCTCTGCACAACGTTTACACACACAACACCGGCGGAGAAGAGAGATTTATCTATATAGAGGATTTATATTCCACCACGGCCCTGAATGCACACCATCTGCATCTCGGGACCCGAACCCACACCAATGTCGTACCCCACCATGTCCCAACACACCGGCCATGTCCGTTTAGCCACTGCATCCTAATTGATAAGAATGGGACAGTCTGAACGGGTTGTATGGATCACCTGTACATCCCTGTGTGTGCCCTGCATGGGTGGACACTGCTGTATGGGAAGTCCATGGGAAGACTATAACTGACCAATCATACTCCATGGAAAGACTAACTATGACCAATAGTACTAGTAGGTACTTTTCATGGTGGACGCTGTGACATGGCAGGTACTTTTCATGGTGGGAGCTTTGGCCAGGCTGCAATGTATTATGGTGGGGGGCTTTGTCATGGTGGGCACTTTGGCCAGGCTGGCAATGTATCATGGTGGGGGCTTTGTCATGGTGGGCACTTTGGCCAGGCAGGCAATGTATCTTGGTGGGGGGCTTTGTCATGGTGAAAACATCACATGGCTTTTTTACTGACCAATATAATCACTAAGTCCGGACTTGCCTTGTGATCAATGACTTTGATTATTGACTGAAAGAGGTTGATTTACTAAAGCGATAGAGGCCGTTCACTTCCTATCCCCCAACACAACATCCCTGTGCTGCAGTGCCCTGTAATACATGGTAGTGCGCTGTGGTTGGTTGTGGTTTTAGACATACCGGGATGAATCGGTCGTCCATATAAAATGAATGGGCTGCAAAGCAGGCGATCGTTCCCAACCCGGGAGGATTTGAGCCTCGATCCGTCTCCCTGCTGAGCTCCAGAATCTGTTTTCCGGTCTATTTGCAGGAAGATCGGTTTATAGGATCGCACTGAGCACAACATTCAATTCATTATTAAAAGTCCCCCCCCCACAAGCTAAGTTATCCTGAGCGCACATACACCAATGACCATGACTAAGTTTATGTCACTTAATGTTCACGGTTTGAACTCAAACAGAAAAAGACATCTTGCGTTGAGAGAGCTCAGGCATTCTGGGGCGGACGTAGTCCTGCTACAGGAAACGCATTTTAATAAGGGAGATGCCTTCACCTTTGCATCCAGACAATATCCCCAAGTTTACCAGGCATTTAGCCCCCGCAAGCGAGCAGGAGTGGCTATTCTATTTAGACGTGGTTCCCCATTTAAATGCTCTGAGTCTTTTGTGGACCCGAAGGGACACTACATAATTTTGCGAGGCCAGTGGCAAACGCAGGCGGTCACTATCTGTACCCCCTATGCCCCCAATACTCGTCAGATACATTCCCTCTCTAAAGTGTTTGCACGTCTGTTTAGATCCCCCAACGACTATCTGATAATCGGTGGGGACTTTAACCTGTCCCACTCGGTAGGTCTAGATCGCCACGTGATTAACCCCACAGCTCCACAGACCCGAGCCGCTCGAGACTCCAAACTACTTCGTCAATTAACCAGACGTCATGCCCTATTTGATGCATGGCGGGCTTTACACCCGGGGGATAGACAATACACATTTTTCTCCGCCCCTCACCGTATGCATTCCCGAATAGACTATTTTTTTGTCAACAATGCCACCCTACGCCCCACAAAGACAGCTCAGATCCTACCTATTTCTTGGTCTGATCATGCTCCAGTTTTGTGTCCCTAGAAATAGGTACCCCCACCCGTAAACCATGTAACTGGCAATTAAATAATTTCCTCCTCCAACATATCCCATCTAAATCGGAATTAGAATCAACATTGCAGAATTACTTTCTGGAAAACGACACCTCTGATATCTCCCTCTCCACTCTCTGGGAGGCCCACAAGGCAGTCCTCAGGGGGCGGTGTATAGCGATCTCCTCGGCCACGAAGAAAAATGCAATAGCGTCTAAACTTCAAGTTGAGAGAGATCTTAGAGCCCTAAAACTCCAATTACAAACTTCGCCATCCATGCATCTTCTTAAAAAAGTTGTCTGTCTACGAACCACCCTCCGAGACCTAGCAACAGGCCATGTAGAGAAGGCACTCCTTCGGTTAAAACAAACATATTACGATAAAGGCAACAAAGCCCATTCTCTCCTGGCGCGCAAACTGTCGGAACGTTCCCACATGTCTACCCCCCACCAAGTTAAAGATAGGAAAGGTGCACTCTAATCGCATCCTCAAGATATAGCTGGGGCATTCGGGGAATTTTATACAACCCTATATAATGACCCTGAGATCCCTCAGGACCCTCTTCCTCCTGATTTGGTTGCTCGTATGCAGCATTATCTGGAGGAAAGCGGACTTCCCAAACTCCAGATGTCGGACCTACTTTCCCTCAATGCCCCTATCACAGTAGAAGAATTGACAGCCACTATTAAAATTTTGCCTTCACATAAATCTCCTGGACCAGATGGCCTCCCTTATGAATATTACAAGACATTTCTCCCAATTCTCCTACCCCATATGTGTAAGTTGTTTAACACCTTCTTTCAGAAAACTACTATTCCCGGGGACACGCAGAGGTCATCCCTCACGTTGATCCCCAAACCTGACAAAGATCCTTCATTATGTGCCAGTTATAGGCCAATCGCACTTCTAAACTCTGACCTGAAAATTTTTACTAAGCTCCTCTCGATGCGATTGAACCTGATACTCCCCTCTTTAATACACAAGGATCAGGTGGGCTTTGTCCCCCTGCATCAGGCGGGGGATAACACGAGACGGATTATTGACCTTATAGACGTGGCGAACAGGGACAAGCTGGAAGCGTTAGCTCTCGGATTGGATGCAGAAAAGGCTTTCGACCGCCTTGGTTGGCCTTTCCTGTTGCCATGTTGAACTGCATGGGATTTCAGGAGCCCTTTTCTGCAAGCCATTAGATACCTGTACACTAATCCCACATCTCAGGTCAAGACCCCCTGTCGACAGGTAAACCCTGTCGTCTGCCTTCCCGATTGCGAATAGGACCCGCCAGGGGTGCCCGCTCTCGGTGTGTGGAGAGCGGACGGTGTGCGGATGATGAACACAAAGAGGTTTACTTCAAATACTGAAAGGAAAACCCCAGCTAAAGCTCCCGTATCACATAATATAAATCTTTATTTCCCCTACAATGGTAATTGTACCATCCCCGGAGACATCTAAATGTGGTCATCTACGGGGCAGGTTTGATTTCTATGTCGGGATCCATCAACCCCCCTCATGATGGTTGAGTTGTGGGGCTCAGGAGACCTGATGGTTGCATTGTGAGGTTCACTAGACCCCATGATTATGTTTTGGGGTCCAGTAGACCCCATGGTTGAGTTGTGGGGTTCAGTAGACATGATGGGTGAGTTGTGGTATTCATTGGCACGATTGAATTGTAGGGGTACAATAGACTTTTTGATTAAAAATTGGGGTTCAGTAGACCCTATGGTTGAGTTGTAGGGTTCAGTAGACTTGCAGGTTGAGTTTTGGGGTTCAGTAGAACCCATGGTTGTGTTGTGAGGCTCAGTAGACCCCATGGTAGTACTAAGGGGTTCAGTAGACTCAACGGTTGAGTTGTGGGGTTCTGCATGTATATTGTTGATATGGTTTTTATACAGAAAGAAATAATGTTAAAGCGACAGTCCACAAATGTGTGTTATTTTACATATTAAAATATTGGACAGTCAACGAAAGGGACGGACCACGGGCTAGCCAGAGTTAGATGAGCTATAGATACCAATACCAACAAACAATAATAAAATGACAGCAATACACAATGACCCAGAACCTCTTATCCCTTCTACTGAACCCCACAACTCCATCATCTAGTCTACTGAACCCAACAACTCAACCATGGGGTCTGCTGAACCACACAATACAACCGTTGGGTCTACTAAACCCCACAATACAACCATGGTGTCTACTGAACCCCGCAACGCAACCATTGAGTCTACTAAATCTCACAACTCAACCATGGGCTCTACTGAACCCCACAACTCAACTATTGGGTCAACTGGATCCCATAATACAACCACTGAGTCTACTAAACGCCACAACTCAGCCATCGAGTCTAATGAACCCTACAATTCAACCATGGGGTCTACTGAACCCATAAAACACAACCATGGGGTGTATTGAACTCCATAACTCAACCATTGGGTCTACTAAACCCCACAACAGAACCATCAGGTCTACTGAACCCCACAGCAGAACCATCAGGTGGATTTACTGAACCCCACAACCCAACCATTGATGGGGGGTGTGTGTTGATGGATCATCACATAGAACTCAAACCTGCCCCGTAGATGACCTGACTGTTGGTGACAACATTTAGATGTCTCCGGGGATTTACATTTACCATTGTAGGGGGTAATACAGAATTATATTATGTGATATGACGGAAGCTTTAGCTGGGGTTTTCCTTTTTGTATTTGAAGTAAACCTCTTCCTCCATATCCAACCAAGAAGTCTTTGTGTTCATCGTCTGCACAAATTCCACCATCTATTTACCTGCCTTGTAATTGCCGCAATAAACAGCCGTGATAATACAAAGATATCCATAGGACATAATCTCCCAATACTCAACAAACATAAAAGTATTCATAGTGTCATTATCTCTGAGTGTTCAATATAAATAAAGATAAGAAATAAAAATAGACATGAAGTACACGGAAGGAGATTCTACTACAATTCAGAATCTGGTTTCTATTTATAAAAATTCTGCTGTAATTCTGAGCCGTGCCCCGTGACCTCCTTACATTGTGATGACGAAGGTTCCTGTGAAGATGATGAGGATACAATGTCACATATCAATACACCTTTGTTACCTGGTGGGGTGCAGAATATTCGGTTACATCAGCACTACCAGTTTTAGTGCTTCAGGGAAAAGAATAGTTTGGGGAAAAACCAGACCCCGTCATGTATGAGAAGATATGGACTGCTCAAATACACAGAAGTGCTGGCCTAAAGGGGTCTTTATATAGTGAAAAGTAAATTACGGTACATCAAAATACCCGACTTCAATCCAGAGGGACCAAACCTAACAATGGAGAAAATGGGCAATTGGTTCTTATTCAGAGATGTTTTAGTAGACTATTACAATCACGTTCTGGGATTCGGTGTCTCCTCTTCATCGGGGGAAGATGTGTGATGATGAATGGGGTGAATCTCCAGGGAGAAGTTGGAGGCGCCATTGTTAGGTGTTGTCCATGGTGGACTGTGACCGGCTCTGCACAACGTTTACACAGACAACACCGGCGGAGAAGAGAGATTTATCTATATAGAGGATTTATATTCCACCACGGCCCTGAATGCCCACCATCTGCATCTCGGGACCCGAACCCACACCAATGTCGTACCCCACCATGTCCCAACACACCGGCCATGTCCGTTCAGCCACTGCATCCTAATTGATAAGAATGGGACAGTCTGAACGGGGTTGTATGGATCACCTGTACATCCCTGTGTGTGCCCTGCATGGGTGGACACTGCTGTATGGGAAGTCCGGGGGAAGACTATAACTGACCAATCATACTCCATGGAAAGACCAACTATGACCAATAGGACTAGTAGGTACTTTTCATGGTGGGAGCTTTGGCCAGGCAGACAATGTATCATGGTGGGGGCTTTGTCATGGTGGGCACTTTGGCCAGGCAGGCAATGTATCATGGTGGGGGCTTTGTCATGGTGGGCACTTTGGCCAGGCTGGCAATGTATCTTGGTGGGCACTTTGGCCAGGCAGGAAATGTATCTTGGTGGGGGCTTTGTCATGGTGGGCACTTTGGCCAGGCAGGAAATGTATCATGGTGGGGGCTTTGTCATGGTGGGCACTTTGGCCAGGCATGCAATGTATCTTGGTGGGGGGCTTTGTCATGGTGAAAACATCACATGGCTTTTTTACTGACCAATATAATCACTAAGTCCGGACTTGCCTTGTGATCAATGACTTTGATTATTGACTGAAAGAGGTTGGTTTACTAAAGCAGTAGAGGCCGTTCACTTCCCATCCCCCAACACAACATCCCCGTGCTGCAGTGCCCTGTAATACATGGTAGTGTGCTGTGGTTGGTTGTGGTTTTGGACATACCGGGATGAATCGGTCGTCCATATAAAATGAATGGGCTGCAAAGCAGGCGATCGTTCCCAACCCGGGAGGATATGAGCCTCGATCCGTCTCCCTGCTGAGCTCCAGAATCTGTTTTCCGGTCTATTTGCAGGAAGATCGGTTTATAGGATCGCACTGAGCGCAACATTCAATTCATTATTAAAAGTTCCCCTCCCCCTGTGTGTCCTCTCCCTCCTCACCTGGGAAATACAGCAATGGTGGGGGTGGGGCACCTTCAGGATGGGTGGTGGAGGACCTTTCCCTAGAGATGAGATATTAGGAGGACGTCATGTGTAATGTTCAGGTGAAGGAAGAAGGAAGAAGCCGAATATAAAATCAGACCCTCCCCTCCCCCCCTCGTCTCATTATTTGCTCTTCAGGTCATGTAGAAGGTTCATCCTTCGTGTGCGATCATTACTCATCGATCACCACACCGCAGCCCGGCGTCCCGGCAATGACTCATGGAAACTGATTGGCCCATCGCCAATGGCGGCCACTTCATCGCATCGTCTGCCCTTCCCCCAATCCGTATCACACAAATGTGTTTTTGTTATAATGAGGGGGGAGGGGCGAGGGATTTCCACAAAATTGGTTTTCCACGAAATTACCGATTTCAACGAAATTTGGCAAAATTGTTTTCTCCGTATTTCTCGCCGAGCTGCACCGGCAACATTGACTAAAAACGTGGAGCCTTTTCTCCCTTTATTTAGAGGGGGAGGGGGGAGGGGGAATTTGGGAAGTTTAGTTTTTATTTCATTTCGTATTTTCTTCTTATTTGTGTTATTGATGATTATTGATGACTATTGATGACTATTGATGATTATTGATGACTATTGATGACTATTGATGATTATTGATGACTATTGATGACTATTGATGATTATTGATGACTATTGATAATTATTGATGATTATTGATGACTATTGATGATTATTGATGATTATTGATGACTATTGATGACTATTGATGATTATTGATGACTATTGATGATTATTGATGACTATTGATGACTATTGATGACTATTGATGATTATTGATGACTGTTGATGATTATTGATGACTATTGATGACTATTGATGATTATTGATGACTATTGATGACTATTGATGATTATTGATGACTATTGATAATTATTGATGATTATTGATGACTATTGATGATTATTGATGATTATTGATGACTATTGATGACTATTGATGATTATTGATGACTATTGATGATTATTGATGACTATTGATGACTATTGATGACTATTGATGATTATTGATGACTGTTGATGATTATTGATGACTATTGATGACTATTGATGACTATTGATGATTATTGATGATTATTGATGACTGTTGATGATTATTGATGACTATTGATGACTATTGATGATTATTGATGACTATTGATGACTATTGATGACTATTGATGATTATTGATGATTATTGATGACTATTGATGATTATTGATGACTATTGATGACTATTGATGATTATTGATGATTATTGATAATTATTGATGATTATTGATGACTATTGATGACTGTTGATGATTATTGATGACTGTTGATGACTATTGATGATTATTGATGAACCGTCACTTTGGATTTTTTTTTCATTGTCAGTTTTTCTCTTTTTCCTGTGAAAACACATAAAATAACGAGGCCGATGGGGGCACAAGAAGAGATTAGAGCAGTGGTCTCCAAACTGCGGCCCGGGGGCCAGGTGGGGCCCTTTGCTGGCTTTTATCTGGCCCTTATGTTGGGCAGTTCAGTAGAAAGCGGCGGACATTTTGCCCATGTGTACTGCAGCCGGTGAGACAGAAGCTGGAGGGTCATGACCGAATGAGCCAATGGATGAGAGCGCTGAGCGGAGTGCTCCGGCGGGGGGATCACTGTACTAACATGGGATTGTTAGTACAGCGGCTCCTCCTGAGCTGTCAGTGACTAGTAGTGTGTACCTGGCTTTAGCCTAGGAGGAGTTTTGTGCCATTTTATTGATGTTGGTTTTCATCTCATTTATTATTATAAAGACATTTAATCGATGGAATGTGTCGGATTGAAGTTCAGTATTAGAGATCTGCACAATGGAAACATTTGTTTCAGATTCTTTTACATTAATAATTTTATTCGGTCAAATTCATTATGTGAGAATTGATTCGTTTTTCGGAATTTGTTGGGTATTTTCAGATATTCGTCATTCCGAATCGATCCGTATTTCGGAAGATCGGTTATATTCTCTTTAATGTGTTCATTCGTTATTTCGGGGGATTATTTCTGCTCTCTGATTGGGTTGGATGGAGGCGGATCCATCAGAATCTTCAAATCAGAACATAAAGAATGGAATGGAACTCATTTGGGATTTATTTGTCATTTTACAATTCGGAGATTCTGATGGATCCGCCTCCATCCGACCCGAACATAATAAGTAGAATCATCTTATCTCACTTTTATACCTTCCTGTTTCCATTTCATATGTACCACATTTTTTAATAAATAAATTAATAATAAATTAATTAATAATTGTTTAAATTATTTAATGAATAATTATTAATGAAAAATGTTAAAAGCAACATAAAAGGTAAATGTATCGGAATCAGTTCAGTTCATTCGTTACGTTATTTTGGATGCTGCGAAGATTAACAAAAAAGGTCAAAATAAAACGAATCAAGACAAATACATTTACTTCATTATAATTTAACGACTTAAACCTCCAGAGGATTTCTTTTGGTGGTATTTGATCACCTCTGTGTTTATTTTTTGTTTGTTTATAGCAAAAAAAATAAATAAATAAATAAAAAATAAAAAACATTTTGGAAAAAAAAGAACCCTTTTTTTTTTTTCCTTTATGCTATAAAACACATCCAATAAATTTTGAAAAAAAATCAAATATCAGTTCAGGCCAATATGTATTCTGCTACATATTATTGGTTAAAAAAACATAATCTCAATAAGTGCATATTGATTGGTTTACACAAAATTTATAACGTCTACAAACAATGGGATATATAATGAGCACCAGCCCCAACTGGATTTCATTATAGTAAATATAAGGAGGATATAAAGCACCTCTGAGTGGAGAAGGACCCGGGAGAACAAGTCCTGGGAATGTGCAGCACTGGTGGGTGAAAATTCATCCCAGAGCTCCTCATTCACATTCACTCGTCTGGTAGAGATACACAACCTATCAGTCCATTGTCCGTACATTGGCCATGTCTTCTTCTGGTCATTAATGAGTGTGTGACCTTACATTGGCCAAGTCTTCTTCTGGTCATTAATGAGTGTGTGATCTTACATTGGCCAAGTCTTCTTCATCATTAATGAGTGTGTGATCTTACATTGACCATGTCTTCTTCTGGTCATTAATGAGTGTGTGATCTTACATTGACCATGTCTTCTTCTGGTCATTAATGAGTGTGTGATCTTACATTGGCCAAGTCTTCTTCTGGTCATTAATGAGTGTGTGATCTTACATTGGCCATGTCTCCTTCTAGTCATTAATGAGTGTGTGATCTTACATTGGCCATGTCTTCTTCTGGTCATTAATGAGTGTGTGATCTTACATTGACCAAGTCTTCTTCTGGTCATTAATGAGTGTGTGATCTTACATTGACCAAGTCTTCTTCTGGTCATTAATGAGTGTGTGATCTTACATTGGCCAAGTCTTCTTCATCATTAATGAGTGTGTGATCTTACACTTCGATGTGCTGATGTAAGACTCATTTACCTGGAATGACTAGTTTTTCTTGAACTGTAAAATATTCTTTCCCAAAGGCCTCCATGACTCTCTTCATATGTAATTATATCATAAGAAATATAACTTGCAGCATGACAGCGGAAGCTCTTCCATTATTTCAGTTTCATTTCCATGTTGCAGTCATATGTTATGCTGTGTTGGGAAAGTATACTGTTGGCACATATCTGTTGGTTTCTCTTAGTAATATGGGGAAATTCGTCTAGTTTTGTTCTATTTTTGTTCTTTTTTCCTGTTGCTCGTGCACACAAAGCCGCAGGTGGATGTTGCCTAATTATCTGACCTCTGGAGTTGTCCACATGATGGCTTCATACTCCGAACAATCTTCTGAGATACGGACAATGGACTGATAGGTTTTGTATCTCTACCAGACGAGTGAATGTGAATGAGGAGCTCTGGGATGAGTTTTCACCCACCAGTGCTGCACATTCCCAGGACGTGTTCTCCCGGGTCCTTCTCCAATCAGAGGTGCTTCATATCCTCCTTATATTTACTATAATCTAATCCAGTTGGGGCTGGTGATCCAATATTATGGGGGGGCAAACAAACCTGCCCCCCCCTTACTCACACCGCCACCAACGCCCCCCTCCTCACTTGCACTGACGCCCATATGGACGAGCCACCACTGATCTAATCCATCCAAGCCATTGTCCTCCTACCACCATCCCAACATGTCTACATACAACTTGGACCTCGAGGGATTTTGAAGGTCCTGAATAGACATGCGGGATTCATTTTGTTATGAATCAAAATTCTGGCAAAATTTGTTATTTGGATGTATCCGAATCTCCGAATCACTACAGTAACAAATTTCAACTAATCCAAAGTAACCACTTTGCTGACGGCCTCACGTATGACCCGAGACAGGGTAAGTGCCAGGCAGATAGCGAGCGGGCGTTGGGGGTCACAGTGGCTGCGTTTGATGGGCGCAGTGAGGCTGCATTTGATGGTTTTTTCAGAATTTTTCAGTTTGGAGCACCAGCCGCCACTGGACTCAATGCAGGGACAAACTCAGTTTCTTCAGAAGAAAACCTCATATTTAATCCACAGGATATTCATAAACAGAAGAAATCGGCATCTTGCCATAAATCAAACCAAAGTAAACTTCTCGCTCTCCTGAGCCTTACTGTGTCCGCAGTCCTTGGTGGAAGGTAAGTGAGCTTTACAACCGCAAACAATTGTATCCAAGTTCAGGGAAAAGCCGCCATAAGTCACCTCCTCACATGGAGACTCTCGGAGATCTATGGACCAGCGGCTCTAATCAAAGCCTCGGGAGAAGACAATAAAATGTGGTCCATGGAATTAGGAATCTGTCCCACCCAGAGCTCCATCAGACTCCCAGTAAATCCAGACCTGGAAGGAACTTTACTAATACAGGAATAAGAACAAACTTTCTTTACTATGACATCTTTGCTGGCATTACTTAAGATTGCAAATCTAAGAATCCGTGGAGGAACATGTATCCCATCAATAACTTTTCCTGCCATTCCAACCCGTTTCACCGGCACCCCGCTACAGATCACACACTCATTAATGACCAGAAGGAGACTTGAACAATGTCGAATTCTGTCAGATATGTCATGTAGACGTTGCTTTGAGAAATGCAGAAATTTAAAGAAGTCAAAAAAAGAAAAAGAGGATAGAATGCCATGGAAGAGATCTGAGAAAATGTAATAAATATTCTGCCCTCCGTGTTACTTGCCTACTAAAATACCTCCTGCTCTGCCCCCAAATTCTCCACTCTGCCCCTGCCCAGCGCTGCCCAGTCTTTGCAAAAATACACCCTGGTCAGGTCCTGTGCCTAGAGCTCATGTGTGCTGAAGACCCAATCCTTCTGGTTGCTGGTCTCTTCTCATATGAGCCCCAATCCTTCTGGTTGCTGGTCTCTACACATATCAGCCCCAATCCTTCTGGTTGCTGGTCTCTACTCATATCAGCCCCAATCCTTCTGGTTGCTGGTCTCTACACATATCAGCCCTAATCCTTCTGGTTGCTGGTCTCTACTCATATCAGCCCCAATCCTTCTGGTTGCTGGTCTCTACACATATCAGCCCCAATCCTTCTGGTTGCTGGTCTCTACACATATCAGCCCCAATCCTTCTGGTTGCTGGTCTCTACACATATCAGCCCCAATCCTTCTGGTTGCTGGTCTCTACACATATCAGCCCCAATCCTTCTGGTTGCTGGTCTCTACTCATATCAGCCCCAATCCTTCTGGTTGCTGGTCTCTACACATATCAGCCCCAATCCTTCTGGTTGCTGGTCTCTACTCATATGAGCCCCAATCCTTCTGGTTGCTGGTCTCTACTCATATCAGCCCCAATCCTTCTGGTTGCTGGTCTCTACACATATCAGCCCTAATCCTTCTGGTTGCTGGTCTCTACACATATCAGCCCCAATCCTTCTGGTTGCTGGTCTCTTCTCATATGAGCCCCAATACTTCTGGTTGCTGGTCTCTACTCATATCAGCCCCAATCCTTCTGGTTGCTGGTCTCTACACATATCAGCCCTAATCCTTCTGGTTGCTGGTCTCTACTCATATGAGCCCCAATCCTTCTGGTTGCTGGTCTCTACACATATGAGCCCCAATCCTTCTGGTTGCTGGTCTCTACGCATATCAGCCCCAATCCTTCTGGTTGCTGGTCTCTACACATATCAGCCCCAATCCTTCTGGTTGCTGGTCTCTACACATATGAGCCCCAATCCTTCTGGTTGCTGGTCTCTACACATATCAACCCCAATCCTTCTGGTTGCTGGTCTCTACACATAACAGCCCCAATCCTTCTGGTTGCTGGTCTCTACACATATGAGCCCCAATCCTTCTGGTTGCTGGTCTCTACACATATCAGCCCTAATCCTTCTGGTTGCTGGTCTCTACACATATCAGCCCCAATCCTTCTGGTTGCTGGTCTCTACACATATCAGCCCCAATCCTTCTGGTTGCTGGTCTCTACACATATCAGCCCCAATCCTTCTGGTTGCTGGTCTCTACTCATATCAGCCCCAAGAGGTGAATGGACCCAGAAATTGGATGAATGGGGGGACAGTGTACCAGGCAGAGTTTGTGTTTCTTGCAGCGCCATTCAGAGGGACGTAGGTCAGTATTTTACAAGGTGGGTGTATATATAAAGGACAACTTCACTAAAATGTATAAATCTTCTTCTTTATATTACAGACCATAATAAGGCCATATTATCTGAATAAGGAGGTAAATAAAAGGATACAACAAGGTATTGGGATTTGTACTGGGACCATCGCAGCTGAAACACAGAATATAAAACTCCTCTCCCTGCTGTGCTCCATACATTAGACGCTTGGTTCTCCACCACCGGGCCGTGGTCTCCTGTCTACAGTCCGGCTAATCCCTGGAGACCACCGGGGAGAGGACAGGAGGGAAGGGGGGAGGGGAGATGCTTTCCTATAGGTCTGTCAGGAGGGGGTCTGAATAAAACCTGTGCTGTGTCTGCATATATTCTATATTATAAGGTGTGGACTGGAGGGGTGCCTGGGGGGGGCTGTGGTGGGGTCTGTGCATTTATCGCAGGCTAATGCTTGAATAGAAGCTGTGAAGGGTGACATATGGGTACCAGGATGAGACCAGAATATGTACAGGTAAGTCACATCTCAGGGGTTCAGGAAGAATTCAGGGCACCTGGACATCAAGGGGGCTGTAACCGGGATTGATACCCCCTACATGGGTTCAGGTATTGCCAGGTACAGAAGGGGGAGGGGCACAGGGTGGAGAAATATTATTACCACACGAGATTCTATGTATGTGTGTATGTGTGTGTATATATATATATATATTGATTGATGTGTTTTATGCTCTATAAATATGAAACGTTTCAGTCCCAGAGATTGATAAGAGGACACGGGGGCCACACAATGAGACTGGAGGAGAAGCAGTTTAACCTTTAAGCTGTGTTGGGGGTTTTCACTGTCAGGGTGGTGAGGATGTGGAACTCTCTTCCACAATCGGTGGTGTCGCGGGAAGTATGGATAGATTTAGAAGACTTTTGGACGGGCATCTTAGTGAAAACAATATACAGGGATATGGGGAATTATTTTTCTACACAGGATGGACTGTTGTCTTTATTCACCTTACCAACTATGTAACTATAAGAATCTTCCATCCATTAGTTGATGTTCTGTTTATTCTATAGCCCTGATGAAGGGGACTTCTGACCTCCGAAACACATTGGCATTCTCTTCTGACCTTATTGGGCCTTGATCAGACTTGTGGAGCTCTTCTTCATTCTCAATTCATTCTTTTTTTACATTCTTCAGATTACTCGGGGGAGGGGGGACCCCCCAGGTTTGCCCTGTGAACAGAGAGCTGTCTCTTGAATGTAGATTTCAGGCTCCTCTCTGTTCCTTTCTTCAGACTCCACCATTACATCTATTGTTAATTCCTTGGCGCTGGTGCCTCCTTGCCCTTTAAGGGGTTTCAGATGCCAGGGGGGCGGGGTTTATGATCATGTGACTGCATTGATTGGCTGTCCCAGCAGTCACATGATCGGAAAGCTAAACCCGCCCTTCTAATCCCCCACCCCTCCCCCGATACCCAGGACTGATACAGAAAAAGGAGGGACTAAGAAATGAAAAAAATAATTTATTATTCTAAAAACAAAATGCCATAAATAAATATATACATCGAATATTTACAGAACAATCAGCCACAGAATTCACTTTATTATAAAAAATACAAATAATTTAATAAGAATTCTTCATTCTTCATCCATCGTAAAGCCGCCATTGACATGTGACTGCCAGCCGCCATCTTGACGGTTTGTTTCCTCTCCTGGCCGCTCATTGGGTTCCATTGACTGTCCTGTGAGATCTTCTATAGAAGGACTGAAGCCGCCATTGATGTGACCCGGCTGGTGCTTCTCCTGGACACGGCCCAAGATCTCCAGAACCTGAAAACAGAGGAAAAAATGTGATAACCCTCCCCCACTCCATCCAAAACCAATCAAATGTCGGCTCTACATGCTGCGTTCTGTGCTTGAAGGAAAAGAGGTTTAACCTCTCCACACGGAAAGACCTCTTTACAGTAAGAGCTGTGAAAGCGGGAAATAGACCTCCATGGGACTAGTTGTAGCCAGCTCAGTACATTCCTTCAACCAATGCCAGATGTGTTTCCAAATGTACAAAATGTAATGAATAAAAGACGTCTGTAGATTGGCTGAGGAGGATCAGGAAGGAGGTTTCTTCCTGAAAGAGGAACCGGACCGGGAATTCTGAGTGTTTAGGGCTCATTATTGGGCCGTGCCGTCCTCAGCTCCGGTTCTGAGGATGGAGGACACCAACCCCCACTCCTAGTTCAGTACATTGGAGACACCCAACCCCCACTCCTAGTTCAGAACATGGGGGACCCCAACCCCCACTCCTAGTTCAGAACATGGGGGACCCCAACCCTCACTCCTAGTTCAGAACATGGGGGACTCCAACCCCCACTCCTAGTTCAGTACATGGGAGACACCCAACCCCCACTCCTAGTTCAGTACATGGGAGACTCCAACCCCCACTCCTAGTTCAGTACATGGGAGACACCCAACCCCCACTCCTAGTTCAGAACATGGGGGACCCCAACCCCCACTCCTAGTTCAGAACATGGGGGACCCCAACCCTCACTCCTAGTTCAGAACATGGGGGACTCCAACCCCCACTCCTAGTTCAGTACATTGGAGACACCCAACCCCCACTCCTAGTTCTGTACATTGGAGACACCTACACTTTATACCTTTTTTAGGGAGTCTGAATGTCCCCAGAATGTGTGAGGGACACATCTCATTAGAAGGACATGAAGAGGAAGATGGACTGTGTATTATATACAGGTTTATATTATGTAGTCTGTCACACCCTCTACATTAGATCATAAATGACACTACTCAGAGGAAACCCTCACAAGCACAGGGAGAGCATGCAAACTCCATGCAGACGGTATCCTGGCCAGGACCCCAGTGCTGCAAATCAGAAGTGCTAACCACTGAGCCAGTTCTATCTTTATACTTTGAACTCATGACATATTATAGTGGATACTGAAGATGTGAGCATCTATCTGTGTTCTGACATTTACCTGTGACTTGGGGACGATCCCGACTCTGAAGAACGCAATGTCCCCAGATTCCAGTTTGGTACAATTGACCACGGTGGAGGCGATATTTTCAGGGGACGCTCCATCACACAAGACTCCATCAACCTGAAATCACAAATATCTTTACCATCCGTCCGTCTGTCTGTCTATGGTGTAAATGATGGGACACATGACTCTACTGCTCACCTTATCTCCTAGCTTGGCGTAGACTTGGTTGTGGTGGGTTGTATCCGCTTCTCCTGATGGATTAGCTGAAGTCACTGCGATTGGCCCCACCTAAAATATAAATGGTTTATATGATAATAAAAGTCTGGAATTATCCTATATAAATATAAGATTCCAACCTTCAGTGATTTCTCCCGATCATTCACTATTGTTTTACTGTTATATTTTACTTCTAGAAGAAATTCTCCTTTATCTACATTTTACATCATCCACAAAAATACCAACATCAAATGTAAAAATGAGTCCAGAAGAATTATATTCTTCCATTTTTTTATATGATTTGTAAGATTGGAATTTTTCCTACCATGTCGATGAGGTGGGTGGTCACGGTACAGTCCGGGATTCGTATGGCGATGCTCTGGGGGGTTCCTATGTACTTTGAAGAGTCCTTAGCACCCAAGAAATCCAACCACGGTCCTGGAAGGGAAACGGATCATTAGATTTTTATAGTCAATCTCATTTGGAAGTTGGGATTTATCATCATAGACTTTTATTATCTGTTATATATAAAGTGCTGATATATTATACATCACATTATATGTAATAAGATTAAATTAAACAAATACAAAGACATGGGGGAGGTGGACCCTCATTACCTTGTAATCTACAAGCATGGCCAAAGTTTTCTTCAGCCGTATAGTCTGGACTGAACTGTAGAAAACCCCTTACCTCTTGGGATCACCAGGCTGATGGATGAGGGCCAAGCAGCCTCCATGAAGTCCCATAACAAAGGACTGAACAAATGCTTGGCTGGTTCTAACTGCCGTAAGCTGGAAATCCATAGAGACATGGGACGGTCCTGAGCCTGGCGTTTCGTCCTGCAGAAAGAAGGGCAGAAAATGTTGGGGGATGTCATTTGTTCAACAAACTTCAAAGAACAATTCCTCCTCCTGGGAGTCTACGATTAAGTTAGGTCAAAAGCCAACAATGGACGGTCTTATGGGTGGTCAACAACACGGCCAACAAGCAATATAGAAATTCAGTGGAGATTGATAAGGCTCATGTCTAGGACTGGACAGATTAAGGAGGCTGGAACTTAATGATGCCAAGTTGGGAATGCCAAACCAATGATACCAAGACAATGATGCCAAGCCAATGATGCAAGCCAATAACACCAAGCTACTAAAATTCATCAAAAAGGTCTCAGCAACCTTGCAAGTGTTTGGAATATGTTTCTCTTGACTATGCAGGATTATTTCTCAATCTCCTTCATTTTTCTATGTTGTAGGGACACCCATTATTTTACAGTATACTTTTAATCTTTAGATCTACTGTATATTAAATGGAAAAAAGCAAAAGGTGGTATATAAGGTAGCTCGGAGTCTTACTGACTTCTGGAAAACCTGTATTGTACCAATACAAGGAGAATATTCGCACTACAGAGTCTTTGGGTTGGGGCACAATGCTCAGCCTACCCGTGTTTTAGGACCACAACCTCCAGTATATGCTGATATTATGAACAATGTCTAGGGGGGTAGAAAGCAAGGATTGCCATAATGGGGGAGACATCACATATACAATGTTACATTATAGGACGTACTTGTACGCTCGCTCCACTGCTTCAGGCTGATTGCACGCTGCTACCAGGACATAGACCGTGTCCGTTGGAATGCCACAAATTCCTCCATTTTTCATGATTTCTGGGGAGGAAGATGGCAAAAATATAAGAAACAAGATTTTAATTTCTGACATGAAATATATGATTTCTGCAGCTCCAGACATGGAGCATATCAGTCATATGTAAGACCTTCCTGTCATTCTACCCATAGATGTGAGATGACCTGGGCAGATCGACTGATGAACTTGTGTCTATGGAAAAAAGGATTTTGTCTTTGCCAAGCCACATTCAAATATACAGGAAATGTCACCATAAAATACGGTTTGACTAACTCCCCCACCAACACCTAAAAAACTGCCTTTATAGGCTCAGTATAGGCTCAACTATCCATGTAAAGCAATGGTCAGTTTTAGTGTATTTATCTATTGTTTTCTTTGAAGGGTTTAATCCACCAAAATTGATCTCTGGTCTTATGGGATGACGGTGATGGTTTCATCCTCTGATTTCTCTTATTTTATTGGGAATCCGGCTTGGCGTCACAAATGTCCTTGCCCCCCCCCCCCGTGGTATGTCATTGAAATGGGATTCCCAATGCGGAGGAGAGTGCGGGCTCCTTGGAAGTCCTGTAAAAGTTGGGTAGAGCGAAATATTGAGGATCTGTCTGCTGGATTCCCCAAAAATAATACAAGACCTGGTGTTTGATGTTACCTGCCTGCTTGATGCAAAAATAAAATGCCTGGTTTACATAGACCAAGTCTGACCACAAGAACTATTACTTGACAGTTTGGTGACTAGGAGAGCCGGTACCTAAAGCTAAGATCTTGGTGATTTTTGGATGGAGTAGGGAAAGGTTAGAACATTTATGAGGAAATTGTCACCTTATCTCTACTTAGAAATGTTAAAATGTAGTTGTACTTTTAATAAAAGTCCCAGTGCCCCCCCCCCCCCCCCCCTTCCCAGGCCCTTCATATTACCTTCTATTGTCTTACCTGCGATTTGTCTGACAGAGCTGGTCCTGGAGGCAATCAGGTGGGGGCACTTTGATCCGTCATTGGAAAAGCCACTAATCTTAATAAATGGGCTGCCAACTGGTATCTGGGGAGCCTCCATGGTGCTGTTAAATAGAGTTGCAAGAAAGCAGTAGAAGCCAACAAGACCAAAGATAATGGTGACGGCGATGTCATAGCCCATTGGGAGAAGATTGATGGAATCGAGGAGGAAGCTGATGAGGATTAGCTGGAAGGTGAGGGAATATAGTAGCCAGGCTTTAGACAGGAAGAAAGTGCTGAAAATGATGAAAGTGTTGAAGAGCATGAAGCATATGATGCCCACTGCTGTGTTGAAGCCTCTGCTGGTGATGTAGATGCCGCTATATCTGGAGATACCCCAAATAACCCACATGACCCCATAGAGGATGAAGGCACTGCTTTCTAGCGTCTTACCACGGGAAAAAGCCACCGCGCCACAAATCAGATTATAAATCCCACCCGCAGCTACAACCCATGGCAAGACAACCGTGACCAAGGGGTCATCAGGATTGCCCGGCATTGTCATGGCAAAAACAGCCAATATGCTGGAGGCGTAGGCCAAGGCTTCAGCATCGCCATACTTGGAATGACCAAGGAAGGGCTTGTGGCCATCTTTATACTGACGAAGCCTTATACATGTATTGCTTGTAAACAGTTTCTGCATGGTGCCTTCTCCGGTGGGGATCTTTGCTGATGACTTTGAATTGTATAGGTAGATCAGCAACATAATGACCGATACAATGTATATGGCGACATTGACCCCTTGGGCTCCTCCATGAAAGAATCCACGTGGACTACAGGCCAGTGCAATGCAATAGGCAACATAGAAAAGTAAATAGACTGACTGGGCAAGACTCTGAATACATGTGAAGAGGGCAAGGACAAAAAATAGTATGGCAAAAACCACCAGAAATGGCAGAGGGTAGCTGAACCCCCCCGTGTTCAGGATCTGATACAGCAATGAGAATCCTTCTGCATATCTCAGAATGGAGAAGAATGCGAAATGCGTGGCGTCCAGCGTACAATAGGAGCGGTATGACAGAACGCAGATACCGGTCTGATAGACCGCTGCCATCCAAAGCCATGCCACCTGACCAACAAACAGCTGATCAATAATTCCCAGAAGTCTACAGGCAAAGACACTGGAGGCCACCATATTGAGGATGAAAGACATGGCTGTAAGCGGTATGATGGAGGACCCCTGGGCTGGGCCTGCTTCCTTCATACTGCTGAGACCTATGCCAGGTAAGTTCACCTGCCTTGTACTATACAGGAACCTCCCACCTATAAAGTATAGACCAATCAGGGTAACTATCAGATAATTGCATGCAATAGCAGAAGAACCCAACCCCTTGTCATAGAAAGTCACTACCTCATGAATGCCAGACAGAGAAAGTGCACCTGCCATCAAAGCCAAGACCACCTCCTGCTGGAGGATCCCCACCATACCGATGATGAGCAGCCCTACGAAGAACGCTAAGAGGCCGGGGACCATGGCGTCCTTCATATGGGGGGCAGAGAGGACATCATTCCCTTCCAGGAGAAGGTTCACCCCGGTGGAGACCCACATGGCTGACACCGTCCAATAGAAGGAGACCCACAGAGGAACATTCCCCCCGAACTTCCGCACCCCTGAAAGATAAAATAACCAGAAATACTTTATATACTCTCTACATATATATATATATATATTGTATATCGGGGAATTCTCTGCAATAGAGAGAAATAAAATCAGAAGGGAAGATTTCTGAGAACAAGACTCCTTCATCTGATATGTACAAATATATAAATAATCTTTAGAATATATTGGAAGCCAATCACTAAAATATTATTATTATTATTATTATTATTATTATACAGGATTTATATATTATTATTATTATTATTATTATTATTATTATTATTATTATACAGGATTTATATATTATTATTATTATTATTATTATTATTATTATTATTATTATACAGGATTTATATATTATTATTATACAGGATTTATATATTATTATTATTATTATACAGGATTTATATTATTATTATTATACAGGATTTATATATTATTATTATACAGGATTTATATATTATTATTATTATTATACAGGATTTATATATTATTATTATACAGGATTTATATTATTATTATTATTATACAGGATTTATATATTATTATTATTATACAGGATTTATATATTATTATTATTATACAGGATTTATATATTATTATTATTATACAGGATTTATATATTATTATTATACAGGATTTATATTATTATTATTATACAGGATTTATATTATTATTATTATACAGGATTTATATATTATTATTATTATACAGGATTTATATAGCACCAACAGTTTGTGCAGCGCTTTACAACATGAGCTCTTTTAAAATATTATGGTCATCATTATAATAATCTCCGGTGATCCCGCCATGGAGGTCCTTGTTCCGGCACTTCCTGTTATCAGGTGACAACACTCTGTCCCTGTCTCCTAATTGTCCTCTTGTGTTGTCACTCAGGCTCCTGATGGAGACTACAAGTGTCCCTTCCATCACACATGACACAGACACGATCCTCTGGTGTCCCCATCAGGAAACCCCCAGAGAAATGTCATCACCGGAGTGTATGGAGACAGGAAGTGGCTGCAAAAAGGCTGCAGGAGATCAGCAGCACTGAGATGTGACAATGAGTATTACACAATGGAAATAATGACAACCTGCTCCTGATAATCAGAGGAAATGTGAACTTTAAGGTAGAAGTGGAGGAAATCCCAGAGATTATCATTTATATTTATATCGGCAACAATGAAAACGGCAAAATCTTGGAAATCCTCTTTAGTGTCTTCCGAACAGCTGAACTTTCCTGGATTGGGATTAATGATCTGATAAAATGGGGATGTTTGGGAAAGTCTGGGAGCCATGGGTGGTGATCCTGGATCTATACCCGGATTAGAGCAGTTGTGGGGGATGGGGGTCGGAAAACTTCGGCTCATTCCCTACTTTCCTTTCAGCCTTTTCTTTTCTCTCTTTCTCCTCTTTTGGTCTTATGAGGGTTTTCACATTCCCTTTATACTCTGCACAGTGATGAGTCCATTGGTGGGAAATGGGATTTGGGGGTGACTAGGGAAGGGGGACCCCCTTGGGGGAGGAGATGACCCCTTTCTCTAAGGTACACATTGGGGATGTACTAAGAGTTCTGATCTGACTTTCCATATATAGAAGCTCTATCTTTACCTGGATATGAAGACTGAGATGTCACATTTGGGGTACTAAACGAGGATTGGGGTCCCCTCATACCGACCCCCATAATTCAATCTTCTGTATATCCACAGTAACGATCAATACTTAGAAGAACGCAGATTTTAGGGGGATTTTCATGTCTACAAAATGCTGAGATATCTACTTATTTCCTAGAGAATTTATACTTTACATCTTCTATGGAAACCTTTTTATTCTTTTTTATGAAAACTTTAATAGAAATTATTGAGCCAGAAAAGTAGAACTTGAGGCAAAACCTTTTTTTTTTCATTTTGGATAAAGTAAGGGAGGGTTATACCCCCTGCCAGCTTTATTTTTGCCATCTGTGTCCCCATTGGGGAGATTTCCCTTCACTTCCTGTCCCATAACCAAACAGGAAGTGAGAGGAAATCCCAGAACTAGTGTCCCCCTTGGAGGATTTCCCCTCCATTCCTGTTCTGGGGACACCCCAAAATCCAGTTTTTTCTTTGACTTTCACAATCGGTGATAATAAGAGAAATAGAGGAAATCTTCCTACCGGGGACACAGACAGCAATAAAAACCTGACAGGGGGTCTCACCCCTCTCCACTCCGTCCAACACTAACAATAATGTTTTGTATTTAGTTCTAGAAAAATCGCCCCAAAGAGCCGGAAATCTTTACTTATCAGCCGCCAAAGGAAACGATAATAACATCGTATTCCAAAAGTATTTACCCCAAAACTTTCTTCTGGGATAATATAATAGAATATTATGTAACAATATACTTTAATATAATATAGTATTATTATAACATAATGGAAGAATATCATTTAATATAATATAATATAATATAATATAATATAGTATAATATAATGTAATGATATAATATGACTATAATGTATATAATGTGAATATAATATAATCTATAATATAATATAATGTAACAATATACTTTAATATAATGTAATATAATGTAATAATATAATGTATATAATATGAATACAATATAATGTAATGATATAATATGACTATAATGTATATAATGTGAATATAATATAATCTATAATATAATATAATGTAATAAAATAATATAATAGAATATCAGATAATTTTTGCTGTGAGAGGCACAGGGAAGGAGATGAGGAGTGCAGAATATCGGGGGATGGGATTTCGTCTTGTGTGATAATAATGAAGAGAAGAAGGAATGTTTTCTGGTGGGGGGGTTGGGGACGATCGGTGATGACGATTGTACTGTGTGTGGTAGAAATCTTCACACATAATACATATTACTGGTAATGATTGGATGTATTTTCTGAATACAATCCGGATCTTTTCATTCATTCTAATATTCTATCTCTTTCTATCTTTTATCTCACATGGATTGGAGAAAAGGGGACAATGAACAGCCGCTCTCTGATTGGTGACAATGAATCATCATCACTTTTATGAGAGGTGACACAGGAAGCTACAAATCTGAGACAGGAAATGGTGGTGTCCCGGGTGTCCTGGCTGTTTAGTGTGGTAGGGGTGCCTGTCCATCAATGTTCATTGATTCTCATGGGAGGGAGATTTGGGGAATTCTTGCACATGATGCTCAGTAAACATTTTGCACCCCTTTAGTAAATGGTTGAATATTGGGGTGAACTTACCTGCATAGGCCAAGATGGCGGCGAGGATGAGGAGCAGGACGCCCAGGGCGGACGCAGGGATGGCGGGTGAAGCTGCGGCTGAGCTGTAGTGCTGTGAAGCCAAAAGTAAACTTCCTAAAAGAAATGATAGAAAATGTTACATTGTTTCCTGCAGTAGAGGCCATGCTGGGTGGTGAGGGGTTAATATCAGGAGGTAAATACCGGCACTGACAGCCAGAACCCCGACACTCAGATACAGCGACTCCGTCATAGTGATCAGTGTATGCTGTGTGCTCTCTCCTTATATCAGATCCTCCGCCCACTCTGATGTCACACCCTCCGCCCACTCTGATGTCACACCCTCCGCCCACTCTGATGTCACACTGATCAGTCACTGAAACTATCTAGGATTACTAAGCAGATATACAGTGCCTGGAAAAAGTATTCATACCCCTTGACATTTCCCACATTTTATCATGTTACATCCTAAAACATAAATGTATTTTATTGGGATTTTATGTGATAGACCAACACAAAGTGTCACATAATTGTGAAGTGGAAGGAAAATGATAAATGATACAAATAAATATGTGAAAAGTGTGGGGGGGGGGGGGCATTTGTATGGCGCCCCCCGGAGTCAATACTTTGTAGAACCCCCTTTCTCTACAAGTCTTTTTGGGGATGTCTCTACCAGCTTTGCACATCTAGAGAGGACATTTTTTTTCCCTAACCTGCCACCATAACACCCTATACAGCCCTAACCTGCCACCATAATACCCTATACAGCCCTAACCTGCCACCATAACACCCTATACAGCCCTAACCTGCCACCATAACACCCTATACAGCCCTAACCTGCCACCATAACACCCTATACAGCCCTAACCTGCCACCATAACACCCTATACAGCCCTAACCTGCCACCATAACACCCTATACAGCCCTAACCTGCCACCATAACACCCTATACAGCCCTAACCTGCCACCATAACACCCTATACAGCCCTAACCTGCCACCATAACACCCTATACAGCCCTAACCTGCCACCATAACACCCTATACAGCCCTAACCTGCCACCATAACACCCTATACAGCCCTAACCTGCCACCATAACACCCTATACAGCCCTAACCTGCCACCATAACACCCTATACAGCCCTAACCTGCCACCATAACACCCTATACAGCCCTAACCTGCCACCATAACACCCTATACAGCCCTAACCTGCCACCATAACACCCTATACAGCCCTAACCTGCCACCATAATACCCTATACAGCCCTAACCTGCCACCATAATACCCTATACAGCCCTAACCTGCCACCATAACACCCTATACAGCCCTAACCTGCCACCATAACACCCTATACTGCCCTAACCTGCCACCATAATACCCTATACAGCCCTAACCTTCCACCATAACACCCTATACAGCCCTAACCTTCCACCATACTATTCTAACCTTCTTAAATTGAGCTGCAGTCGCGACAAATCACAACACACGACTGACGCTCAAAAGAAGTTTTTGCTCCTTTTTAAGCGACAATTTTGTAGGGGTGCCAGAAATAGGATCCGCCCCGGGTGCCAAATGCCCTAGGTACTCCCCTGACCTGTCTGGTGTGTTCCTTGGCCTTCATGATGCTGTTTGTTCACTAAGGATCTCTAACAAACCTCCTGAGGGCTTCACAGAACAGCTGTATTTATACTGAGAATAAATGACACACAGGTGGACTCTATTTACTAATTAGGTGACTTCTGAAGGCAATTGGTTCCTCTAGATTTTAGTTAGGGGTATCAGAGTAAAGGGGGCTGAATACAAATGTCCCCCCCCCCACACTTTTCACATATTTATTTGTATCATTTATCATTTTCCTTCCTCTTCACAATTATGTGACACTTTGTGTTGGTCTATCACATAAAATCCCAATAAAATACATTTATGTTTTTGGTTGTAACAAAATGTGGGGAATTTCAAGGGGTATGAATACTTTTTCCAGGCACTGGGGCCATGAGGACTTTTGTTGTGTTTTGGGGTCACAATATCCCTCACACAGTTCATTAGAAAATTCTTCCTCCCCTTTATTGGAGGTAAATGGTGAAATCTCCAGGTGTGACTCTTCCTCACGTACACCGCAGATCACATCGATGAGGTCATCACTCTCTCCTCTGACATCACAGCCGGCACTCCGCTTATTATTAGATGGTGATGAAACATTTTATGATTGCTTTATCTCTTGTGGTGATTATTTCTAGAGTGTAATAATTCCACCTTCTAATTGTTTTCTCTGCACATTACACCTCAAGACTTCCTCAGAATTCCAATGCTGGATGAAGATTGGGAAGGACAATCACCCCCAGCATTGATAGAGACCCCCAAATCTCCTCTCATGGAAGGACAATCACCCCCAGCATTGATAGAGACCCCCCAATCTCCTCTCATGGAAGGACAATCACCCCCAGCATTGATAGAGACCCCCAAATCTCCTCTCATGGAAGGACAATCACCCCCAGCATTGATAGAGACCCCCAAATCTCCTCTCATGGAAGGACAATCACCCCCAGCATTGATAGAGACCCCCAAATCTCCTCTCATGGAAGGACAATCACCCCCAGCATTGATAGAGACCCCCAAATCTCCTCTCATGGAAGGACAATCACCCCCAGCATTGATAGAGACCCCCAAATCTCCTCTCATGGAAGAAAAATCAACCCCAGCATTGATAGAGACCCCCAAATCTCCTCTTATGGAAGGACAATCACCCCCAGCATCGATAGAGACCCCCAAATCTCCTCTCATGGAAGGAAATCACCCCCAGCATTGATAGAGACCCCCAAATCTCCTCTTATGGAAGGACTATCACCCCCAGCATTGATAGAGACCCCCAAATCTCCTCTCATGGAAGGACAATCACCCCCAGCATTGATAGAGACCCCCAAATCTCCTCTCATGGAAGGACAATCACCCCCAGCATTGATAGAGACCCCCAAATCTCCTCTCATGGAAGGACAATCACCCCCAGCATTGATAGAGACCCCCAAATCTCCTCTCATGGAAGGACAATCACCCCCAGCATTGATAGAGACCCCCAAATCTCCTCTCATGGAAGGACAATCACCCCCAGCATTGATAGAGACCCCCAAATCTCCTCTCATGGAAGAAAAATCAACCCCAGCAATGATAGAGACCCCCAAATCTCCTCTTATGGAAGGACAATCACCCCCAGCATCGATAGAGACCCCCAAATCTCCTCTCATGGAAGGACAATCACCCCCAGCATTGATAGAGACCCCCAAATCTCCTCTCATGGAAGGACAATCACCCCCAGCATTGATAGAGACCCCCAAATCTCCTCTCATGGAAGGACAATCACCCCCAGCATTGATAGAGACCCCCAAATCTCCTCTCATGGAAGGAAATCACCCCCAGCATTGATAGAGACCCCCAAATCTCCTCCTATGGAAGGACTATCACCCCCAGCATTGATAGAGACCCCCAAATCTCCTCTCATGGAAGGACAATCACCCCCAGCATTGATAGAGACCCCCAAATCTCCTCTCATGGAAGGACAATCACCCCCAGCATTGATAGAGACCCCCAAATCTCCTCTCATGGAAGGACAATCACCCCCAGCATTGATAGAGACCCCCAAATCTCCTCTCATGGAAGGAAATCACCCCCAGCATTGATAGAGACCCCCAAATCTCCTCTCATGGAAGGACAATCGCCCCCAGCATTGATAGAGACCCCCAAATCTCCTCTCATGGAAGGACAATCGCCCCCAGCATTGATAGAGACCCCCAAATCTCCTCTCATGGAAGGACAATCGCCCCCAGCATTGATAGAGACCCCCAAATCTCCTCTCATGGAAGGACAATCACCCCCAGCATTGATAGAGATCCCCAAATCTCCTCTCATGGAAGGACAATCACCCCCAGCATTGATAGAGACCCCCAAATCTCCTCTCATGGAAGGACAATCACCCCCAGCATTGATAGAGACCCCCAAATCTCCTCTCATGGAAGGACAATCACCCCCAGCATTGATAGAGACCCCCAAATCTCCTCTCATGGAAGGACAATCACCCCCAGCATTGATAGAGACCCCCAAATCTCCTCTCATGGAAGGACAATCACCCCCAGCATTGATAGAGACCCCCAAATCTCCTCTCATGAAAGGACAATCACCCCCAGCATTGATAGAGACCCCCAAATCTCCTCTCATGGAAGGCTGAGGATCTGAGGCTTCCTCTTGGTGGCCAAAATCCAATAACAGATCCAAACTCCTTCTTCTCTTCTATGCTGGAATGTAGAGCTGGGATTTTCCGCAGTCATTCCTGGCTCTGCCATCTTGCTTTGCTTTTATATAATAGAGAATTTATAGAGAAGCCTAATGATGTTCACAGCTGCTGCTAGAGGAGTGAGACTCCAGGGCAGGTCACCCGGATGTCCGGTCCAAATGTATTATTTATGGGAAGAGAGACAAATAGAAGAAAAAAATACAAAGTTGTATTTTATTTCCTGAGAAGTAGTGAAATTTCCGGGCACCCCCATCACCCTTATGTCCAATAAAAATCATTTAGGAATAAAAAATAAAATGGCGAAAATCTAATAAAATAAACAGAGATCCATAGGCGTGCGCACAGGGTGTGCCAGGTGTGCCTGGGCACACCCAAATCACCCTGTGCTGCGCAGATTTCCTCTGCTTGGCTGCAGAGAAAGGGACTGGGGAATCTCTGTCCTCATTCCCTTTCTCTGTCTCAAAAGTGAGAATTCAGGGGTCTGTTTAGACCCTGGACATTTCACCAAAGTCCCCCCAATGGGGCTAAAAACAATAATAATTATTGTAAAAATCATTTAAAAAAATACAATTGTAAAAAAGTAATAATAAAAAAATAATAAAAATAAATAATAATAAAAATACTGACACCAATCTCTGCCCTACCGACATTGTCCATTGCCCTACTGCTAAATATATATATAATATACACACACGTGTTTGAGCTTTGGGGTGCACACCATAATACAGTAGGCTGCGCACACCTATGCAGAGATCAAAGTTGTCATTTTGTTTCCATAATTCCTGTTCACTCTGATGTCACCCTGGTCACCCTGGTGTCAGGTTTAAAATACAAAATTCATATTTAATGAAAACAAAATATATAAATATAAACACAATATAACAACGAGATACAAAGTTGTGTTTCTTTCCTGGAATTCCTGAAGACATCGCTCACCCTGATATCCAATACAAAGGATTTATTTATGTAAAACTTCATCAAATATAACACAAGAGATACAAAGTTGTCATTTTATCTCCTAGAATTCCAGGGCACATCAGTCACCCCGATATCCAATCAGACCTCATATTTTATGAACACAAAATCTAATAAAAGAGAAGAAAGTGATAGAAAGTTCTATTTTATCTCCTGGAATTCCTGCCCCCCCCCCCCCCCCATGTCTAATACAAATTATAAATACAGAATTACATGGAGATAAAACTGAATAAAAAAAAAAAAAAAAAACAGGAGATACAAAGTTATATTTTATTTCCCGAGAAGAGGTGGGATTCCGGGGTTCACCCGTCACCCCGATGTCCAATACGAATGAATTATTTATGAATGCAGAAAGAGAAAATCTAATAAAATATAACAAAGAGATTCAAAGTTTTCATTTTGTTTCCATATTTCCTGGTCATCCTGGTGTCAGGTTTATAAATACAAAATGATATTTTATTAACACAAAAACACAAAATCTAATAAAATATAACAAAGTTATACAATGTTGTTATTTATTTAATAAGATGAAGTGGAATTCCCAGCAACTCCGATGTCACCATGCTCTCCGGTGATCTCTGTACAGTCAGAAAGAAACCAGGAAATTATTTTCTTTTAAAACTGTTATCTTCTATTACAGAAAACTTACAGAGGAACCCCTCCGTCTCTTCTCTGAGACACCCAGGAAGTGAATATTTAAGAAGAAAAACTTCCCTTCGAGGGAATTGCTACTAAAAATAGCAGATGGGGCGGAGCTTCACTCTGAGATTCTGTATATAAGTCATCACTCAACCCAGATAATTATATCTTCTCCATTCATCTCCATACAACTCATCAATGAAGACCGACTCCAACCAGATGAAGACTGACTCCAACCAGATGAAGACTGACTCCAACCAGATGAAGACCGACTCCAACCAGATGAAGACTGACTCCAACCAGATGAAGACCGACTCCAACCAGATGAAGACCGACTCCATCCAGATGAAGACCGACTCCAACCAGATGAAGACTGACTCCAACCAGATGAAGACTGACTCCAACCAGATGAAGACTGACTCCAACCAGATGAAGACTCTCTATGATGACAATGGCTACCTGACCTCCGTAGACGTCCTGCAGGAGGAACAACTGCTGCACGCCCTCCAAGAGTATGCAAAGCTGGAGGAGAAGTTTGGTGAGTGTAGACATTACTTGGCTTGGTTGTGTTGAATGTTGAAGATAATTTTAGAAGTAAATTAAATCCTCCCTACGACCCCCCATTCATTCTTATATCTGATCCCCGCCCCCCCCCCCTTCAATCTTATATCTGATCCCCGCCCCCCCCTTCAGTCTTACATCTGATCCCCGCCCCCCCCTTCAGTCTTATATCTGATCTCCACCCCCCCCCTTCAGTCTTATATCTGATGTTTCGGGGTACTATTACTCTGCACAACACATCAGGCATCATACCGCAGGATGAATGTAATTTATTTGTATGCCTGGAACTGTATTGTTATGTAGTGTATTTATGCTTTGTGTCTCAGTACAGAGTGGAATGTACCCTGTTGAAGTATTTGTTTATTGTATTTTTTCTTGCAAAATAAAGTATTCATTTTCAACCAAAAAAATTTGACCCCTGGCCCCCCTTTCAGTCTTATATCTGACCCCCAGCCCCCCTTCAGTCTTATATCTGACCCCCAGCCCCCCTTCAGTCTTATATCTGACCCCCAGCACCCCTTTAGTCTTATATCTGACCCCCAGCCCCCCTTCAGTCTTATATCTGACCCCCATTCTCCCCTTCAGTCTAATATCTGATCCCCATTCTCCCCTTCAGTCTTATATCTGACCCCCAGCTCCCCCTTCAGTCTTATATCTGACCCCCATTCACCCCTTAAGTCTTATATCTGACCCCCAGCACCCCTTCAGTCTTATATCTGACCCCCAACACCCCTTCAGTCTTATATCTGACCCCCAACACCCCTTCAGTCTTATATCTGACCCCCAACCCCCCCTTCAGTCTTATATCTGACCCCCAGCCCCCCTTCAGTCTTATATCTGACCCCCATTCACCCCTTAAGTCTTATATCTGACCCCCAGCACCCCTTCAGTCTTATATCTGACCCCCAACACCCCTTCAGTCTTATATCTGACCCCCAACCCCCCCTTCAGTCTTATATCTGACCCCCAGCCCCCCTTCAGTCTTATATCTGACCCCCAGTCCCCCTTCAGTCTTATATCTGACCCCCAGCCCCCTTCAGTCTTATATCTGACCCCCAGCCCCCCGTCAGTCTTATGTCTGACCCCCAGCCCCCCTTCAGTCTTATATCTGACCCCCAGCACCCCTTCAGTCTTATATCTGACCCCAGCCCCCCTTCAGTCTTATAGCTGACCCCCAGCCCCCCTACAGTCTTATATCTGACCCCCGCCCCCCTCCAGTCTTATATCTGACCCCCATTCTCCCCTTTAGTCTTATATCTGACCCCCAACAATCCTTCAGTCTTATATCTGACCCCCAGCACCCCTTCAGTCTTATATCTGACCCCCAACAATCCTTCAGTCTTATATCTGACCCCCAGCACCCCTTCAGTCTTATATCTGACCCCCCAGCATCCCCTCAGTCTTATATCTGACCCCCAGCACCCCTTTAGTCTTATATCTGACCCCCGGCCTCCCCTTCAGTCTTATATTTGACCCCTGGCCTCCCCTTCAGTCTTGCACAGCTGTACCGGCTCCTCTCCTGGACTGAAATGGCTTCCTCTGATTTCCCCGCACACTGTGAGCTTCTCACAAAGTGCATTAGAAGCTGCAGGAAGTCAGATAGAGCTCCCCTCAATTTCTGGCTGTAGGACATCCAACGTCATCTAGCACTTTCCTCCCCCAGCTTGACTGTCCCTGGCCCCACCCCTTTCATTCATTGGATTGTAGCTCTTTCAATCATGGAGGCTCAGCATCACCAGTAGGTGTTACCTATGGAAATACAGCCTGCCTAGGAACACCCATCCATCAAGGCATTTTGATATTTGCATAACTCCTCCCAAGAGCCAGCCCACTGCTTGCATCAAGACTGAGGGCTCCTAAGGGGAGTACTGAGGGTCAGCAGAGTCTTCCATTGGACATAGACTTTCTGTATACTGGAGCTGATTGGCCACATGGCTGGGTCACTGAGCGTGTAGGCAGGCTTCTCTTTCCATACACGTCCAGGACCATGCAGCAGAGTGTCCTCCCTACAGACAGAGCTTCAGACATTTCATTGGTTCCTCCACCAAACTCACTCACCAACCACGAGCAGGGACACCGTCCATCGGCCAATCTCTCTATCTCATCCTCCTGGTCACAGGTCCTTCACCCCCTTCTCTGTCCACGTTGTCTGGATGAATAAAGTTACCAGAGTTTAAATTTTCTTCAAAGTGAAGCCATTTGTTTTCCCTTTTGATTTGTACAAACCGGCATTTCTCTTTGTGTATTCAGGGAAGGAGTACACTCAGTACAGTCTACACAACGTCCACTTGGAGTATGAATGGGTGATGAACCTAACCACCCACCCCAATCTGCTGGAAGCCATCACCGCTGTGCTGGGCCCCAACGTCATCCTCCTGGACTCCAGGTTTATCTGCAAGTATCCCGCCAGTGATGTCCCGCACAAAGAGAATACGGCACCATATGTGGCCTGGCATCAAGACATAAAGTGAGTAGAGAAGGATGTGTCAATGATCGATGGATAATCAATACATAATGATTGATGAATGATCAATACATAATGATCAATAAACGATCAATACATGTAGATTGATGAATGATCAATACATAATGATTGATGAATGATCAGTATATAGAGATCGATGAATGATCAATACATAATGATCAATCATCGATCAATACATGTAGATTGATGAATGATCAATACATAATAATCAATGAATAATCCATACATAATAATTGATGAATAATTTATATTTGAAGACCAATGAATGATCGGGGATTGCTAAAACTGGAGCACACAGAATCTGGTGCAGCTCTGCATGGCAGCCAATCAGCTTCTAACTTCAGCTATTTCAATGAAGCTGATTGGTTTCTACGCAGAGCTGCACCAGATTTCAGATGCTCTTGTTTTAGTAAATCCCCTCCAAAGATTGACGAATGATCTTTACAACAATGGTGTCCTTTGCAGATATTGGGGATTTGAGGGCGGTCCCGTGGCTTCAGTGTGGTTGGCATTTGATGACGTGGACGCCGAAAATGGAGTTCTACAAATTATTCCAGGTAATCTCACCGCTGAATCCTGAGATTGTCCACAATGTTATATTGTATACACATTATAATTATTATCATCTTTAATATTATTAACAATATTATTACTAAAATATTATTATCACTATTGCTGTTATTATTATTATTATTATTATTATTATTATTATTATTATTATTTATTTATTTTAAAATACTATTATTATGATTATTATTATCATTAGCAATAATATTATCACTATTACTATTGTTATTATTATTATTATTATTAGTAGTATTAGTATTGTTATTTATTGTTATTATTTTTTAATTATTTTTATTATGATTATTACTCTTTTTATCACTATTGCTTTTGTTATTAGTCGTAGTTTATTAGTATAATGATGATTTTTCCTCTTCCAGGCAGCCACAAGCAGGGGATCCTGGAGCACAGAGTGGCGGAAGTTCCTGGGAATATGCTGACAGCCAATCAGGAGATTCCGAAGCACCTGGTGAACGTGGAGGATCTGGTGGAGTGTCCACTGAAAGCCGGACAAATGTCGGTAAGTAAAATCCTCCTCCAAATCCCCCCCCCTCGGGGGTAATCTGATCATATCACATGAAAGATCCAGAATATACCAAAGATATAGATCCGTCCCGGTGCCGAGTCCTCACCACCCTCTTATTTCTATTGGCAGGTTCATGACGGACTGACAGTTCACGCCAGCGAGCCAAACATGTCCGACAGAAGGCGCTGCGGATTCGTCATCCGCTATGTTCCCACTACGGCTTACCCTATAAAGGTCAGTGATACCAAAATCTACAGACGTCTTCCTCTATGTGTGACATCACAAGTCATAGATCTACAGACGTCTTCCTCTATGTGTGACATCACAAGTCATAGATCTACAGACGTCTTCCTCTATGTGTGACATCACAAGTCCTAGATCTACAGACGTCTTCCTCTATGTGTGACATCACAAGTCCTAGATCTACAGACGTCTTCCTCTATGTGTGACCTCACAAGTCATAGATCTACAGACGTCTTCCTCTATGTGTGACATCACAAGTCATAGATCTACAGACGTCTTCCTCTATGTGTGACATCACAAGTCCTAGATCTACAGACGTCTTCCTCTATGTGTGACCTCACAAGTCATAGATCTACAGACGTCTTCCCCTATGTGTGACCTCACAAGTCATAGATCTACAGACGTCTTCCTCTATGTGTGACATCACAAGTCATAGATCTACAGACGTCTTCCTCTATGTGTGACATCACAAGTCCTAGATCTACAGACGTCTTCCTCTATGTGTGACCTCACAAGTCATAGATCTACAGACGTCTTCCCCTATGTGTGACCTCACAAGTCATAGATCTACAGACGTCTTCCTCTATGTGTGACATCACAAGTCATAGATCTACAGACGTCTTCCTCTATGTGTGACCTCACAAGTCATAGATCTACAGACGTCTTCCTCTATGTGTGACATCACAAGTCATAGATCTACAGACGTCTTCCTCTATGTGTGACCTCACAAGTCATAGATCTACAGACGTCTTCCTCTATGTGTGACCTCACAAGTCATAGATCTACAGACGTCTTCCTCTATGTGTGACCTCACAAGTCCTAGATCTACAGACGTCTTCCTCTATGTGTGACCTCACAAGTCCTAGATCTACAGACGTCTTCCTCTATGTGTGACATCACAAGTCATAGGTCTACAGACGTCTTCCTCTATGTGTGACATCACAAGTCATAGATCTACAGACGTCTTCCTCTATGTGTGACCTCACAAGTCCTAGATCTACAGACGTCTTCCTCTATGTGTGACCTCACAAGTCATAGATCTACAGACGTCTTCCTCTATGTGTGACATCACAAGTCATAGATCTACAGACGTCTTCCTCTATGTGTGACCTCACAAGTCATAGATCTACAGACGTCTTCCTCTATGTGTGACATCACAAGTCATAGATCTACAGACGTCTTCCCCTATGTGTGACCTCACAAGTCATAGATCTACAGACGTCTTCCTCTATGTGTGACATCACAAGTCATAGATCTGCAGACGTCTTCCTCTATGTGTGACATCACAAGTCATAGATCTGCAGACGTCTTCCTCTGTGTGTGACATCACAAGTCATAGATCTACAGACGTCTTCCTCTATGTGTGACATCACAAGTCATAGATCTACAGACGTCTTCCTCTATGTGTGACATCACAAGTCATAGATCTAGAGACGTCTTCCTCTATGTGTGACATCACAAGTCATAGATCTGCAGACGTCTTCCTCTGTGTGTGACATCACAAGTCATAGATCTACAGACGTCTTCCTCTATGTGTGACCTCACAAGTCATAGATCTACAGACGTCTTCCTCTGTGTGACATCACAAGTCATAGATCTACAGACGTCTTCCTCTATGTGTGACATCACAAGTCATAGATCTACAGACGTCTTCCTCTGTGTGTGACATCACAAGTCATAGATCTACAGACGTCTTCCTCTATGTGTGACATCACAAGTCATAGATCTACAGACGTCTTCCTCTATGTGTGACCTCACAAGTCATAGATCTACAGACGTCTTCCTCTATGTGTGACATCACAAGTCATAGATCTACAGACGTCTTCCTCTATGTGTGACATCACAAGTCATAGATCTACAGACGTCTTCCTCTATGTGTGACATCACAAGTCATAGATCTACAGACGTCTTCCTCTATGTGTGACATCACAAGTCATAGATCTACGGACGTCTTCCTCTATGTGTGACCTCACAAGTCATAGATCTACAGACGTCTTCCTCTATGTGTGACATCACAAGTCATAGATCTACGGACGTCTTCCTCTATGTGTGACCTCACAAGTCATAGATCTACAGACGTCTTCCTCTATGTGTGACCTCACAAGTCATAGATCTACAGACGTCTTCCTCTATGTGTGACATCACAAGTCATAGATCTACAGACGTCTTCCTCTATGTGACATCACAAGTCATAGACCTCTAGATATGTTGGGGGTTCCATTCTTTCTCTACTAAATAAAATGAAAGCAATGGGGGCCGCACTCTGTTCCATAAAAGATTTTATTCTGCAACATAATCCGCCACATTTCAGGGACTCCACACTCTTCATCAGGGCCAAAATCAGGACAATAAAGAAAAGAACAGAAATATTTATACACATAATTATATTTTTTATTGGGGTCCTGTAGGTCACCATGGCTGTTGGGGAGCAGCTTTCAGGACCGCCCACCACATATGATGTCACAAAGGGCTCAGATTCCGCAAATAGTCTTCTAAACAAAACCCATTCCTATTCCTGTCTAAGTCCCTGTTGGAGATTTCCCCTCACTTCCTGTCTGTTGATATGTTGTCACCAGGACAGGAAGTGAGGGGAAACCTCTCTAGTCAAACCCCTGGTAGCAGTAAAAACCTGACAGGGGTTCCAATTCTCACATGAACTGACTCCACATAGGTGTGTGCAAGGGGTGTGCCAGGTGTGCCTGGGCACACCCTAATCACTACATGCCATGCTGATTCCCCCTACTCCCCAGACTTCCCCCATGTTGGTCCCTAACGCCCTGCAGTGCTGCTGGCTTCCCTCCTCTCCCCCCAGCTGCGGGGGATGTTTTAGGATGGAGAGTAGGGGAAGTGGCTAATAAATTTGTCATTCACCTGTGCCTTCCTTTTCTAAATGAACACAATGAACACACACACTCGCTCACTGTGTTCATTCTTAACTGAAGCATAAGAAACTGTTTTTCCTATGCTTCAGTTTGTGAATGAACAGGAAGCCGCTCACAACAGAGCACTTCCCATTCATTCCCTGTGCAGTGCAGCTGAGGCTGTAGAGAAAAGCGGGTGTGAGTTTTGGGGTGCACACCTACGGAGCCCCAATACCTGCACTCACCTCTGTAGACACGACAGGCGGATTCAGATGTTGGATTTCCTGTACATTGAGTGTGATGTACTAACAAAGGTGTCACCTTCTATTCCAGGATCCCGAGCGACCCCGGACTTTCCCCGCGACCGTCTTGGTGGCCGGAACCAATGAATACAATCATTTCAAGGACCACGCCCCCAACTTCTTCACCAAGACGCTGTAATGCTTCTCTCTCTAGGACCCCGATGGGCCCCACAATGCCGATCATTTCATCTTCCTGGATTTTATCTTCCGGAATCCCGGAGAAGACTTCAGGAAAATTACAATTCCGTTTTCTGTGTTATTTATTATTTATTGTTCAAATTGTATTTATTTGTATCTCATAAATATTGTGAGGCTGCATTCACTTCAACCGGCCAATCAAATGCTGGGAAATTCTAAATTTATCCATTTCCAGGCACATGATCTTATAAAAGTGAATACGGCTTCTATCCATTCCCGGAGCTGAGCGATCTTTTCTCCTTCATAATGATTTTAGAATGTAACTTTCTATCTGATCCATCGATTGTCTGTGAAATAAAGTCTTCACTCTAAACATGGACTATGTGTGCTATCTATCGGGGACAGACTTTGTTCTGTATGGGGAGACCGATAAAGTTTTTATATGACTAATACATGTCTGTGCTATCCAGGGCTGTTTTTCTAAGGGACAGGTGCAGGCACTCCCTCCTTTTGAAGCACCCCTTTTCCCTGCCACTACCCACCTCTGAGACCTGTTCCTTGGTATCACCCTCTAACCGCCTCCAAGCACCGTTCCTTGGTTCCACCCACCACCCACCTCCGAGCACCGTTCCTTTGTTCCACCCATTACCCACCACCGAGCACCGTTCCTTGGTTCCACCCACTACCTACCTCCGAGCACCGTTCCTTGGTTCCACCTCTTACCCACCTCTGTGCACCGTTCTTTGGTTCCACCCACTACCCACCTCTGAGCACCGTTCCTTGGTTCCACCTCTTACCCACCTCTCTGCACCGTTCTTTGGTTCCACCCACTACCCACCTCCGAGCACCGTTCCTTGGTTCCACCTCTTACCCACCTCTGTGCACCGTTCTTTGGTTCCACCCACTACCCACCTCCGAGCACCGTTCCTTGGTTCCACCTCTTACCCACCTCTGTGCACCGTTCTTTGGTTCCACCCACTACCCACCTCTGAGCACCGTTCCTTGGTTCCACCCACTACCCACCTCCGAGCACCGTTCCTTCATTCCACCCACTACCCACCTCCGAGCACCGTTCTTTGGTTCCACCCACTACCCACCTCTGAGCACCGTTCCTTGGTTCCACCCACTACCCACCTCCGAGCACCGTTCCTTGGTTCCACCCACTACCCACCTCCGAGCACCGTTCCTTGGTTCCACCCTTTACCCACCTCCAAGCACCTTTCCTTGGTTCCATCCACTACCCACCTCCGAGCACCGTTCCTTGGTTCCACCCACTACCCACCTCCGAGCACCGTTCCTTGGTTCCACCCACTACCCACCTCCAAGCACCTTTCCTTGGTTCCAGCCCCTACCCACCTCCGAGCACCGTTCCTTGGTTCCACCCACTACCCACCTCCGAGCACCGTTCCTTGGTTCCACCCCCCACCCACCTCTGAGCACCGTTCTTTGGTTCCACCCACTACCCACCTCCGAGCACCGTTCCTTAGTTCCACCCCCCACCCACCTCTGAGCACCGTTCCTTGGTTCCACCCACTACCCACCTCCAAGCACGTTCCTTTGTTCCACCCATACCCACCTCCGAGCACATTCCTTGATTTCACCCACTACCCACCTCCGAGCCCCGTTCCTTGGTTCCACCACTAACCACCTTCCAGTAATATCCCTTTTAGAGAATACAGAACCAAGTCATTTGTATGGAATTTGATTCCGATAACGAGAAAAGCAATAAAAAAGATCGCCTGCAGCCAACATCAATAGACACCCCCTCCCATCAATAATAAACCCCAAGAAGCAATAGATCTTCCCAGCCACAATAGATGCCCCCAGCAACAAAAGAGCCACCACAAAAAATACCCCCACCCCAGCAACAATAGACTCCCACTAGCAACAATAGATCTCCCAGCAGCCAGCAACAATAGACCCCTCCCTCAACCGTAGATCCCTCCCAGCATCAATTAATCTCCTCCAGCAACAATAGATCCTCCACCAGCAATAATAAACTTCCCCAGCAACACTAGACCCCCAACAACAATAAATCCCCCCATCAATCATGGATCCCCCTAGCAGCCAGCATCAGTAGACCCTCCAGCACACTATAGTACCCCTTGCATTACATAATTCTGTGCTGGAGGTGCCAAAACTGCGTTCTCTTTGGAAGAATGCCCTGGTTCTATCCCTCGGGGGGACACGTCGTTGCGTATGGGGAGACAAATAAAGTTATTCTATGACTCATGGGGATGACATGTGACGGAGTGTCCATCTCTGACAACCAGCAATGTGACTTCTGGAGATACGAGAAACAAACTTCGGAGATCACTTCTCATTTCTTCAACAAAAAATTTAGAAGACATATCCCAAAGTGAGGAGACGCATGTTGACCTCATTCACCTGCATGTTGATGTGTTTTCCCTCACTTTGGGAGATGTCTCCTCACTCTGGAAGATGTCCCCTGACATTGGGAGATGTCTCCTCACTTTGGGAGATGTCCTTTCACTTTGGAAGATGTCCCCTTGCTTTTGGGAGATGTCCTTTCACTTTGGGAGATGTCTCCTTAGTCCTCACTTTGGGAGATGTCCTCTGACTTTTCGGATGCTTCCCCTAACTTTGGGAAACATCCCTTCACTTTGGAAGATGTCCCCTCACTTTGGGAGATGTCGCCTCACTGTGGGAAATGTCCTTTGACTTTGGAAGACGTCTCTCCACTTTGGTAGGTGTCTCCTTACTTTGGGAGATGTCCCTTCACCGTGGGAGATGTTTCCACACTTTGGGAAATGCCCCCTTATTTTGGGAGATGTCTCCTCACTTTGGGAGATGTCTCCTCACTTTTAGAGATGTCCCATGACTTTGGTGTGCACTTTGGAAGACGTCTCCTCACTTTGGGATATGTCTTCTAAATTTTGTAAGATGTCCCCTCATTTTGGAAGGCTTCCCCTCACTTTGGGAGACATCCCCCACTTTGGGAAGTGTCCTCTCCCTCTCTTTGGGAGATGTCCCTTCAGTTTGGGAGATGTTCCCTCACTTTGGGAGACATCTCCTCACTTTGGGAGATGCCCCCACTTAAAGGGATGTCCCCTCACTTTGGGAGATGTCACCTCACTTTGAGAGATGCGCCCCCCCCCCCCCCCAAACACACACACACACACTTTGGGAGACGTCTCTTCACTTTGGGAGATGTGCCCTCACTGTTGGAAGATGTCCCTTCACTGTTGGGAGATGTCCCCTCATGTTCAGGACATGAATGATAGGCAAATCCCCCAATGAGACCCAGATGGATTTCTGGCTTTATCAATGACTTTGCTTTTTTATATGTTTGACGTAAAATTTCCATCTTCTTCCCCACATATATCTGATTACTGTCCCAGTTCCCCTCTAAGCACCGAGGATGAGGCCTCAGAGAACACACAACAGACATTAGAGCGTTATATACTACATATATGATATCACACTTTATTTCAGATTAATAAATAGACGTCTCTCTCCACACTGAACATATAACAATGTTATCACAATACTGACAATCGGTGAAATTTCTGGCTCCAGGTTTATAGTTTTAGGTTAGAGAAGCTTCAGTAGAGCTTTGACCATTTCCCCGACACCATCGTAGATCTGGTCCAGTGGACTGTTGCTCATGAAGGCGCAGTTGGTGACCAGTTTGTTTTTGGTGTCCACATGGACCTCATTCACCTGCTTGTTGACGTGTTTACAGCCGAGTTCTTTAATGGCTCCGGCAGTCCCGGCGTACGGCCACCTACATATAGATAGAGAACGATGAATGATCATAGAGATAGAGAGCGATGAATGATCATAGAGGTAGAGAACGATGAACGATCATAGAGGTAGAGAACGATGAACGATCATAGAAGTAGAGAACGATGAATGATCATAGAGGTAGAGAACGATGAACGATCGTAGAGGTAGAGAATGAAGAGGGAGACTTACTTCTCACACTCGGTGTCACAGCCCACGGTGACCTCACATCTTGGGATGAGTTTTGCGGCCAGCACCGGGGAGATGCAGCACAGACCGATCGGCTTATGGCCGGCATGGAAAGATTTAATCGTCTCCTCGATGAGTTTCAGGACGGAGCAGTCCTTCCCCTGCACAGCCCATGTAGACAAATTCTTAGCGACCCCAAAACCACCTGAAGGAAGAAAAATAGCCACCAATCAGCTTTCTGATCACATGATTATATTATTATAATACAACCAAAGATTGTATCCTTTGTAGGTTTGGGGTGGAGAAGGGTTTGTTTTTCTGGTGTAAGTGACCCCAATGGGGCGTAATGACATCACCGCTGGAGATCCACTCCAAATGTTTGTTAGTTTTCCTTTTTCATTTGTTTCAATGAATCAGACCCAAAACTTTATACTGCAAATTGACTGTTATGGAAAGTATGGAAGTGGAATGTTGTTATGGAAAGTATGGAAGTGGAATGTTGTTATGGAAAGTATGGAAGTGGAATGTTGTTATGGAAAGTATGGAAGTGGAATGTTGTTATTTGTTACATTTATATATATATATTCCTGACAAAGTCTTTTTTATTATTATTTCCCGGCACTAACAAGTAGCTGTAAATACTCGAATAGTAACAATGACAGTATTATTAATATTACAGGAAACTTGCAGTGATGAGAATGCAGGAAAAAACTACCATGAAATAGAATTTGCAAAGCATTTCAAACTTTTAGACAATTTGAAAAAGTAAAATAGTTTTCAGTAAATAAAGCAAATTTCACAAGCGAAAAAAAAGATTGTATCCTTTGTAGGTTTGGGAGTAGAGAAGGGTTTGTTTTTCTAGTGTAAGTGACCCCAGTGGGGAGACCATCCTCACTTCCTGTTCTGGGGACAACTGTAATATATTGGATTTCTCCTCACTTCTGTAATATATTGGATTTCCCCTCACTTCCTGTTCTGGGGACAACTGTAATATATTGGATTTCTCCTCACTTCTGTAATATATTGGATTTCCCCTCACTTCCTGTTCTGGGGACAACTGTAATATATTGGATTTCCCCTCACTTCCTGTTCTGGGGACAACTGTAATATATTGGATTTCCCCTCACTTCCTGTTCTGGGGACAATTGTAATATATTAGTTTATCCATCACATTCTCTGCCAATGACAATCAGGACATGGAGGTAGATTGGGTCTCCCCAGCAACAATGAAGTTTTGTCCGGAGTCAGACTTTCCATGTAATGTGGAAATTTCCGGGTGTATTGATTGGCTGCCGTACCCGGTATGATTAGTGCGTCATATTCGCTGACTTTCAGATCTTTCAGGTCGGAGATCTTTCCTCGGGCGATGCGGGCGCTCTCTGTCAGGACATTGCGCTTCTCCTCGGTGGGCTGTCCCTTCACATGGTCCACCACATGCATCTGATCGATGTCCGGGGCGAAGATCGCATACTGCGGGGGAGGAGAACACCACCGACTATTAGTACATAGAGACCCGACATTCCAATACCAGGAAATGACTCCTCCGAAATACACCGAGGAATGGAATCGTCATCATCATCATTATCATCATCATCCTCATCAATATCATCATCATCCTCATCAATATCATCATCATCCTCATCACATTCATCATCATCCTCATCACATTCATCATCATCATCATCCTCATCAATATCATCATCATCCTCATCAATATCATCATCATCCTCATCACATTCATCATCATCCTCATCACATTCATCCTCATCATCCTCATCCTCATCAATATCATCATCCTCATCACATTCATCATCATCCTCATCAATATCATCCTCATCCTCATTATAATCATCATAATCATCATCATCCTCATCATCAATATCATCATCCTCATTATCATCATCCTTCTCATTTTTAATCATTATCATCCTCACAATCTATAGAGAGGATGTTTCCTTTACCTATTTCTAGACAAACAAAGATTTGGGGGACACACCCTAAAAAATGTATAAGAGATGGTGCAGCCATAAGACGGTACAGAGAAAACAAAAGATTACAGAGCTCATCCAAAAATGATATTTAACTTCTCCTATTTCTCCCCCTCAGTCTCCAGCCCATAAATGTGTTTTCTTATATCAGTCTATATAACAATGTAATGATATAACAATGTAATAATATAATTATGTTTCCTGTTTTCATTTACAAAGTATATATTATATTAATGTCTCCGATGTCCTTTATATTTGAACAATAGATATATATATATTGGGGGGGGCAGTTATTTTAGGTTTATTCCTGTATGAGAATTTCTTATTTCTAGCAGCGCTTAGATAGCCCCTCCCAGAGGAAACCCCATGATTATTGTAGGCACCCCATGTCTGATCACATGCTGGGGGGGGGGGACCTTCTATAGGGAACTCTTGTTAGTAAATTCCATTCACATCCATCATATCCTGCAGGCAATCCTTCCTATGAGGAGAGATCAGTACATCCGGCTGATCGCTCTTCATTGTCTTCCTTGCTGGGACTTTACACCCCTCAGGACTCGGATGGAGGATAATGGGAGGGAATGGGAAGATTCTACTGTCATCTTATTAGCAAAGCAGCCGATACATTGTTCCCATCCCAACCACAGCACTCAGGGTCGTCTTTAATATTGGTTGGACCCCGGGCACACATTTTCTTGCCCCCCCTCCATGCAATTTTGCTCTCCACCTGCTCTGAGACATACAATAAATAGCAGCTAGACTCAAAATCAGTTTACTGAATCAGATCAGGCAGCGATTGCAATTGGTTGCCAGAGGTTACAGTGTATCATTACCGCTCACTGACTGGTTGCTAGAGGTTACAGCACACATTACCGCTCACTGATTATTTGCTAGAGGTTACAGCACATGACTTCTGCTTGTTGATTGGTTGCTAGAGATTACTGTACATCAATACTGCTCACTGATTGGTTTCTAGAGGTTACTGGTCATCTATACCACTCACTAAATTGGTTGCTAGAGGTTACTGACTGCACATTATTACTCCTCACTGATTGGTTCCTAGAGGTTACTGCATATCCTTACCGCTCAGTGATTGGTTGCAAGAGGTTAGTGCACATCATTACTGCTCACTGATTGGTTGCTAAAGGTTACAGCACATCATCTCCTCACTGCCTGCACACCATGGACTGGGGAGGTGAGGAGACCCATCAATAGACATAAAACTCCTAGGGATTCTAGGACTCCTGGGATCAGTGGTAATGCTGAAGGGTTGATGGGATCAGTAGCAGTGGTGGGGGATGGGATTAATTAGGAAGCAGTATTCTGAATCATGAAGAGCAAAGCTGGGAATCATTAGTAAGTATATAGTGGGGGATTCTACACTGGCCACCAATGTAATGGGGAATTTACAATTACCACCAATGTGAGGGGAAATTTGCACTGACCACCATGTAACGGGGGATTTTATACCACCCACCAATATAAAGAGGGATTTCTACACTGACACCAATGTAATAAGAGCATTTACACCAACCACCAGTGTAAGGGGGAATATACAATGACCTCCATGTAAGGGGGAATTTACACTGACAACTAATGTCGAGATTTATACTGACCACCAATGTAAGGTGACACCTCTACACCGACTACCAATGTTAGGGGGGATTTACATTGATCACCAATGTAAAGAGGGATTTACACTGACCACCAATGTAAGGTGACACCTCTACACCGACTACCAATGTTAGGGGCAATTATGCACTTACCACCAATGTAAAGGGAAATGTACACTGATCACCAATGTAATGGGGGATTTTACATCAACAGCCAACAAAGGGGGATTTTTACACTGGCCACCAATGTAAGGGGGGATTTACACTCACCACCAATTTAAAGGGGGCTTCTACATGAACAACCAATGTAAGGGAGGATTCAACCACAAATGCAAGTTTGAATTTTTTTTACCGATTACCAATATGAAGAGGAGTTTCTACACTGGCCACCAATGTAATGTGGATTTACACTGACCACCAATGTAATGTGGATTTACACTGACCACCAATGTAATGGGGTTTACACTGATCACCAATGTAATGGGGATTTACACTGACCACTAATGTAATTGGATTTACACTGACCACCAATGTAAGGGGGGCCTTCACACTGGCTACTAGTGTGAATGAAAGGATTGTACACCAAGCCCCAATGTAACGAGAAGATTTACACTGACCACCAATGTAACTGAGACATTTAGCCCGCGTTCACAGTCCTGTGCTCTGACACCGCACGGGACTAAAACTTCAAGGGATAAGGGAATTTAAACTGGGATAGTTGACAAGTATGAGGCGGCTGCTTCCCAAAGCCCAACAATGCCCTGCCTTAAAGACGGCCCTGAGAGCACTACCTGCATGGAGTTTGTATGTTCTCCCTAGTATGTGTATGTACTGTATGTGAGTTAGGGGCATTAGATTGTAAGCTCCTGAGGACAGGGACTGATGTAACTGTACAATATATACGTAACTGTGTGAAATTGACAGCGTTATTGTATGTATTCTCTCTCTCTCTCTCTCTCTCTCTCTCTCTCTCTCTCTCTCTATATATATATATATATATATATATACTGTATATAGTGTGCAGGAAATACATTCATACATCAAACTGCCCAGATCCACTAATAACACATATGAGAATTTCCGTCACTTACCTGGACTCCGGCCCGACTCAGGTGAACCAACACAGCGGAGGATTCGTGGATCTCACTGCCATCGTACACCCCACATCCCGAGAGGATCACCGCCACCTTCTTAGACATGATGAATGGGAGGAAGGTACAAAGGTCACCTTACAAGAGCCGAGCTGACTCCGAGGACTGAGACACCGAGGACTGAGACAGGTGAGACTCCGAGGACTGAGACAGGTGAGACTCCGAGGACTGAGACAGGTGAGACTCCGAGGACTGAGACAGGTGAGACTCCGAGGACTGAGACAGGTGAGACACAGAGGACTGAGACAGGTGAGACTCCGAGGACTGAGACAGGTGAGACTCCGAGGACTGAGACAAGTGAGACTCCGAGGACTGAGACAGGTGAGACTCCGAGGACTGAGACAGGTGAGACTCCGAGGACTGAGACAGGTGAGACTCTGCAGACAGACAGGTGAGACTCCGAGGACTGAGACACCGAGGACCGAGACAGGTGAGACTCTGCAGACAGACAGGTGAGACTCGTCTTTATATACACAGCACAGAGGAGTCTGGGAGCCACGCCTACCAGGGAACAAAAGCCGTCTGTACTTCCTCTGTATCTGCAAAGTCATAACAAGGAAGAGAAATTCTCACCCAGTTCACCATTTCCTCACCGCCTGTAATTAGCAGTTAGTGGTGATTAGTCTGATGTTTCATAACTTCTCCAACCTCCAACCTGACCCCTGTACTCTGCATTACTTACTCCTGACCCCTGTACTCTGCATTACTTACTCCTGACCCCTGTACTCTGCATTACTTACTCCTGACCCCTGTACTCTGCATTACTTACTCCTGACCCCTGTACTCTGCATTACATACTCCTGATCCCTGTACTCTGCATTACTTACTCCTGATCCCTGTACTCTGCATTACTTACTCCTGATCCCTGTACTCTGCATTACTTACACCTGACCCCTGTACTCTGCATTACTTACTACTGACCCCTGTACTCTGCATTACTTACTCCTGACCCCTGTACTCTGCATTACTTACTCCTGACCCCTGTACTCTGCATTACTTACTCCTGATCCCTGTACTCTGCATTACTTACTCCTGACCCCTGTACTCTGCATTACTTACACCTGATCCCTGTACTCTGCATTACTTACTCCTGACCCCTGTACTCTGCATTACTTACACCTGACCCCTGTACTCTGCATTACTTACTCCTGACCCCTGTACTCTGCATTACTTACTCCTGACCCCTGTACTCTGCATTATTTACTCCTGATCCCTGTACTCTGCATTACTTACTCCTGACCCCTGTACTCTGCATTACTTACACCTGACCCCTGTACTCTGCATTACTTACTCCTGACCCCTGTACTCTGCATTATTTACTCCTGACCCCTGTACTCTGCATTACTTACTCCTGACCCCTGTACTCTGCATTACTTACTCCTGACCCCTGTACTCTGCATTACTTACCCTGACAGATAATAAAACCCTGGGTTAAGTACCGTAGGATCAGGGGTGCTGGGTCTATGTGTTGGTCGGCACTGATAGGTATACCGACTCACCGGTTTGGGTGATGCCTTTCCCGTCAACTCCTCCTGAACATGAAGGATAATGGAGACACAAAATGGGGAAGATACCCCGAGGAGTTCAAAGGGAGGAGGGGAATGAGGTGAACAGCGGTCTTACCTATGGTTATGAACTTTATTACATATAAAAATTGGACAGATACAGTAATGCGGACTGCGCAATATACAGGTAATACATAGGACAACGTTGCCGTAAAAAGCCCACCACACCCAGGTTCACATGCAGACCACAATCGTGAATTATAATGAAGTGCAGGCAATACTGAAAATTGATATACAGTATCTCACAAAAGTCAGTACACCCCTAAGTGAAAATCTCCAAATTGGGCCAAAAGTGTCAATATTTTGTGTGGCCACCATTATTTTCCAGCACTGCCTTAACCCTCTTGGGCATGGAGGTCAGTAAGGCAGTGGTGGTCTTGGAGGTGTGTTTGGGGTGGTTATCATGTTGGAATACTGCCCTGCGGTCCAGTCTCTGAAGGGAGGGGATCATGCTCTGCTTCAGTATATCACAGTACATGTTGGCATTCATGGTTCCCTCAATGATCTGTAGCCCCCCAGTGCCGGCAGCACTCATGCAGCCCCAGACCATGACACTCCCACCACCATGCTTGACTGTAGACAAGACACACTTGTCTTTGTCCTCCTCACCTGGTTGCCGCCACACACGCTTGTCACCATCTGAACCAAATACGTTTATCTTGGTCTCATCAGACCACAGGACTAGGGCCGAGCCGCCCCCGCCTTCCCCCCGTTCGGTTTGCATCCAGAACATGCGAATGGACCGAAAGTTTGCGTGAACACCGTTAAAGTCTATGGGATGTGAACGTTCAAAATCAAAAGTGCTAATTTTAAAGGCTAATATGCAAATTATTGTCACAAAAAGGGTTTGGGGACCCGGGTCCTGCCCCAGGGGACATGTATCAATGCAAAAGAAAAGTTTTAAAAACGACCGCTTTTTCGGAAGCAGTGATTTTAATAATGCTTAAAGTGAAAAAATAAAAGTGGAATATTCCTTTAAATATCGTACCTGGGGGGTGTCTATAGTATGCCTGTAAAGTGGCGCGTGTTTCCCGTGCTTAGAACAGTCCCTGCACAAAATGTCATTTTTAAAGGAATAAAGGTCATTTAAAACTGCTTGTGTCGGGTCCTGGCAATATGGATGAAATTTATTGAGAAAAACAGCATGGGTACCCCCCAGTCCATTACCAGGCCCTTTGGGTCTTGTATGGATATTAAGGGGAACCCCGCACTAAAATTAAAAAAAGGAAAGGTGTGGGGCCCCCAGGCCCTATATACTCTGAACAGCAGTATACAGGCGGTGCAAACAAGACAGGGACTGTAGGTTTGTTGTTAAGTAGAATCTGTTTGTAATTTTGAACTGGTACATTTTTTAAGTGTAGCTCCAGCCAAAATATCAGTTTTTAAGCTTTTTGGAAAACCTAGGGAAGGGTTATCACCCCTGTGACATTTGTTTTGCTGTCTGTGCTCCTCTTCAGAAGATTTCACCTCACTTTCTGTCCCAATGACAATTGGATTTTGAAAATTTGGGTTTTTAGTGAAACAAGGATTGGTGATAAAGCATCAGTGGAGAGGAGACACGTTTTTCCCATATTAACTCTTACATGAGAGAATTTCCCTTCCTAGGGTTAGATTTCATCCCACTTCCTGTTGTCTCCTTCCATTTGCAAGTAGGAGTCATTTGTAAGTCGGATGTTTAAAAGTAGGGGACCGCCTGTATATACTATACGGCCTGCCCTGTACACTCTGCAGAAAATTGTTACTTTTGTTAAATTAAAAATTGTTAAAACAGTTACTCTTAGTGGGCGCTGGAACGGGCTCTACTGTGAAAACTTATATCAAGAATTGTAATTACATACCCCTGTTGAACAGGGTCAGAAAAATTGGGCCTTTGGTGGTGGTGGTGTTGCCACAACACTGTAAGGCCTCACAGTTAGTCTTGGTGGGCGCTGGAACGGGCCCTGCTGTGAAATATTAGATCAAAAATTGTAATTACACGCCCCTGTTAAACAGGGGCAGAAAAATTGGGTTTTAGGCAGTGGTACTGGTGCAAGAACACTGTAACCCCTCACAGATTCTGTTGTTGAGCGCAGGAATGAGCCCTGCTGTGAAATATTAGATAAAAAATTGTAATTACTTGCCCCTGTTAAACAGGGGCAGAAAAATTGGGCCTTAGGCACTGGTGCTGGTGCCACAACACTGCAACCCCTCACAGATACTCTAGTTGAGTGCAGGAACGTGTCCTGCTGCGAAATATTACAGCAAAAATTGTAATTACACGCCCTTGTTAAACAGGGGCAGAAAAATTGGGCACTGGTGGTGGTGCCAAGAACCAAAAATGTTCTTAGAAGCTATCAACATGAACATTGAGTAGGAATAGGATAGTCACTCAGCATAACAGGATAGTCACTCAGCATCAGCATAGGCAGTCGTCAAGGGATCTCACATTCATAAAAAAATCAATCAGTTACATCAGCATCTGGTGCTTGGTAGCTGGTGATCCAAGACTGATTCATTTTTATGAAGGTGAGCCGATCAACCGAGTCTGTGGACAGGCGCACTCTGTGATCAGTTACAAAGCCTCCAGCAGCACTGAATGTGCGTTCAGATAGAACGCTGGATGCAGGACAGGCCAGTAGCTCAATTGCATACTGTGCAAGCTCTGGCCAGTGATCCATCCTCAAGACCCAGTAACCCAGTGGATTTTCGGTTGGAAAGGTCTCCAAGTCTGATGTTGCCCCTAGGTATTCCTGCACCATGTACAACAGACGCTGGCGATGGTCACTGGAAACAATCAGACCTTGGGGATGCGGACTAAAAAATTGTCTAAAAGCATTGGTCAGACGGCCACCTTCTCCACTTCTCCTTCTGTGACTGACCGAAGCCTCAGCAACACGTTGTCCAGGAGGACCAGGAAATTGCAACCTCCCAGGCTCTGGAATCTCATTGCACAAACCTTTCTGCAAGGCCTCCTGAAGATGTTTCATCCTCTGCTCCCTCTGCAAAGGCTGGATAAGTTCCGCAACCCTACCCTTGTAACGTGGATCAAGAAGGGTTGCCAGCCAGTACTGCTCCCTCTCCTTGATACCACGAATCCAAGGGTCCTTTCGCAGGCTTTTCAAGATCAGGGAAGCCATGCAGCGTAGGTTTGCTGAGGCATTCGGTCCGGAGTCCTCAGGGTTACTAAGGACAACATGATCCGCAGCCACCTCCTCCCAGCCACGTACAAGTCCTTGGGTTTCTGGGGACTGAAAATGATCCCTTGAAGACTGCTGCTGAGGCTGAGTGCCAGGCTCCACCTCCATGCTGACACAATCCTCCTCATCGAAGCCTTCAAAACACTGCGCATCCTCCTGCAGCATGTACCCAACACTGTGGTCGAACAGTTCGGGGGACTCCTCAGGACATGATGGTGGGGCTAGGGAAAGAGTGACTGATACCATTAAGCCGATTGAATAGGCTGCTTTGGCAGCTGCATTGGCGGCCAAACTTGTCTTAGCCTGGGTGACAGAGGATGAGGAGGATGAGGACGGCTTTGTGATCCACTCTACCAACTCTTCTGCATGTTGTGGATCAACACAGCCAGCTGTCAAAAAAAGGGACAAGCGTGCCACACGGCCACGTGCTGAGGATGCACTGTGTCCATGACCAGCACTGTTGGTTGTAGACACAGAGCCTGCTTGCTCTCTTTTAGTGGCCTGTGAGCGTCTGCCTTTCCTTGGTGGCCTTCCAGACATGCTGTAAGATTGGATTAGCAAAACACCGCCTGAAGTTTACTAGAAAAATTACACCAGGAATGGCCTGCAGTCAGGTATAGGCTTGGCTAGACTAGAATGCAGTGGATATTTATGTAGGAGACAGTATATATATTTTATGCACTGCAGATCACTGAATCACCTGCCTGCCTGTCTGCCTGAAAGTGTATTTGAATACTTACACCAGGAATGACCTGTAGTCAGATATAGGCTTGGCTAGACTAGAATGCAGTGGATATTTATGTAGGAGACTGTATATATATTTAATGCACTGCAGATCACTGAATCACTTGCCTGCCTGCCTGCCTGAAAGTGTATTTGAATACGTACACCAGGAATGACCTGTAGTCAGATATAGGCTTGGCTAGACTAGAACGCAGTGGATATATATATGTTGGAGACTGTATATCTATTTAATGCACTGCAGATCACTGAATCACTTGCCTGCCTGCCTGACAGTGTATTTGAAAACGTACACCAGCAATGGCCTGCAGTCAGATATAGGCTTGGCTAGACTAGAATGCAGTGGATATTTATGTAGGAGACAGTATATATATTTAATGCACTGCAGATCACTGAATCACTTGCCTGCCTGCCTGCCTGAAAGTGTATTTGAATACGTACACCAGGAATGACCTGTAGTCAGATATAGGCTTGGCTAGACTAGAACGCAGTGGATATATATATGTTGGAGACTGTATATCTATTTAATGCACTGCAGATCACTGAATCACTTGCCTGCCTGCCTGACAGTGTATTTGAAAACGTACACCAGCAATGGCCTGCAGTCAGATATAGGCTTGGCTAGACTAGAATGCAGTGGATATTTATGTAGGAGACAGTATATATATTTTATGCACTGCAGATCACTGAATCACCTGCCTGCCTGCCTGCCTATAAGTGTATTTGAATACTTACACCAGGAATGACCTGTAGTCAGATATAGGCTTGGCTAGACTAGAACGCAGTGGATATATATATGTTGGAGATTGTATATATATTTAATGCACTGCAGATCACTGAATCACTTGCCTGCCTGCCTGACAGTGTATTTGAAAACGTACACCAGCAATGGCCTGCAGTCAGATATAGGCTTGGCTAGACTAGAATGCAGTGGATATATGTGTAGGAGACAGTATATATATTTTATGCACTGCAGATCACTGAATCACCTGCCTGGCCTGCCTGCCTGAAAGTGTATTTGAATACGTACACTAGGAACTGTCTGCAGTGAGATCTAGCTAAACTGGATACAGTGGATATATATATCTACCAGTCTGACTGTATATATATATATATATATATATATTAAATACACTGCAGCTAACTGAATTAACTGCCTGCCTGAAGTACATTAGAAACAGTACAGCAGGAACGGTCTGCAGTGAGATCTATCTAACTGAATAAATTGCCTGCTCAAAGTTAATGAAATGGCACTGTCTCTCTCTCTCTCTCTCTCTATCTCTCTCTCCACCAGCAACACACTACACAAGGCCGATGTGCAGGCAGCCTTATATAGTGTGGGGCGTGGATGTAACCCCCTGAGCCATAATTGGCCAAAGGCACCCTGCCTTTGGCCAATTATGGCTCACTTTGCTGATGGCGCTGTGATTGGCCAAAGCATGAGGGTCATAGGGCATGCTTGGCCAATCATCAGCCAGCAATGCACTGCGATGACGCAGTGCATTATGGGGCGTGACGCGCCGCTCGAATTTGGCGTGAACGCCCCATAATGTACGATCTTTGTCGAACGATCGAACAGCTGATGTTCAGTTCGACTCGAAGCTCATCCCTAGTTTTATGTAACGTTGGCGTTTTTGGATACATTGTTTAGTTTAATATGCCTATATTTTATTACTCCTCTGAGCCCTGATTGATGCAGCCTAAAGTGTTTGTCTAGCGATAAGTGTTAATTTGGTGTCTCAATTGTATAGTCAGTTTTTGTAGGGAGAAATCTTGGTTTGTGTTGGTTTTGGCGGGATCAGTGACCTTTACCGATTTTCGATTGTTGCAACTGCCATTTTGTTTCTGCTGATTTTATTCTCAAGTGAAATATAATGTGTCTTTTTGTCCTGAATTCCATTTCCAGTAGAATCACTTTGGTTTTTAAATTTAATTCCAGTTGTTTTGTGAAGTTTTATACTGTAATACAGTTTTGGGTAGAGAACAAACGGGAGGCATCCACGTTATTGTTGTAACATCTCGGTACAGATAGAAGCCAGAAGATTGTTTTGAATAGTGGAGGATTTCATGGTGTCTTTGTAGTTGTCAGACAAACACATTTTGAAGGCTGTATATCGTGAGACCGGTCGGGCCGTGTATAATAGTCAGAATTCCGATTATATTGGCATAAACGTGAGGAGTAGTATTCTAGCAGCCCCGATCAGGCCGTGTATGATAATCGGGAAGCGGGGGGGGGGCTGGTTACAGTGATAAAGGCGCAAACAATAACCGCTCTGAAAATAAAGCGCAGGGTTCTCTGGACGCAGAGTTCGCATCCAAGGGAGGTCTCTGTGAATTCATAGGAAAAGATTGTTATACCTGGATCGGGGATACTAGTGACAAAGTTCAGGCCCATATGGATAAGGTTTAGATCCCTGCAAGGCAAAGCCAGAGCTATAGATAGTGAAGGTTGGAATTCTTTAAGGGTTTGGGAAACTTTGGGGATTTTTTATTTTGCAGCGGATCATAGTTGAAGGAAGTAGGGGTATATATACTCATGTTGTTTTTATTCCTATTCCTTCTATATGTCGTGATGAGGTGCTACTGTTGCCTGATTGGACAAGTGAACAGAGCCCGAGCAGATGACCACATCTTCCTCACAGAGATGAGACGCCCCGAAGCCCAACCCACGTACAGGACACAGAGGATCTTAGACCGACCGGCGATTACTACAGCTCACCATGTCGTGTCCTCCCTATAAGTCATCTCTCCTGAAGAACGGAGTCTACAAGTCAAGCCGTGTTATGAACTTGTATGGACTGTAAGGACTGACTAATTACCAGGTGTAAGAAGAAGATCAAGATTCATCGAGGGACACATGGGAGCATATGACATAGAGGAGGAACTGTTGTGGAAATTTTTATTAATGTATGTTGTCAGATGTCCCCCAGTGTCAGTTTTGCTGTAATACGCTCATGCATTTGTCTGTGTTACTTGGAGAAATACAAGTGATCTTTCCTGGCATTATACAAGAGAGCTGTTTTTGTGCTTATAAGCTCAAAGAAATGATTTGCTTATCGGGAGAAGCTTAAAATTTCCCGGACACCCACTATAAACCCAATCCTCACCCACCATGAACCCAATCCTCCCCCACCATGAACCCAATCCTCCCCCACCATGAACCCAAGCCTCACCCACCATGAACCCAAGCCTCACCCACCATGACCCAAATTCCAACCCACCATGAACCCAATCCTCACCCCCCATGAACCCAATCCTCACCCACCATGAACCCAATCCTCACCCATCATGAACCCAATCCTCACCCACCATGAACCCAATCCTCACCCACCATGAACCCAACCCTCACCTACCAAGAACCCAATCCTCACCCACCATGAAACCAATCCTCACCCATTATAAACCCAATCCTCACCTACCATGAACCCAATCCTTACCCACCATGAACCCAATCCTCACCCATCATGAACCCAATCCTCCCCCACCATGAATCCAATCCTCACCTACCATGAACCCAATCCTCACCCATCATGAACCCAATCCTCCCCCACCATGAATCCAATCCTCACCTACCATGAACCCAATCCTCACCCACCATGAACCCAATCCTCACCTACCATGACCCGAATTCCCACCCACCATAAACCCAATCCTCCCCCACCATGAACCCAATCCTCACCTACCATGTCCCAATCCTCCCCCACCATGATCCCAATCCTCCCCCACCATGAACCCAATCCTCACCCATCATAAACCCAATCCTCCCCCACCATGAACCCAATCCTCACCCACCATGAACCCAATCCTCACCCACCATGAACCCAATCCTCCCCCACCATGAACCCAATCCTCCCCCACTATGAGCCCCATACCTCACCCACCATGACCCGAATCCTCACTCACCATGACCTGAATTCCCACCCACCATGAACCCAATCTTCTCCCACCATGAACCCAATCCTCACTCACCATGACCTGAATCATCACCCACCATGACCGAATCCTCACCAACCATGAACCCAATCCTCCCCCACCATGAACCCAATCCTCCCCCACCATGAACCCCATACCTCACCCACCATGACCCGAATCCTCACTCACCATGACCTGAATTCCCACCCACCATGAACCCAATCCTCTCCCACCATGAACCCAATCCTCACTCACCATGACCCGAATCCTCACCCACCATGACCGAATCCTCACCCACCATGAACCCAATCCTCCCCCACCATGAACCCAATCCTAACCCACCATGAACCCAATTCTCACCCACCATGACCCCAATCCTCTCCCACCATGAACCCAATCCTCACTCACCATGAACCCAATCCTCCCCCACCATGAACCCAATCCTCCCCCACCATGAACCCAATCCTAACCCACCATGAACCCAATTCTCACCCACCATGACCCCAATCCTCTCCCACCATGAACCCAATCCTCCCCCACCATGAACCCAATCCTCCCCCACCATGAACCCAATTCTCACCCACCATGAACCAAGACTGTCTGTACCTTCTAGGTAAGAAAAAACACAAATACGATTTGCTTTGATTCAACAAACATATAATTATTGATTTCACATTGAATGAGCTGTACATTGCCTTGTGTTCTTTACAACTGTCGGGGGTCATAGTTCTGGGGGGTCTTGGTGTTGGGGGGAGGGGGGGGGTTGGTTGTTTTTGCAGATTGTGGTGGTTCAGATCAGACATCACCCCACCCCCAAGCACTGATCACTCACCCGTCTGTTACAATACATTTACATTAAGAATAAATATTTTCAATGGCTGACAGGCAGAATTCTATACAAATATATTTAAATATAAATACACAATATATAATATATATATATAGAAGACAAATGGGCTGTACTTCCCTGTAAACATTTGGCCCTACACCATTCTTAACATTATTGGCATTAAAAAAAAAAATTGATTGTTTATTTCTTATCAATTAACTAGAAATGTGAATTTGTCAATGTGACTTTTACATCAAAAATGAAAAGCCATCCCAAAGTCCAGCTTTAGAAGCTTTGGATGTTTTTGCTCCTAAATTGTATAACCAATTTTTTGGAAGTTTTGGGTGGAGTGTGGAAGGGTTAATCCTCTGTCAGGTTTTTATTGCTGTCTGGGTCCCCACTATGGAGATTCTCCCTCTCCACTTGTCCTGGTGACCATTGTCACTGGGACTGTAAATGATGGGAGATCCAAAATTTAGATTTGTCACCAGAAGAGGAAATCTTCCAATGAGGACAATTGTTCTGGTGTCAACTGTCTAGGAGGGAAGTCCCCTCATTGTGGAAGTGCCTACAGGAAAAGTAATCCCCCCCAATGAGATGCTGATGGATGAATGAAAACCTGACAGAGGTTCAACCATTCCCCACTCCATATAAAACAAACAGTTGAAGGTTTAATGAGTTGTCCTTTTCCTGATTTTCCTGTTGACCACACAGAATTATTGAAGCAGCAGAGGTAGCTGTGAACTGTCTGTGACGCTCTCCAGGTTGTCCACCATCTGGATGACACCTTGGATCTGGTCATCCTGGAGGACGGTTCTGGCATTGGTCACAAATTTCTTCAGCAGGGACTCTCTGCTCAGGGGCTTTCTCCAGTGGCCGTAGAAAGTGTCACATTTACCGACCATCACATCCCCATTCTTCAGCAGCAAAGACACTTCACCGTACATCTTGTCAAAGTTGGCCTCGTTGTCCTGTGGATGCTCCACCACCACCTTGCTCAGAAGATGCTGAAGGTCTTTTCTAAACATGTGATCATCATTGAAGGAAGCGATGGTAACTTCACCATCCAGGAGAGCCGTGCAAGCGTTGAACTGGAAGGAGTGACGGGCCTGGTGCTCCGACTCTGGATAAGGCCTATTGATGTATTTGGAGATCGGGACTCTGAGAACTATAGATTGGATAGCAGATGGATCAAAAGTACCATAGTGCTCCATATATCTATTTCTGACTGAGACCGCAGCATCGGCTACCCAGTGCATCCCCAGATGTGCCGGGAAAGACTTAAAGGCAATGTCTTGCTTTGCTAGAAGGAACTCATAGTTTTTACCAGGGAATGCCAGTGACTTAGGTTGGTAGTCACCATAAAATGCACTAAAACCAGCGCAACCTGGGACATCATCCAGTATGAGGGAATTGGCCTCCATTCCTTTAGCAGCCAGAATAGCAGCTTCCAGGCCTAACCTCGTAGCATTGCCAATGTGTAAAGGCTTGGCTAGAGTAGCGGCATTGGCCATTGGGGCACCAGCAAGAGAGGCAGCGATTGCCAGAGCGTGCATGCATTGTTCCTTATCTAATAAAAGAAGCTTGGCAGAGGCGGCAGCACTTCCCATGGTTCCAACTACCGAAGGTGGATGAAATCTGTAATGAGCAAACATTTCCAATTATTATGTATTAAATAATACAAGATAAAAAAGGAATAGAATTGAGTAAATAAGGGCTGAGGTTTCATTTCTTCCTTGGGGTGTATAAAATAACGGTCTAAGGAAGGATCTTCTATTCTATTCCACCATGACTGTGCCCCCCCTCCCCCCCGTTTACAAAGCCAGCTCTATAAAGACATGATGTGACCAGTTTGGTGTGGGGGAACTCCAGTGTCCTGCACAGAGCCCTGACCTCATCCCTACTTTTGGAAGACCTTTGGGATTGAGTCTTCTCATCCAATATCAGTACATGCCCTCAACCCTGCTGAATACTTTTGAGATCAGATCTCATTTCAAAGGTGATCAGTAGGTTTGAGGTCATGGAGGAACGTGAGTGTCCTGCACAGAGCCCTGATCTTAACCCTACTGAATACCTTTGGACCTCTACCCTACTAAACACCCTTTTTTGTTCCAGCATGACTGTGCCCCCCTGTGTACAAAGCCAGCATTATAAAGACATGGCGTGAACAGTTGTGTGGAAGAACTCGAGTATCCTGCACAGAGCCCTGACCTCATCCCTACTGAACACCTTTGGGATGAACTGGAACACTGATGGTGAGCCAGGTGTTTTCATCCAATATCAGTACCTGACCTCACAAATGTGCACAAATTCCTACAGACACCCTCCAAACTTTTGTAGAATATCTTCCCAAAAGATTGGGGGGATGTTATAGCCACAAATGAGGGCAACTCCATATCAATGGCCATGGATTTGGAATGGGATGACCAACAAGCCCATAGAGGTTTGATGGGAGGAAGAACGTGAGTGTTCTGTACAGAGCCCTGACCACATCCCTACTGATCACCTTTGGCATGAATTGGAATGCCGATGGTGAGCCAGGTCTTCTCCTCCAACATTAGTACCTGACCTCACAAATGGGCACAAATGCCCACAGCACCCTCCAATATCTTGTGGAAAGTCTTCCTAGAATAGTGGAGGATTGTGGGTTGTCTAACAAGTTCATAAGTTTACAAGTTCAAGACCCCCTTGGTGACTAATCTTGTCTGAAAATAAGTAGGATAAGACAATGTCTGGGTGTAGATGTATCCATATATTATATTGTAACAGAACAGCGATGAATACAATTATAAAAATGATGACTTTTGTAACAACTCACTTTTTAGGAATGTTATTTGCTTCCTTGGAAAAGCCCATCAATCTTCCTTGAATCTCAATTCCAACATTGAAAGCCATCAGAAGCTCCTCTCCAGTGACTCGCCTTTCTTGGGAGACCATCTGTGTCAGTGCCAATAGAGCTGGAAGGACGGCACCGGATGGGTGGGTGGCGGGGTGCCACGTGTCATCAAAATCCATGGAGTGAACCTGAACCAACAAGACATCATTATTAGACACCTTCCACCGTCTTCTGGTCTCTGGGGTTTATTACTGGTGGTCGGCTATACTTACAGCCACTCCATTAGCATACGCGGCCAGGGTGGGGGAGACCTTCAAACCGTTCTGTCCATAAACTGAGCAAAGAGAAGTATTTCCGTACGTGCAAAAATGCAGATCCTGAAAAAGATACAAAATGAAGGCTGAATATTTCCTGTGACCTTCTCCTCCAGGTATGACACTGAACACATGGATAATGAAAAACTGCAAAATCTGTATTCTTAAAAAAGACCAGAAATAATCGATAATCATTGGAAAATGGGGACATTGCTTTAACTTTGGATTCCACCTTGAAATCGGGTAATAAATTTGATGGTGTGGCTCTGGATGTTCCTGAGAATGGGGATCAATTCCAACCCTTGGAGGCTGGAGAACCCCAGAGCAATGTAAAAATAAAAAAAAAGGATGACATCCCCAAAGCAATGTGAAGGTCTCTATAGAAGGATGAGATCCCCAGAGCAATGTGAAGGTCTATATAGAAGGATGAGATCCCCAGAGCAATGTGAAGGTCTATATAGAAGGTTGGATCCCCATAACTCAAGATTTAGTCCCGGGAATGTTTGTTATTTACAGCAAAAGATCAGAAAATATAACCAACGCATTTCACAAATCCCTTCATCGGGGCTCGGAGATAACATATCATACTGTAAATGGAAGACATAAACACAAAGGCCTACAAAACATTGATACATTGTGTGTATAAAATGTATGACAGATCATACACAGTGTGTATCAATACTCTATTGTATTTAGGTCATGGGTGGGGGCGGGGTGGGCAGTGATATTGTACATGGGGACATACCTGACAATATTTCAGGATGATATTGAAGACGTGTGTTGTGCTTCCGATTAATCCAACACCAATGCTGTCCAGCATCATGCGCTTACTTCTGTGGCGCACTATATCGGGGAGGTCCCCGGGGCGTATCCCGTGGATGAACGATGCAAAGCTGTTGGTGACCGTCTCCTCATCCTGGCTTCCGACAACCACTAAAACAGACAGAAGATTATTATTAGTGACGACTCTTCCTCTGATCTCTCTGATATCTTCATATCACATGGGAAAACCCGGACAAACCCGGAGCAAGGAAACGGGAACAGACCAACGTTCCCAATGGGAAAGCCCCAAGTGACCAATCAGTGTTTGTCTCTTGTGAAATGAAGTGTGATTGGTTGTCGTGGACAGTCCCATGTTGTCCGGACTCGGAATATTCTTTTTCATTCTTATCTTTCATGGCTGATTTGTGGATGTGTCTGGACAGACGGTGGATCTTCTTCGTGTTCTGGAGGAAGAAAACAGAAAAGTACATTCAGATTTCACCGACTTTTCACCATCCGGGAAATTATTTCAGTTCTGCAGTGAAGGGATTTTCTTTTTAGTGTTTGGAAGTTTATGGAAGTTCATCCGTCGTTCTGCCTTCCAGAGCCGCCCCCCCCTCCCCGAACGTCACAATCTGATTGTAGAATCTTCTCTACATCCACCAACCACCATGGAGTACAAGACCTTTTCTGATTGGATACATGTGGGGGGCGAACAATCACTGTGCAGACTGAATGTTTACTGAGCTTAGCGAGTGAGAGGAAGGTGTGTTCACATCTATCAACCCTGATTGGGTGATTAAAGTGGACACAACTTTTCCATATTTACAAACAGTCGCTGTAAATAAAAAGTGGAATGAATGGTTTAGGACAGTGATGGCGGACCTCGGCTCCCCGGATGTTTCCACTACACTGAGCATCATGGGAAATGTAGTTCCAAAACCTCCGAGGTGCCGAGGTCCGCCATCACCGCTTTAGGTGAACCCTCACAGCGCCTAGTTCTTGGTTGGTCTACAGTGGATCGTACAATCAGATTGTAAGCTGTATGGCCAACTTTATATTAGTCAGCCAAACCTCGGCTCTTGTCTAGTGGTAAGTGGACCCCCCGGGGGGGGGGAGACTTTCAGTCTGACTTCTACACTCATCATAACAGATTACAGTTAGAGCAAAGTATAAATCATGAAGAAAAAGGGTTAATAGAAATTGTAATTGATGAAGGAACATAAAGGGATTGTTACATAGTTACAGGTATATAGTTATATAGTTAGTCAGGTTGAAAAAAAAAGAAAAAAAAACAAAAAAGAGGAGAAGGAGGAGAAGAAGGAGTACACAACCCCGTATACACAATCCTTCACCCACAGTTGATCCAGAGGAAGGTGAAAATACAGAAGAGCATCATCCAATTTCCTACAGCAGGGGAAATAAAAAAAAAATTCCTTCCTGATCCCCCGACAGGCAACCGGATTTTCCCGGGATCACCTTTCCCTATAAATGTTACTATCCAGTTATATTCTGTACACCAGGAAAGAATCGAATCTACTGATCTGGACAGATCCACCTCTGGAGGGCGTCTATTCCACATTTTCTCAGCTCTTACTGTGAAGAAACCTTTCCATATTGTTCTATATTTATAAAGAATTTGGGTTCTGAGAAGTAATGCATTCTGCCTGATCTGCACCGGGGTGAAGATGATCAATTCTGCCTCTTTACTGATGGAAATGATCAGATCCACAGCAATGGTACGGATTTGGATCATTGAGCTGGTTGTAGTGCTCAATACTTCCACTAGAGGGCGCTCTGACCTCACCGCCCACTTGCGGTCCTGCCGCTTGCGCTCAGCATTGCGTTCTCCACTTTGTTGGAAGGAAAAAAAATTCCATAGAGAAATTCTTGACATTAATGTGATCACATTTATCGGTAATCAATAATCGGTAATGAGTTTGTATTGCTAAAGCTTTTCTTATCCTTTTCATGACAATATTACAACTTTTCTTTGGCCAGACGGATTATTATTTGCATGAAAAAAAAAAAAAAACAAAACAGGGAAACGCAGATTGTGAAATTTGTTTTTCTGGGTTGTGAGGATCAGCAACGCATTTCAGAGATTTTCAGGTGAAATGACAGATTTCACACTTGCCAAAAATTTGGTAAAATTGGCCTTTAATTTTGCCATTCAGCACCGCAACATAATCACCATCAAGAAACAAATAAAAAAGTTTGAAATATTCTTTCCTTTTTTTAGTTTTTTTTAATGCTTATATTTTGGTAAATTTTGTTATTTGATTTTTTTAAGTAATAGAAAAAAAAAGGAACAACATTAATGTGACAATACACAATCAGTAGAAAAACATTTGCCTTTTTTTTGCTGTTTTTTTGTTTTGTTTTTTTTTTTTTAACTCAGAAACATTAAAGCTCATTTCAGCCTTAAAAGTTCCTTCATTTTATTTTGTATAAATTCAAAACATTTTTGTCTTGAATTTTGGTGAAGTTTCATCAATGAAATCCCTGAACTTCTCTCATCTCTACTTAATAAACTAATACAAGTTAATATCGTAATTATTCCATTTTCCACATAAACTTTGTATTTTTTTATGTTTTGAAATTATTTTAGGACTGCTGGAGGTGAGGAAGATTCTTTATCACTTTATTAAAGTTCAACCGGCAGTCTAATATATAAGTCAGTGAGGTTTTGTTTTGTTTTTTTGTTTTTTTTTTAATGGATTTTTAGGTCAGAGTTTTGGTTGGAATTGGTGAAGTTTTATGTACAAAACAAAAACATGCAACTTCATTTCATCCATTAATATTTTCTGCTCAAATATATATTTTTTTTACTTTTCTGCCAATTTTTTTTTTTCTCTTACAAAGTGACCATTTATAATGACTTTTGTGATACAGATAAATGGAATAGATGGGTTTGTATTTTAAAAATGAATAGAAGATGTTGGTTGTTAGTTGAACAGGATGGACTTGTGTCTTTTTTTAACCTGACTAACATAATATTAAAACTACTACTATTCCCATCAAGTCTCGGGTCACACTGGGGCGGATTCAAAGTCACCCGACTCTGAACAGAGCGACTTCAATGTGGATTGTAAACGACTTCTGTACAATACAAGTCGCTCTGAAGTCGCCCACAAATGGTACAGGAAACTTTGTTCTGAGATGAAGAAACTTGAATCGCTCCGATTAGAACCATTTCATTGCACTGAATAGAGCGCAACTGGAAGAAAAAGAAAGAAAGAAAGAAAGAAAGAAAGAAAGAAAAGGAAACAAAACTACCACTAAAAATAACAATACTACAAATATTGATAATAATAATAATAATAATCCTACAAATAATAGTAAATAATATTTGAATCTCCTGCAGACTGAAGACCCGGAATAATAGAAGTCACCTGTATGGCGGTGGAGAACATGGTGTGTATGGTGCGATCGATATCTGGGACGATCTCTCAGATGATTGTTGGTTGTCTCGGTCAGAAGAGCGAATATTTATTTAGCAGTCCTGACATCATCCTCAGGAAGTGGGCGGTCCTCCTCAGGAAGTGGGCGGTCCTCCTCAGGAAGTGGGCGGTCCTCTGACACCCAGGAAACAAAAGCTGAATATTTGTTGGGAATTTTTGGCAGAGAAGAGAAGGTGGCGAGGAAAAGATCGACTCATTGTAACAACAATAATAATTTACCATCTCATGTTTTTTAATGTATTGAATGAAACATTTTCTTACATTGACTCATCTTGTAGCCATTCCAAACCTTCCTCATTTATAGCCCCAATCCATCTTTCTATAACAACGATCAAATCTTTTCATGTCACTCAAATATTGACTTTTATAATTTACAGCCCAATAGAGAAGAATACAGAGGAATACAGAGGACATGACGATGGTGATAAAATAATCATTATTTAAACTTTGTAGATTTCATAAATCTAAACTGTTAATGTTTGTGACATATATGACATGGTATATACAGAGGGTATAGAGATAATAGAAGACATATAGGACATGGTATATACAGAGAGTATAGAGATAATAGAAGACATATATGACATGGTATATACAGAGGGTATAGAGATAATAGAAGACATATATGACATGGTATATACAGAGGATATAGAGATAATAGAAGACATATATGACATGGTATATACAGAGAGTATAGAGATACTAGAAGACATATATGACATGGTATATACAGAGAGTATAGAGATAATAGAAGACATATATGACATGGTATATACAGAGAGTATAGAGATAATAGAAGACATATATGATATGGTATATACAGAGGGTATAGAGATAATAGAAGACATATATGACATGGTATATACAGAGGATATAGAGATAATAGAAGACATATATGACATGGTATATACAGAGGGTATAGAGATAATAGAAGACATATATGACATGGTATATACAGAGAGTATAGAGATACTAGAAGACATATATGACATGGTATATACAGAGAGTATAGAGATAATAGAAGACATATATGACATGGTATATACAGAGAGTATAGAGATAATAGAAGACATATATGACATGGTATATACAGAGGGTATAGAGATAATAGAAGACATATATGACATGGTATATACAGAGGATATAGAGATAATAGAAGACATATATGACATGGTATATACAGAGAGTATAGAGATAATAGAAGACATATATGACATGGTATATACAGAGAGTATAGAGATAATAGAAGACATATATGATATGGTATATACAGAGAGTATAGAGATAATAGAAGACATATATGACATGGTATATACAGAGAGTATAGAGATAATAGAAGACATATATGACATGGTATATACAGAGAGTATAGAGATAATAGAAGACATATATGACATGGTATATACAGAGAGTATAGAGATAATAGAAGACATATATGACATGGTATATACAGAGAGTATAGAGATAATAGAAGACATATATGATATGGTATATACAGAGGATATAGAGATAATAGAAGACATATATGACATGGTATATACAGAGAGTATAGAGATAATAGAAGACATATATGACATGGTATATACAGAGAGTATAGAGATAATAGAAGACATATATGACATGGTATATACAGAGAGTATAGAGATAATAGAAGACATATATGACATGGTATATACAGAGAGTATAGAGATAATAGAAGACATACATGATATGGTATATACAGAGGGTATAGAGATAATAGAAGACATATATGACATGGTATATACAGAGAGTATAGAGATAATAGAAGACATATATGACATGGTATATACAGAGGGTATAGAGATAATAGAAGACATATAGGACATGGTATATACAGAGAGTATAGAGATAATAGAAGACATATATGACATGGTATATACAGAGGATATAGAGATAATAGAAGACATATATGACATGGTATATACAGAGAGTATAGAGATAATAGAAGACATATATGACATGGTATATACAGAGAGTATAGAGATAATAGAAGACATATATGACATGGTATATACAGAGGGTATAGAGATAATAGAAGACATATATGACATGGTATATACAGAGAGTATAGAGATACTAGAAGACATATATGACATGGTATATACAGAGCGTATAGAGATACTAGAAGACATATATGACATGGTATATACAGAGAGTATAGAGATAATAGAAGACATATATGACATGGTATATACAGAGAGTATAGAGATAATAGAAGACATATATGACATGGTATATACAGAGCGTATAGAGATACTAGAAGACATATATGACATGGTATATACAGAGCGTATAGAGATACTAGAAGACATATATGACATGGTATATACAGAGAGTATAGAGATAATAGAAGACATATATGACATGGTATATACAGAGGGTATAGAGATAATAGAAGACATATAGGACATGGTATATACAGAGAGTATAGAGATAATAGAAGACATATATGACATGGTATATACAGAGAGTATAGAGATAATAGAAGACATATATGACATGGTATATACAGAGGGTATAGAGATAATAGAAGACATATATGATATGGTATATACAGAGGGTATAGAGATAATAGAAGACATATATGACATGGTATATACAGAGGATATAGAGATAATAGAAGACATATATGACATGGTATATACAGAGGGTATAGAGATAATAGAAGACATATATGACATGGTATATACAGAGAGTATAGAGATAATAGAAGACATATATGATATGGTATATACAGAGGATATAGAGATAATAGAAGACATATATGACATGGTATATACAGAGAGTATAGAGATAATAGAAGACATATATGACATGGTATATACAGAGGGTATAGAGATAATAGAAGACATATATGACATGGTATATACAGAAAGTATAGAGATAATAGAAGACATATATGACATGGTATATACAGAGAGTATAGAGATAATAGAAGACATATATGACATGGTATATACAGAGGGTATAGAGATAATAGAAGACATATATGACATGGTATATACAGAGGGTATAGAGATAATAGAAGACATATATGACATGGTATATACAGAGAGTATAGAGATAATAGAAGACATATATGACATGGTATATACAGAGAGTATAGAGATAATAGAAGACATATATGACATGGTATATACAGAGAGTATAGAGATAATAGAAGACATATATGATATGGTATATACAGAGAGTATAGAGATAATAGAAGACATATATGACATGGTATATACAGAGGGTATAGAGATAATAGAAGACATATATGACATGGTATATACAGAGGGTATAGAGATAATAGAAGACATATATGATATGGTATATACAGAGGGTATAGAGATAATAGAAGACATATATGACATGGTATATACAGAGAGTATAGAGATAATAGAAGACATATATGACATGGTATATACAGAGGATATAGAGATAATAGAAGACATATATGACATGGTATATACAGAGGGTATAAAGATAATAGAAGACATATATGACATGGTATATACAGAGGATATAGAGATAATAGAAGACATATATGACATGGTATATACAGAGAGTATAGAGATAATAGAAGACATATATGACATGGTATATACAGAGAGTATAGAGATAATAGAAGACATATATGACATGGTATATACAGAGGGTATAGAGATAATAGAAGACATATATGACATGGTATATACAGAGAGTATAGAGATACTAGAAGACATATATGACATGGTATATACAGAGCGTATAGAGATACTAGAAGACATATATGACATGGTATATACAGAGAGTATAGAGATAATAGAAGACATATATGACATGGTATATACAGAGAGTATAGAGATAATAGAAGACATATATGACATGGTATATACAGAGGGTATAGAGATAATAGAAGACATATATGATATGGTATATACAGAGGGTATAGAGATAATAGAAGACATATATGACATGGTATATACAGAGGATATAGAGATAATAGAAGACATATATGACATGGTATATACAGAGGGTATAGAGATACTAGAAGACATATATGACATGGTATATACAGAGAGTATAGAGATAATAGAAGACATATATGACATGGTATATACAGAGAGTATAGAGATAATAGAAGACATATATGACATGGTATATACAGAGCGTATAGAGATACTAGAAGACATATATGACATGGTATATACAGAGCGTATAGAGATACTAGAAGACATATATGACATGGTATATACAGAGAGTATAGAGATAATAGAAGACATATATGACATGGTATATACAGAGAGTATAGAGATAATAGAAGACATATATGACATGGTATATACAGAGGGTATAGAGATAATAGAAGACATATATGATATGGTATATACAGAGGGTATAGAGATAATAGAAGACATATATGACATGGTATATACAGAGGGTATAGAGATAATAGAAGACATATATGACATGGTATATACAGAGGGTATAGAGATAATAGAAGACATATATGATATGGTATATACAGAGGGTATAGAGATAATAGAAGACATATATGACATGGTATATACAGAGGATATAGAGATAATAGAAGACATATATGACATGGTATATACAGAGAGTATAGAGATAATAGAAGACATATATGATATGGTATATACAGAGAGTATAGAGATAATAGAAGACATATATGACATGGTATATACAGAGGGTATAGAGATAATAGAAGACATATATGACATGGTATATACAGAGAGTATAGAGATAATAGAAGACATATATGACATGGTATATACAGAGAGTATAGAGATAATAGAAGACATATATGACATGGTATATACAGAGGGTATAGAGATAATAGAAGACATATATGACATGGTATATACAGAGAGTATAGAGATAATAGAAGACATATATGACATGGTATATACAGAGAGTATAGAGATAATAGAAGACATATATGACATGGTATATACAGAGGGTATAGAGATAATAGAAGACATATATGACATGGTATATACAGAGGATATAGAGATAATAGAAGACATATATGACATGGTATATACAGAGGATATAGAGATAATAGAAGACATATATGACATGGTATATAAAGAGGGTATAGAGATAATAGAAGACATATAGGACATGGTATATACAGAGAGTATAGAGATAATAGAAGACATATATGACATGGTATATACAGAGGATATAGAGATAATAGAAGACATATATGACATGGTATATACAAAGAGTATAGAGATAATAGAAGACATATATGACATGGTATATACAGAGAGTATAGAGATAATAGAAGACATATATGACATGGTATATACAGAGGGTATAGAGATAATAGAAGACATATATGACATGGTATATACAGAGGGTATAGAGATAATAGAAGACATATATGACATGGTATATACAGAGGGTATAGAGATAATAGAAGACATATATGACATGGTATATACAGAGGGTATAGAGATAATAGAAGACATATATGACATGGTATATACAGAGGGTATAGAGATAATAGAAGACATATATGACATGGTATATACAGAGGATATAGAGATAATAGAAGACATATATGACATGGTATATACAGAGGGTATAGAGATAATAGAAGACATATAGGACATGGTATATACAGAGAGTATAGAGATAATAGAAGACATATATGACATGGTATATACAGAGGATATAGAGATAATAGAAGACATATATGACATGGTATATACAGAGGGTATAGAGATAATAGAAGACATATATGACATGGTATATACAGAGAGTATAGAGATAATAGAAGACATATATGACATGGTATATACAGAGGATATAGAGATAATAGAAGACATATATGATATGGTATATACAGAGGGTATAGAGATAATAGAAGACATATATGACATGGTATATACAGAGAGTATAGAGATAATAGAAGACATATATGACATGGTATATATACAGAGAGTATAGAGATAATAGAAGACATATATGACATGGTATATACAGAGAGTATAGAGATAATAGAAGACATATATGACATGGTATATACAGAGGATATAGAGATAATAGAAGACATATAGGACATGGTATATACAGAGAGTATAGAGATAATAGAAGACATATATGACATGGTATATACAGAGAGTATAGAGATAATAGAAGACATATATGACATGGTATATATACAGAGAGTATAGAGATAATAGAAGACATATATGACATGGTATATACAGAGAGTATAGAGATAATAGAAGACATATATGACATGGTATATACAGAGGATATAGAGATAATAGAAGACATATAGGACATGGTATATATACAGAGAGTATAGAGATAATAGAAGACATATATGACATGGTATATACAGAGAGTATAGAGATAATAGAAGACATATATGACATGGTATATACAGAGGGTATAGAGATAATAGAAGACATATATGACATGGTATATACAGAGAGTATAGAGATAATAGAAGACATATATGACATGGTATATACAGAGGGTATAGAGATAATAGAAGACATATATGACATGGTATATACAGAGAGTATAGAGATAATAGAAGACATATATGACATGGTATATACAGAGGATATAGAGATAATAGAAGACATATATGATATGGTATATACAGAGGGTATAGAGATAATAATATAAGGGCCTCCACGGATGAATCCAAGATAAAAAAATGTTTATTCAATAAAAAATCAAAGGTAAAAACTTACAGACCATCAATCACGATGTGTACATGAAGTGATCAGAGAGAATAAAAAGAACAGTGTGGTATAAAACACACAACAGGCTATGAACCCGACATTCTTCTACTGGGGTATAAGACCCATTACTAGGCACCACCCTAATAAAGGGAATAGTTTGCCTCAAATGATAATCATTGAAAACATACCAGCCGGTGCATTACTGACACTGAGAACTCCAATGTCCAATCACAAGTCTTCAGTGTTGCCCCGGCTCCTCCTCGCCAGGTCATGTGCCCATCTGTTGGAGACATTACAGCCAATCAGGGGCGGGGAGCGCCGCCGTCATGTCGACACGCTGCCGCCATAGAACGTCATCGCGCACCCCTTACGACTGGTGTTTGCGCTCCAAACCTTGGGGTGCCTCCAATACCGGGAAGCCACATGCAGGTTGGCTGGGCAGCTTTTTTCAGGATTCCAAAGGACACAACCCATGCAGGAAATGTAATGTCTGTGTATATAATATCTGCGGACGGAGAAAATCAAAATGTTTCCAATCGACCTCCTTCTCCAATGTCCATGAAATGAGGGTCCTCACTACATGCACCACACACTACATTACCTGATGACGTGTAGAAAGCAGTATGTGGGACGTACAATCGATCATTCTCAGAGGTAATGACCACATCTCCTCGATTAAACAAGGTCTTATCGATCGTAGTGTCCCCAGGCACTCTCCGCACTTCTATGACAAGAACCCTCCGGTGGCACCAAGTTTCAAGTAAGTAACAAATTTATTCCACGCTGGCGGGGGGGAGGGGGGGGGGATCACATATCGGGGGGGTGTCTAAACCAGAGACCTTCTGGATATATCAGCTCAAGTGTTATCCCCCCCCATGGGTTAAATATTGAATGGGACATTAATAAATCTTGAATTAGCACCTAACCCCCTTTTATTTTGGGGTGAATACCGAGTCAGAGTTCTGACATGCGGTCACCCTGTCCATGTTTGTCATTTGTTCAGCAGTATGTGATGACAGATGTTTGGGGGTCCCACTGGGGGGGGCACCAACATTGGGAGCTCATCGATTTTTGTACCACTTGGGGTTGGATCCTTTAGTGTTGGGTTTATGTGGGATCTCCATTCCCTATAGAGGAAATCCTCGGATTGTGAGCGGAATCCCTTCCAGAAACATGATTGTGACCCAAAGCGCTTGTATATCAAAGCATTATTGTTACAGAGTATAAAAGAGAAGAGGGGGCGTCTCTAAGTGTAGCAATAAGTTGTGAAATGTTGTACCTTCATTAAATGTAACCAAAATACTACACTTAGAGGCTCCTCTCTTCTCTTTTATACTCAGTTGTGACGCTACTCTTATATCAAGACATCGCTTGTATATCAAGACATCGCTTGTATATCAAGACATCGCTTGTATATCAAGGCAACGTTTATTAAAACATTTTGCTTGTCTTGCAAAACGCTCTCAAACCGAGATTTTACTGTACTTGTAGTTCTTCCACCTCTGTTCCCATTGTTATCACCCCTCCCCCAACATCTGTAATTGCATCCCTTAGAAGATGTTTGACGTTCTTGTTTTTCATACATGCATTTCTTCCATAGATCGTTTATCACTGGCAATTTGCTGTGGTAAGCCGATTTGCTCGCTGTGTTATGTGGTCTCACATACATGTCAGATTTATGTCTGTTGGAAGTCAGATGTGGCCATTGATGGCTTCATTGTCATGTGATGTTTACCAGGGGGGGGGTTGTGAGCGCTGGACATGTGCACAACAAAATATTTCGTTCCGGAATTTCGTTTTCGTCTGAAAAATACATTTATTTAGTTACTCCCGAAATTCGTTTTTATTTATTTCGTTTTTTGTTAAAAAATTGCATTCGTCCGAAAATCCAAATGAATGAAGGTGGAATCTGTCATTGAAGGTGTCTGTGGAATGTTGGAAGAAGACGGAGCAGCTGATCTGTACGACGCCGGTATAGATTAATAGTTTAGCTGCTCCATCCAATCTTCCTAGAACTTTCCACAGACACCAGAAGACAAAGATTCCACGTTTCTATGTTCTTCGCTGCTTTGTCCAATCTTCGTCGTTCATGTTGAATGTAAATAGTTCAAACAGAAAATGGACCGGCGGTGATCACTGATCAGACAGGTAACAAGATATATAGAATCTATAATAATAAATCCCCCCCCCCCCACAACACAGGCGGCCCCTGATCACAACACTAATATCACTAAGTTCACAACACTAATATCACTAAGTTCACAACACTAATATCACTAAGTTCACAACACAATAGCAGCAGATTATCATGAAAAAGTGAAGTTGAACTGAAGCTTCTCTATTGTTCTGCTGCTGGGCTTATTCTTATGTAGCAATAACTCTGCTGCTGGTTTATAGCGGGCTGTTACCTTCACTCTCGATACCTCTGTTTCACTGGCACCGGGTCTAGGGTCCCGTAGAGTTTACCTCTGGACGATATAAGCACCAAACACTTGAGTATATTTTCCAATGCTTTAATAAACGAATCAAGGAAGTAGCAGGAAAAAGGTAGAAGGAAAGCTGCAGGGAAGCTCAAATACCTTTCCTTAGTACTCTTTAGAACATTCTCTGGAATTGATCACTTGTAGTTGAATGCGCTCCCCTTGTGGGATTCAGTCTTTGCTCCCCTGGATAGGCCTCTCTCACTTGTCTAGCAGTCAGTACTAGGGATGAGCTTCGTGTTCGAGTCGAACCCATGTTCGACTCGAACATCGGCTGTTCGATCGTTCGCCGAATTGCGAACGTTATGGGCCGTTCGCGCTAAATTCGTGTGGCGCGTCACGGCCCATAATTCACTGCGGCATCGCAGTGCATTGCTGGCTGATGATTGGCCAAGCATGCACTATGACCCGCATGCTTGGCCAATCACAGCGCCGTCAGTAGAGAGAGCTGTAATTGGCCAAAGCCAGGGTGGCTTTGGCCAATTATGGCTCAGGGGATTTAGTACACACCCCACACTATATAAGGCCGCCTGCACGGCGGCCCTGTGTAGTGTGTGTTCCGGTGTGCTGAGAGATAGAGAGAGAGAGAGAGACAGTGTCATTTGATTTGAGTTAGATAGATTAGGCAGAACAGTCAGTCAGTTAGCTGCACTTACAGTGTATTGTGTATATATATGCATCCCAGGTGTTGCATATATATATATACACTGTATTCAGTTTAGCTAGATCCGTTCCTGTTATCTTCTATCTAGACTATTTACATTTAATGCAGTGCGTCCTGCTCACAGTGTTCAGCTAGATCTGTTCCTGCTATTTACATTTAGTGCAGTGCGTCCTGCTCACAGTGTTCAGCTAGATCCGTTCCTGTTATCTTCTATCTAGACTATTTACATTTAGTGCAGTGCGTCCTGCTCACAGTGTTCAGCTAGATCCGTTCCTGCAATTTACATTTAGTGCAGTGCGTCCTGCTCACAGTGTTCAGCTAGATCCGTTCCTGCTATTTACATTTAGTGCAGTGCGTCCTGCTCACAGTGTTCAGCTAGATCCGTTCCTGCTATTTACATTTAGTGCAGTGCGTCCTGCTCACAGTGTTCAGCTAGATCCGTTCCTGCTATTTACATTTAGTGCAGTGCATCCTGCTCACAGTGTTCAGCTAGATCCGTTCCTGTTATCTTCTAGACTATTTACATTTAGTGCAGTGCGTCCTGCTCACAGTGTTCAGCTAGATCCGTTCCTGCAATTTACATTTAGTGCAGTGCGTCCTGCTCACAGTGTTCAGCTAGATCCGTTCCTGCTATTTACATTTAGTGCAGTGCGTCCTGCTCACAGTGTTCAGCTAGATCCGTTCCTGCTATTTACATTTAGTGCAGTGCGTCCTGCTCACAGTGTTCAGCTAGATCCGTTCCTGCTATTTACATTTAGTGCAGTGCATCCTGCTCACAGTGTTCAGCTAGATCCGTTCCTGCTATTTACATTTAGTGCAGTGCGTCCTGCGCACAGTGTTCAGCTAGAGCCGTTCCTGCTATTTACATTTAGTGCAGTGCGTCCTGCTCACAGTGTTCAGCTAGATCCGTTCCTGTTATCTTCTAGACTATTTACATTTAGTGCAGTGCGTCCTGCTCACAGTGTTCAGCTAGATCCGTTCCTGCTATTTACATTTAGTGCAGTGCGTCCTGCTCACAGTGTTCAGCTAGATCCATTCCTGTTATCTTCTAGACTATTTACATTTAGTGCAGTGCGTCCTGCTCACAGTGTTCAGCTAGATCCGTTCCTGTTATCTTCTAGACTATTTACATTTAGTGCAGTGCGTCCTGCTCACAGTGTTCAGCTAGATCCGTTCCTGCTATTTACATTTAGTGCAGTGCGTCCTGCTCACAGTGTTCAGCTAGATCCGTTCCTGTTATCTTCCTACTGACCGGCAGGCTTGTCTGGTTACAGTATATAAAGCTACCTGAAGAAAATTACAGGTGTTCTATTTGATCCTATTAGTACCACGGTCAGGCAGCTAGACTATTTACATTTAGTACAGTGCGTCCTGCTCACAGTGTTCAGCTAGATCCGTTCCTGTTATCTTCCTACTGACAGGCAGGCTTGTCTGGTTACAGTATATAAAGCTACTTGAAGAAAATTACAGGTGTTCTATCCCAGCTTAGTGCAGCTACAGGCCATTAGTATGTCTGGAAGGCCAAGAAGGAGAGGCAGACAGTCACAAGCCAATAAGAGAGGGCAAGCAGGCTCTGTATCTAGTGCTGGTCGTGGAGACGGTGCATCCTCATCAGCACGTGGCCATGGGACACGCTTGGCCTTTTTTTCGGCAGCTGGCCATGTTGAGCCGCAACATGCGGAAGACTTGGTCGAGTGGATGACCAAGCCGTCCTCATCCTCCTCATCCTCTCTCACCCATGCCCAGGGTGCTTTGTCTGGCAAAGCAGCGGCCTCTTCCCTCAGCTCAATGTCATCAGTGACTCCTTCCCTAGCTCCACCATGTCCTCATGAGGATTCCCTCGAACTGTTTGACCACAGTGTTGGGTACATGCTCCAGGAGGATGCCCAGCGTTTGGAAGGCTCTGATGACGATACTGAGCTCGATGAAGGCAGTAACATGAGCGCGGACAGAGGGGGTGCCCAAGAAGGACAGCAATCTGGCAGTCATGCTCCCCCTGCTGCAGCATACTGCCAGGTTTGCTCCAGTGATGAGGAGGGAGGGGATGATGAGGTCACTGACTCAACGTGGGTGCCTGATAGGAGAGAGGAGGAGGAGGAGGAGGAGGAGGAGGAGGAGGAGGCGGCAGCACATCACCAACGAGGCAGGATGCCCTCCAGGGGCCAGCCTAAGGGCAGCACATTGACTGCATCACACCCCAAAGCTCCACATGTGCAGGGCGCTGCAGTCTCTGCGCGTTATTCAAAAAGTTCTTTGGTGTGGGCCTTTTTTGAGACGAGTGCATCAGATCGCACCGCTGCTATTTGCAACATATGTCTCAAGCGTATCTCGCGTGGCCAAAATATCTCCCGCTTGGGTACCACATGCTTGACCAGACATATGTTGACCTGCCATGCAGTTCGTTGGCAAGCGTATCTAAAAGACCCACACCAAAGAACAAAGAGGATCTCTCCTTGCTCCTCATCAGCTGAGATTTCCAACCCCACTAGACCTTCAGTCCTCTCTGAGACCTGCAGTGAGAGGAATGAAGGTGTAGAATTAGGTGTGTCACAGCCAAGTACTTGTGGGCAATCTGCTTTTGGTACACCGACGTCAGATTGTACCAGGCAAATTTCCCTGCCCCAGCTGCTGCACCGCCGAAAGAAGTTTGCTCCCAGCCATCCACATGCCCAGCGGTTGAATGCTAGCTTGGCAAAATTGCTAGCACTTCAACTGCTGCCTTTTCAGTTGGTAGACTCTGCCCCCTTCCGTGAGTTTGTGGAATGTGCGGTTCCTCAGTGGCAGGTACCCAAACGCCACTTTTTCTCACGGAAGGCGATTCCGGCTCTCTACCGGCATGTGGAAGGCAATGTCCATGCCTCGCTGGACAGGGCGGTCAGCGGTAAGGTGCATATTACCGCTGACTCATGGTCCAGCAGGCATGGACAGGGACGTTACCTAAGTTTCACGGCGCATTGGGTGACTCTGCTGGCAGCTGGGAAGGATGCAGGACAAGGTGCAGTAGTGTTGGAGGTTGTTCCGCCACCACGCCTCCAAAATGCTGATTGTGACACACCTCTCTCCTCCACCCCCTCCTCTTCTTCTTCCTCCATGGCCTCTTCCTCGGAACCAGCGGTGCTCCGTAGGCGTTCAAGGGGCTACGCAAGTACGCAGGCCAAAAGATGCCATGCGGTGCTTGAGCTGGTGTGCTTGGGGGACAGGAGCCACACTGGGGCAGAGGTTCTGTCAGCTCTGCAGGGGCAGGTTCAGAGGTGGTTGACGCCACGCCAACTTAAGGCAGGAATGGTGGTTTGCGACAATGGCACCAACCTCCTCTCTGCCCTCCGACAGGGACAAATGACCCATGTGCCCTGTTTGGCTCACGTCCTTAACTTGGTGGTGCAGCGGTTCTTGGGCAGGTACCCGGGCTTACAGGATGTCCTGAGGCAGGCCAGGAAAGTCTGTGTGCATTTCCGCCGGTCATATAATGCCAGTGCTCGGCTGACGGACCTCCAAAAGGAGTTTAACCTGCCCAAGAACCGCCTAATCTGTGACATGCCCACCAGGTGGAACTCAACGTTGGCCATGCTGCAGCGGCTGCACACGCAGCAGAGGGCCATCAATGAGTACCTGTGCGACTATGGCACCAGGACAGGGTCAGGGGAGCTTGGTTTTTTTTCCCCACTCCAGTGGGCCATGATCAGGGATGCATGCACTGTCCTGTCACCATTCGAGGAGGCCACGAGGATGGTGAGCAGTGACAGTGCATGCATCAGTGACACTGTCCCCCTTGTCCACCTGTTGGAGCACACGCTGCGTGGAATAATGGACAGGGCACTTGAGGCAGAACAGAGGCAGGAAGAGGAGGACTTCCTTAGCTCTCAAGGCCCCCTTTATCCAGACAGTGTTCCTGCGTGCCCGCCGATCACACAGGAAGAGGACGAGGAGGAAGAGGAGGAGGAGGAAGATTGTGTCAGTATGGAGGTGGAGCCTGGCACTCAGCATCAGCAGCAGTCTTTAAGGGATCAGTCCCAAGAAACACATGGACTTGTACGTGGCTGGGAGGAGGTGGCTGCGGACCATGTCGTTCTTAGTGACCCAGAGGACTCCGGACCGAATGCCTCAGCAAACCTACGCTGCATGGCCTCCCTGATCCTGCAAAGCCTGCGTAAGGATCCTCGTATTCGTGGTATCAAGGAGAAGGACCAATACTGGCTGGCAACCCTCCTTGATCCACGTTACAAGGGTAAGGTTGCGGACCTTATCTTGCCATCGCAGAGGGAGCAGAGGATGAAACATCTTCGGGAGGCCTTGCAGAAAGGTCTGTGCAACGCGTTCCCAGAGACTGGGAGGTTACAAACTCCTGTTTCTGGACAACGTGTTGCTGAGGCTTCGGTCAGTCAAAGAAGGAGCGGTGGAGAAGGTGGCCGTCTGACCGATGCGTTCAGACAATTTTTTGGTCCGCAGCCCCAAGGTATGATCGGTTCCAGCAACCATCGCCAGCGTCTGTTTTACATGGTGCAGGAATACCTAGGGGCAAGATCAGACTTGGACACCTTTCCCACCGAAAATCCTCTGGGTTACTGGGTCTTGAGGATGGATCACTGGCCAGAGCTTGCACAGTATGCAATTGAGCTACTGGCCTGTCCTGCATCCAGCGTTCTTTCGGAACGCACATTCAGTGCTGCTGGAGGCGTGGTAACCGATCACAGGGTGCGTCTGTCCACCGACTCGGTCGATCGGCTGACCTTCATAAAAATGAATGAGTCTTGGATCACCACCAGCTACCAAGCACCTGATGCTGATGTAACCGAATAATTTTTTTTGAAATCTCAGATCCCTTCAAAGACTGCCTATGCTGATGCTGAGTGACTATCCCTGAGTAATTATCCTCTTCCTCCTCAATCATCACGCTGATAGCTTGTAAGAACATTTTTGGTTCTGGGCGCCACCACCAGTGCCTAAGGCACAATTTTTCAGCCCCTGTTTAACAGGGGCGTGTAATTACAATTTTTGATGTAATACTTTGCAGCAGGGCTCGTTCCTGCATTCCAACTAGAGTGTCTGTGAGGGGTTGCAGTGTTGTGGCACCAGCACCAGTGCCTAGGGCCCAATTTTTCTGCCCCTGTCTAACAGGGGCGTGTAATTACAATTTTTGATGCAATACTTTGCAGCAGGGCTCGTTCCTGCGTTCCAACTAGAGTGTCTGTGAGGGGTTGCAGTGTTGTGGCACCAGCACCAGTGCCTAAGGCCCAATTTTTCTGCCCCTGTCTAACAGGGGCGTGTAATTACAATTTTTGAAGCAATAATTTGCAGCAGGGCTCGTTCCTGCGTTCCAACTAGAGTGTCTGTGAGGGGTTGCAGTGTTGTGGCACCAGCACCAGTGCCTAAGGCCTAATTTTTCAGCTCCTGTTCAACAGGGGCATGTAATTACAATTCTTGATCTAATATTTCACAGCAGGGCCCTGTGAGGGCTTACAGTGTTGTGGCCACAGCAACACCTAAGGCCCAAATTTCTGCTGAGTATATAGGGCAGGACCCTACTTTCAAACATCTAACTTACAAACGACTCCTACTTGCAAACGGAAGGAGACAACAGGAAGTGAGATGAAATCTACCCCTAGGAAGGGAAATTCTCTCCTGTAAGAGTTAATATGGGAAAACAATTTCTCCTTTCCACTGATGCTTTCCAATCCTTGTTCCACAAAAAAACCCAAATTTTCAAAAAACATTTTTCATTGGGACAAAAAAGTGAGGTGAAATCTTCTGAAGAGGAGGAAAGACAGCAAAACAAATGTCACAGGGGTGATAACCCTTCCCTATGTTTTCCAAAAAGCTTAGAAAAGATTTTTTGGCTGGAGCTAAACACGTTAAAAATGTTCAAAATTACAAACAGATTCTACTTAACAACAAACCTACAGTCCCTGTCTTGTTTGCACCGCCTGTATACTGCTGTTCAGAGTATATAGGGCCTGGTGGCCCCACACCTTTCCTTATTTTAATTTGGGTGCGGGGTTCCCCTTAATATCCATACAAGACCCAAAGGGCCTGGTAATGGACTGGGGGGTACCCATGCCGTTTATCTCACTGATTTTCATCCATATTGCCATGACCCGACATGACATTAAACCCGCAAGCAGTTTTAAATGAGATTTTTTCCTTTAAAAATGACATTTGGTGCAGGGACTGTTCTAAACATGGGAAACACGCGTCACTTTACAGGCATACTATAGACACCCCCCAGGTACGATATTTAAAGGAATATTTCACTTTTTTTTTTTTACTTTAAGCATCATTAAAATCACTGCTCCCGAAAAAACGGCCGTTTTTAAAAGTTTTTTTTGCATTGATACATGTCCCCTGGGGTAGGACCCGGGTCCCCAAACCCTTTTTAGGACAATACCATGCAAATTAGCCTTTAAAATGAGCACTTTTGATTTCGAACGTTCGAGTCCCATAGACGTCAATGGGGTTCTAACGTTCGTGCGAACTTTCGGTCCGTTCGCGGGTTCTGGTGCGAACCGAACCGGGGGGTGTTCGGCTCATCCCTAGTCAGTACGGAGCACCAACAAAAGTCTCTGCCACAGACTTGTTTGGAATAAAACCCGTCCGATCCTCTGCCACAGGATGTATTGGTTTGTGATGAATGTCAGACACAGTACTTGGACCTTTAAGCCGACCCGGCAGTATTATACTGTAAGATTACTTCAGGATACGTCCTCCAACCGAGTCACCAGGCCCCTCTCCAGACCAGCACTCTGCGTGATCCTTCCATGACGGCTCCTCCCCTGGGATCTCCTCAGTTGTCCAGCTTCTTCACTCAGGATAGACAGCTCAGGACCATTCCTCGGCCGCTGTGGTAGGCCCCAGACAGACCTCTGGGCCCACCCACACGCTGCAGGGACGTGGGCCTCCGGAACGGAGGAGCATGAGGTGGTACTCTTAACGCATACCTGTCGGCCAGGAGGGCCAGCAGGTGGCTGAAAACGAACCCCTAAACATGACGTCTGTCCCATAAATACCCTCTCCCAGAATGCAACTCAGAGGACCACCTCCACCGAGTTATCTCCGGGACAGAGGAGCATCCATACGCTTCAACAAGCTGCCTTTCCAACACTGACCCATGGTGACAACGACACCCACCGACACAATGTGGAACTACACGCAACTCAGCCAAGCTGGAACAGAGGCAAATCTAACTTCCTCTAACAAGCGACCCACAAGATTTACCTATCAGATGGTAGTTCATAAATCTACCAGCGCTACATACTCCCCCCACTACAATAGACATTGTCCTCAACGTCTGTCACAAAACAATAACTCCCAAGCCTGAGAGCAGGTATTTGAGCTTAAAACTTGGATTTAGGTAAAGAAGAAGGAAAGACAGTAGAAAGACATTATAAGATGAACATTTGTAAAACATTATGTTCACATCCGCAAACAAAACCATCCTATGACTGTACATTTCCTCACTATCTATCTAGCTGAACAGCTTTATAGAGGATCAAATGATTCCTGAAAAGGAAAATATATTAAACATACATGCAACCTATACAATTTCAGGAGCAAAGTCTCATTTGAAAAAAATGAAACTCTCTTCCCATTATCTACACCAGAATAATCTTTAGGAGTCCATCCCTATATATATATATTTTCTTTTTAATGAAATCCGGCTAGCAAAAAGAAGTCCTTGGATTTGAAATACTGAGATGAGTATTCAGATCTTGACCACGAAGATCTCTTTATACTGACACTACCTAATTAACTACCCCAAAGTTCTTTTGTCCACAATTACCAATAAAACCGGGGATCTGGCAATGTCAGTGCTTTATCCAGTTTATCCACTGTAGTGATGAAATATACAACGTCATCTTTTCCGGGCCTGCAGATGACCACTTTGTCAGCAAAGATGTGCCGACCGAAGTTCCAGTGCATAAAACATCCACTGAAACGTTCATCCGTTTTAACAGAACATCCAGTCTTTCGGAAAGGCTTAGGCACAGACAAGTAGTCCCAAACAGCTTCACTGTACCAAAGTTCCCGGTTAGCTTCAATCACTTGCATTACGTCCTGAGGAACATAAGGGAACTCCAAACCATACTCTGTGCTTGTTCAACATTCTCTGCAAACGTGCAAGTTTCGGTAAGGATCTAGTTTTCCCCATACCAGGAGGCACACATGAATCCAATGATTTGCTTACCATAGACCCAACCAGTGTCTGAAGTGAACTAGCAACTTTTGACAATGTCTCATTTACAGTGCTATGTGGCTCCACACAAGGTGACATCTACCCAGAACTCAGGGCTGTCCATTCAGGGAAAGTCATAACAGAGGCGAAATCCTCGCCTTGTGACCATAACAGTTTTTGTGACATAGTCTCAAATAGGTCATCATCACCGGAGAGATCCGACATAGATTCTATCTCCGAATCCCCCAGCTCTTCTGCTGGCAGATATCTATTTACAGTCCCAGATACATTCCCCATTAATTGCTCACCCGTTCCTGTCGTGGACTTTGTTGGATCCGGTTCGGGCAGTCTCTGGGGTAGGCCTCAGCCACGGCCGCGGAAGCCTTCACATATCCCACCTTCCTCTGGACAGGTACAACAGGGATAGGTGTGGTGGACGTAGAAATTAATGTCCCCTGATGAGACGGCAACAGCAATGTCTCTCTCTGGAACATTCTCGGCAACAACAGGCAAAGTCACGTCCTGCCTTTCTCTTTCCGCAGCAGTAGCAGCTTCTACTGTGGTGATACCTGTTGCCCAATCCACGCAATAAGCACGGGGCGACATGGTAAGTTGCTTCACCATAAACAGATATTCTCCACATTTCGTGCAGCGACCAAATGGACGGAGATGTACGGCCAGTCCTTCACATTTGTGGAAAATCATGCCCAGCCCTTCGACATCTCCGGCGGTATAGAGAACAAACCTCCCCTGCGGCTTCAGACGAATACCGGTATCCGTAAGCAAGGTTCCGGTCAGCACAGTACTCGACACGGTGCTCACAGAGAACATTCTTGGTCCCATTGGCTGCATCGCTGAAAAAGACATGGCCACACTCTGATCTTCTCAGCACGATCACGAGGCCTCTCTTCTTCTCCGGCACCAAACACACACACGCGTCCCACGTGGTATCAAGTAGGGTAGGCTCCTCCCACTTGTTCTTCTGATCACGTAGCTCCCGGGCTTTTACTGGCGCCCGCCGTCTACGCACTCAGAAATAAAGGCCTGCAACTTTTAACCTCTTCCTCTCCTGAAAAATTGACAAAGTCCAGCTCTCACCGTAAACTCCCGGTGAAACACCTCTCCAGGTTGCGAGAATTGACGGCCAACAAATCCCGGGCGACGCCCCCACATGTAGCAATAACTCTCGGTGGAGCTGCTGGTTTAAAGCGGGCTGTTACCTTCACTCTCGATACCTCTGTTTCACCGGCACCGGGTCTAGGGTCCCGTAGAGTTTACCTCCGGACGATATAAGCACCAAACACTTGAGTAGGTTTTCCAATGCTTTAATAAACGAATCAAGGAAGTAGCAGGAAAGAGGTAGAAGGAAAGCTGCAGGGAAGCTCAAATACCTTTCCTTAGTATTCTTTAGAACATTCTCTGGAACACTTGTAGTTGAATGCTCTCCCCTTGTGGGATTCAATCTTTGCTCCCCTGGATAGGCCTCTCTCACTTGTCTAGCAGCCAGTACGGAGCACCAACAAAAGTCTCTGCCACAGACTTGTTTGGAATAAAACCCGTACGATCCTCTGCCACAGGATGTATTGGTTTGTGATGAATGTCAGACACAGTACTTGAACCTTTAAGCCAAACCCGGCAGTACTATGCAGTAAGATTACTTCAGGATACGTCCTCCAACCGAGTCACCAGGCCCCTCTCCAGACCAGCACTCTGCATGATCCTTCCATGACGGCTCCTCCCCTGGGATCTCCTCGGTTGTCCAGCTTCTTCACTCAGGATGGACAGCTCAGGACCATTCCTCTGCTGCTGTGGTAGGCCCCAGACAAGCTTCTGGGCTCACCCATGCACCGCAGCGACGTGGGCCTCTGGAATGGAGGACTACGAGGTGGTACTCCTAACACATCCCTGTCGGCCCGGAGGGCCAGCAGGTGGAATGAAAAGAACCCTAAAACATGGCGTCTGTCCCATAAATACCCTCTCCCAGAATGCAACTAGGAGGACCACCAACACCGAGTTATCTCCGGGACAGAGGAGCATCCATATACTTCAACATGTTGCCTTTCCAACACCCGCCGATGGTGACAACGACACCCACCGACACAATGTGGAACTACATGCAACTCAGCCAAACTGGAACAGAGGCAAATCTAACTTCCTCTAATAAGCGACCCACTAAATTTACCTATCAGTGGTAGATTAAAATCTACCAGCGCTACACTTAATTGCTAAATAATTCAGGTTCTCCGCACCAGCTAAGATTGACTGTCTCCTGAAATGATTCAGTGTGTGAGTCTCTCTGCGAGCAAATCGTAAGTGAAAGGAAGTTGGCTGTACGTGTGGACTTAGTTCTAGATATTTTACTGCCCCTCCTCTTTGGTTACAATCGGCCAATAACATTCATCATCATCATTATTTTTATCTTACTTCCCCCACCCAATTCCAGCAGAGATCTTTTCTCTCTATGTAGAATCTTTTCTCTCTCTGTGGAATCTTTTCTCTCTATGTAGAATCTTTTCTCTCTATGTAGAATCTTTTCTCTCTATGTGGAATCTTTTCTCTCTATGTCAAATCTTTTCTCTCTATGTAGAATCTTTTCTCTCTATGTGGAATCTTTTCTCTCTCTGTGGAATCTTTTCTCTCTATGTAGAATCTTTTCTCTCTATGTAGAATCTTTTCTCTCTATGTAGAATCTTTTCTCTCTATGTGGAGTCTTTTCTCTCTATGTGGAATCTTTTCTCTCTATGTAGAATCTTTTCTCTCTATGTGGAATCTTTTCTCTCTATGTGGAATCTTTTCTCTCTATGTAGAATCTTTTCTCTCTATGTCCAATCTTTTCTCTCTATGTGGAATCTTTTCTCTCTATGTGGAATCTTTTCTCTCTATGTAGAATCTTTTCTCTCTATGTCCAATCTTTTCTCTCTCTGTGGAATCTTTTCTCTCTATGTAGAATCTTTTCTCTCTATGTAGAATCTTTTCTCTCTATGTGGAATCTTTTCTCTCTATGTCAAATCTTTTCTCTCTATGTAGAATCTTTTCTCTCTATGTGGAATCTTTTCTCTCTCTGTGGAATCTTTTCTCTCTATGTAGAATCTTTTCTCTCTATGTGGAATCTTTTCTCTCTATGTAGAATCTTTTCTCTCTATGTGGAATCTTTTCTCTCTATGTAGAATCTTTTCTCTCTATGTAGAATCTTTTCTCTCTATGTCCAATCTTTTCTCTCTATGTCCAATCTTTTCTCTCTATGTGGAATCTTTTCTCTCTATGTGGAATCTTTTCTCTCTATGTGGAATCTTTTCTCTCTATGTAGAATCTTTTCTCTCTATGTCCAATCTTTTCTCTCTATGTAGAATCTTTTCTCTCTATGTGGAATCTTTTCTCTCTATGTGGAATCTTTTCTCTCTATGTGGAATCTTTTCTCTCTATGTAGAATCTTTTCTCTCTCTGTGGAATCTTTTCTCTCTATGTGGAATCTTTTCTCTCTATGTAGAATCTTTTCTCTCTATGTGGAATCTTTTCTCTCTATGTGGAATCTTTTCTCTCTATCTGGAATCTTTTCTCTCTATGTAGAATCTTTTCTCTCTATGTGGAATCTTTTCTCTCTATGTAGAATCTTTTCTCTCTATGTGGAATCTTTTCTCTCTATGTGGAATCTTTTCTCTCTATGTGGAATCTTTTCTCTCTATGTAGAATCTTTTCTCTCTCTGTGGAATCTTTTCTCTCTATGTAGAATCTTTTCTCTCTATGTAGAATCTTTTCTCTCTATGTGGAATCTTTTCTCTCTATGTGGAATCTTTTCTCTCTATGTAGAATCTTTTCTCTCTATGTAGAATCTTTTCTCTCTATGTGGAATCTTTTCTCTCTATGTGGAATCTTTTCTCTCTATGTGGAATCTTTTCTCTCTATGTGGAATCTTTTCTCTCTATGTCCAATCTTTTCTCTCTATGTAGAATCTTTTCTCTCTATGTAGAATCTTTTCTCTCTATGTGGAATCTTTTCTCTCTATGTCCAATCTTTTCTCTCTATGTGGAATCTTTTCTCTCTATGTAGAATCTTTTCTCTCTATGTAGAATCTTTTCTCTCTATGTCCAATCTTTTCTCTCTATGTGGAATCTTTTCTCTCTATGTGGAATCTTTTCTCTCTATGTGGAATCTTTTCTCTCTATGTGGAATCTTTTCTCTCTATGTGGAATCTTTTCTCTCTATGTAGAATCTTTTCTCTCTATGTCCAATCTTTTCTCTCTATGTCCAATCTTTTCTCTCTATGTGGAATCTTTTCTCTCTATGTGGAATCTTTTCTCTCTATGTAGAATCTTTTCTCTCTATGTGGAATCTTTTCTCTCTATGTGGAATCTTTTCTCTCTATGTAGAATCTTTTCTCTCTATGTAGAATCTTTTCTCTCTATGTAGAATCTTTTCTCTCTATGTGGAATCTTTTCTCTCTATGTGGAATCTTTTCTCTCTATGTGGAATCTTTTCTCTCTATGTGGAATCTTTTCTCTCTATGTAGAATCTTTTCTCTCTATGTCCAATCTTTTCTCTCTATGTAGAATCTTTTCTCTCTATGTGGAATCTTTTCTCTCTATGTAGAATCTTTTCTCTCTATGTAGAATCTTTTCTCTCTATGTAGAATCTTTTCTCTCTATGTGGAATCTTTTCTCTCTATGTGGAATCTTTTCTCTCTATGTGGAATCTTTTCTCTCTATGTGGAATCTTTTCTCTCTATGTAGAATCTTTTCTCTCTATGTAGAATCTTTTCTCTCTATGTGGAATCTTTTCTCTCTATGTGGAATCTTTTCTCTCTATGTGGAATCTTTTCTCTCTATGTAGAATCTTTTCTCTCTATGTAGAATCTTTTCTCTCTATGTGGAATCTTTTCTCTCTATGTGGAATCTTTTCTCTCTATGTAGAATCTTTTCTCTCTATGTAGAATCTTTTCTCTCTATGTGGAATCTTTTCTCTCTATGTAGAATCTTTTCTCTCTATGTGGAATCTTTTCTCTCTATGTGGAATCTTTTCTCTCTATGTGGAATCTTTTCTCTCTATGTCCAATCTTTTCTCTCTATGTGGAATCTTTTCTCTCTATGTGGAATCTTTTCTCTCTATGTGGAATCTTTTCTCTCTATGTGGAATCTTTTCTCTCTATGTAGAATCTTTTCTCTCTATGTGGAATCTTTTCTCTCTATGTCCAATCTTTTCTCTCTATGTGGAATCTTTTCTCTCTATGTGGAATCTTTTCTCTCTATGTGGAATCTTTTCTCTCTATGTGGAATCTTTTCTCTCTATGTAGAATCTTTTCTCTCTATGTGGAATCTTTTCTCTCTATGTCCAATCTTTTCTCTCTATGTGGAATCTTTTCTCTCTATGTGGAATCTTTTCTCTCTATGTAGAATCTTTTCTCTCTATGTCCAATCTTTTCTCTCTATGTGGAATCTTTTCTCTCTATGTCCAATCTTTTCTCTCTATGTAGAATCTTTTCTCTCTATGTGGAATCTTTTCTCTCTATGTAGAATCTTTTCTCTCTATGTCCAATCTTTTCTCTCTATGTGGAATCTTTTCTCTCTATGTAGAATCTTTTCTCTCTATGTCCAATCTTTTCTCTCTATGTGGAATCTTTTCTCTCTATGTCCAATCTTTTCTCTCTATGTAGAATCTTTTCTCTCTATGTGGAATCTTTTCTCTCTATGTAGAATCTTTTCTCTCTATGTCCAATCTTTTCTCTCTATGTGGAATCTTTTCTCTCTATGTCCAATCTTTTCTCTCTATGTAGAATCTTTTCTCTCTATGTGGAATCTTTTCTCTCTATGTAGAATCTTTTCTCTCTATGTCCAATCTTTTCTCTCTATGTGGAATCTTTTCTCTCTATGTCCAATCTTTTCTCTCTATGTAGAATCTTTTCTCTCTATGTGGAATCTTTTCTCTCTATGTAGAATCTTTTCTCTCTATGTCCAATCTTTTCTCTCTATGTGGAATCTTTTCTCTCTATGTAGAATCTTTTCTCTCTATGTCCAATCTTTTCTCTCTATGTAGAATCTTTTCTCTCTCTGTGGAATCTTTTCTCTCTATGTAGAATCTTTTCTCTCTATGTCCAATCTTTTCTCTCTATGTAGAATCTTTTCTCTCTCTGTGGAATCTTTTCTCTCTATGTGGAATCTTTTCTCTCTATGTCCAATCTTTTCTCTCTATGTAGAATCTTTTCTCTCTATGTGGAATCTTTTCTCTCTATGTAGAATCTTTTCTCTCTATGTCCAATCTTTTCTCTCTATGTGGAATCTTTTCTCTCTATGTGGAATCTTTTCTCTCTATGTGGAATCTTTTCTCTCTATGTGGAATCTTTTCTCTCTATGTGGAATCTTTTCTCTCTATGTAGAATCTTTTCTCTCTATGTCCAATCTTTTCTCTCTATGTGGAATCTTTTCTCTCTATGTAGAATCTTTTCTCTCTATGTAGAATCTTTTCTCTCTATGTGGAATCTTTTCTCTCTATGTGGAATCTTTTCTCTCTATGTCCAATCTTTTCTCTCTATGTCCAATCTTTTCTCTCTATGTCCAATCTTTTCTCTCTATGTGGAATCTTTTCTCTCTATGTGGAATCTTTTCTCTCTATGTCCAATCTTTTCTCTCTATGTAGAATCTTTTCTCTCTATGTGGAATCTTTTCTCTCTATGTAGAATCTTTTCTCTCTATGTCGAATCTTTTCTCTCTATGTGGAATCTTTTCTCTCTATGTGGAATCTTTTCTCTCTATGTAGAATCTTTTCTCTCTATGTCCAATCTTTTCTCTCTATGTAGAATCTTTTCTCTCTATGTGGAATCTTTTCTCTCTATGTGGAATCTTTTCTCTCTATGTCGAATCTTTTCTCTCTATGTGGAATCTTTTCTCTCTATGTGGAATCTTTTCTCTCTATGTCCAATCTTTTCTCTCTATGTGGAATCTTTTCTCTCTATGTGGAATCTTTTCTCTCTATGTGGAATCTTTTCTCTCTCTGTGGAATCTTTTCTCTCTATGTGGAATCTTTTCTCTCTATGTGGAATCTTTTCTCTCTCTGTGGAATCTTTTCTCTCTATATAGAATCTTTTCTCTCTATGTGGAATCTTTTCTCTCTATGTAGAATCTTTTCTCTCTATGTAGAATCTTTTCTCTCTATGTGGAATCTTTTCTCTCTATGTGGAATCTTTTCTCTCTATGTGGAATCTTTTCTCTCTATGTGGAATCTTTTCTCTCTATGTAGAATCTTTTCTCTCTATGTCCAATCTTTTCTCTCTATGTGGAATCTTTTCTCTCTATGTAGAATCTTTTCTCTCTATGTAGAATCTTTTCTCTCTATGTGGAATCTTTTCTCTCTATGTGGAATCTTTTCTCTCTATGTGGAATCTTTTCTCTCTATGTCCAATCTTTTCTCTCTATGTGGAATCTTTTCTCTCTATGTGGAATCTTTTCTCTCTATGTGGAATCTTTTCTCTCTATGTAGAATCTTTTCTCTCTATGTGGAATCTTTTCTCTCTATGTGGAATCTTTTCTCTCTATGTGGAATCTTTTCTCTCTATGTCCAATCTTTTCTCTCTATGTGGAATCTTTTCTCTCTATGTGGAATCTTTTCTCTCTATGTGGAATCTTTTCTCTCTATGTCCAATCTTTTCTCTCTATGTCCAATCTTTTCTCTCTATGTGGAATCTTTTCTCTCTATGTGGAATCTTTTCTCTCTATGTGGAATCTTTTCTCTCTATGTGGAATCTTTTCTCTCTATGTGGAATCTTTTCTCTCTATGTGGAATCTTTTCTCTCTATGTAGAATCTTTTCTCTCTATGTGGAATCTTTTCTCTCTATGTGGAATCTTTTCTCTCTATGTCCAATCTTTTCTCTCTATGTAGAATCTTTTCTCTCTATGTGGAATCTTTTCTCTCTATGTGGAATCTTTTCTCTCTATGTGGAATCTTTTCTCTCTATGTGGAATCTTTTCTCTCTATGTGGAATCTTTTCTCTCTATGTCCAATCTTTTCTCTCTATGTAGAATCTTTTCTCTCTATGTGGAATCTTTTCTCTCTATGTAGAATCTTTTCTCTCTATGTCGAATCTTTTCTCTCTATGTGGAATCTTTTCTCTCTATGTGGAATCTTTTCTCTCTATGTAGAATCTTTTCTCTCTATGTCCAATCTTTTCTCTCTATGTAGAATCTTTTCTCTCTATGTGGAATCTTTTCTCTCTATGTGGAATCTTTTCTCTCTATGTGGAATCTTTTCTCTCTATGTAGAATCTTTTCTCTCTATGTCCAATCTTTTCTCTCTATGTGGAATCTTTTCTCTCTATGTGGAATCTTTTCTCTCTATGTAGAATCTTTTCTCTCTATGTCCAATCTTTTCTCTCTATGTGGAATCTTTTCTCTCTATGTAGAATCTTTTCTCTCTATGTCGAATCTTTTCTCTCTATGTGGAATCTTTTCTCTCTATGTGGAATCTTTTCTCTCTATGTGGAATCTTTTCTCTCTATGTGGAATCTTTTCTCTCTATGTCCAATCTTTTCTCTCTATGTGGAATCTTTTCTCTCTATGTGGAATCTTTTCTCTCTATGTGGAATCTTTTCTCTCTATGTGGAATCTTTTCTCTCTATGTGGAATCTTTTCTCTCTATGTCCAATCTTTTCTCTCTATGTCCAATCTTTTCTCTCTATGTGGAATCTTTTCTCTCTATGTGGAATCTTTTCTCTCTATGTGGAATCTTTTCTCTCTATGTGGAATCTTTTCTCTCTATGTGGAATCTTTTCTCTCTATGTAGAATCTTTTCTCTCTATGTGGAATCTTTTCTCTCTCTGTGGAATCTTTTCTCTCTATGTGGAATCTTTTCTCTCTATGTAGAATCTTTTCTCTCTCTGTGGAATCTTTTCTCTCTATGTGGAATCTTTTCTCTCTCTGTGGAATCTTTTCTCTCTATGTGGAATCTTTTCTCTCTATGTGGAATCTTTTCTCTCTCTGTGGAATCTTTTCTCTCTCTGTGGAATCTTTTCTCTCTATGTAGAATCTTTTCTCTCTATGTAGAATCTTTTCTCTCTATGTGGAATCTTTTCTCTCTCTGTGGAATCTTTTCTCTCTATGTGGAATCTTTTCTCTCTGTGTAGAATCTTTTCTCTCTATGTAGAATCTTTTCTCTCTATGTAGAATCTTTTCTCTCTATGTAGAATCTTTTCTCTCTATGTGGAATCTTTTCTCTCTATGTGGAATCTTTTCTCTCTATGTAGAATCTTTTCTCTCTATGTGGAATCTTTTCTCTCTATGTCGAATCTTTTCTCTCTATGTCGAATCTTTTCTCTCTATGTAGAATCTTTTCTCTCTATGTCGAATCTTTTCTCTCTATGTCGAATCTTTTCTCTCTATGTCGAATCTTTTCTCTCTATGTCGAATCTTTTCTCTCTATGTCGAATCTTTTCTCTCTATGTCGAATAATAGAGTTAAGGTTAGGCACATTCGATCACAGGTTCGATAGACACAGATTGTTATTGTCATCATCATGTCGAATCTCCTATCTCTATATCCAACTGTTGTAGCAAAGAAAACGAAAAGAAAACATTTAAGTTTTTTTCTTTCGTTTTTCGGATTCTGCACTGTCATTATTGTTTGTTACTGTAAAACGATAACGAAAATACCTGAAGTTCAGACGAAAACAAATGCAAATGTCTAATATATACTGTATATAGTGTGCAGGAAATACATTCATACATCAAACTGCCCAGATCCACTAATAACACATATGAGAATTTCCATCACTTACCTGGACTCCGGCCCGACTCAGGTGAACCAACACAGCGGAGGATTCGTGGATCTCACTGCCATCGTACACCCCACATCCCGAGAGGATCACCGCCACCTTCTTAGACATGATGAATGGGAGGAAGGTACAAAGGTCACCTTACAAGAGCCGAGCTGACTCCGAGGACTGAGACACCGAGGACTGAGACAGGTGAGACTCCGAGGACTGAGACACCGAGGACTGAGACAGGTGAGACTCCGAGGACTGAGACAGGTGAGACTCCGAGGACTGAGACAGGTGAGACTCCGAGGACTGAGACTCCGAGGACTGAGACAGGTGAGACTCCAAGGGCTGAGACAGGTGAGACTCCGAGGACTGAGACACCGAGGACTGAGACACCGAGGACTGAGACAGGTGAGACTCCGAGGACTGAGACAGGTGAGACACCGAGGACTGAGACACCGAGGACTGAGACAGGTGAGACACCGAGGACTGAGACAGGGGAGACTCCGAGGACTGAGACACCGAGGACTGAGACAGGTGAGACTCCGAGGACTGAGACAGGGGAGACACCGAGGACTGAGACAGGTGAGACTCCGAGGACTGAGACAGGTGAGACTCCGAGGACTGAGACAGGTGAGACACCGAGGACTGAGACAGGTGAGACTCCGAGGACTGAGACACCGAGGACTGAGACAGGTGAGACTCCGAGGACTGAGACAGGTGAGACTCCGAGGACTGAGACAGGTGAGACTCCGAGGACTGAGACAGGTGAGACTCCGAGGACTGAGACAGGTGAGACTCCGAGGACTGAGACAGGTGAGACTACGAGGACTGAGACACCGAGGACTGAGACAGGTGAGACTCCGAGGACTGAGACAGGTGAGACTCCGAGGACTGAGACAGGTGAGACTCCAAGGACTGAGACAGGTGAGACTCCGAGGACTGAGACAGGTGAGACTCCGAGGACTGAGACAGGTGAGACTCCGAGGGCTGAGACAGGTGAGACTCCGAGGACTGAGACAGGTGAGACTCCGAGGACTGAGACACGTGAGACTCCGAGGACTGAGACAGGTGAGACTCCGAGGACTGAGACAGGTGAGACTCCGAGGACTGAGACAGGTGAGACACCAAGGACTGAGACAGGTGAGACTCCGAGGACTGAGACAGGTGAGACTCCGAGGACTGAGACAGGTGAGACTCCGAGGACTGAGACAGGTGAGACTCCGAGGACTGAGACAGGTGAGACTCCGAGGACTGAGACAGGTGAGACTCCGAGGGCTGAGACAGGTGAGACTCCGAGGACTGAGACAGGTGAGACTCCGAGGACTGAGACAGGTGAGACACGGAGGACTGAGACACGTGAGACTCCGAGGACTGAGACAGGTGAGACTCCGAGGACTGAGACAGGTGAGACTCCGAGGACTGAGACAGGTGAGACACCGAGGACTGAGACAGGTGAGACTCCGAGGACTGAGACAGGTGAGACACCAAAGGACTGAGACAGGTGAGACTCCGAGGACTGAGACAGGTGAGACTCCGAGGACTGAGACAGGTGAGACTCCGAGGACTGAGACAGGTGAGACTCCGAGGACTGAGACAGGTGAGACTCCGAGGACTGAGACAGGTGAGACACCGAGGACTGAGACAGGTGAGACTCCGAGGACTGAGACAGGTGAGACTCCGAGGACTGAGACACCGAGGACTGAGACAGGTGAGACTCCGAGGACTGAGACAGGTGAGACTCCGAGGACTGAGACAGGTGAGACTCCGAGGACTGAGACAGGTGAGACTCCCAGGACTGAGACAGGTGAGACACCGAGGACTGAGACAGGTGAGACTCTGCAGACAGACAGGTGAGACTCCGAGGACTGAGACAGGTGAGACACGGAGGACAGACAGGTGAGACTCCCAGGACTGAGACAGGTGAGACTCCCAGGACTGAGACAGGTGAGACTCCGAGGACTGAGACAGGTGAGACTCCGAGGACTGAGACAGGTGAGACTCCGAGGACTGAGACAGGTGAGACTCTGCAGACAGACAGGTGAGACTCCGAGGACTGAGACAGGTGAGACACGGAGGACAGACAGGTGAGACTCCCAGGACTGAGACAGGTGAGACTCCCAGGACTGAGACAGGTGAGACTCCCAGGACTGAGACAGGTGAGACACCGAGGACTGAGACAGGTGAGACACAGAGAACTGAGACAGGTGAGACTCTGCAGACAGACAGGTGAGACTCCGAGGACTGAGACAGGTGAGACTCCGAGGACTGAGACAGGTGAGACTCCGAGGACTGAGACAGGTGAGACTCCGAGGACTGAGACAGGTGAGACTCCGAGGACTGAGACAGGTGAGACACCGAGGACTGAGACAGGTGAGACACAGAGAACTGAGACAGGTGAGACTCTGCAGACAGACAGGTGAGACTCCGAGGACTGAGACAGGTGAGACACCGAGGACTGAGACACCGAGGCACCGAGACACTGAGACAGGTGAGACACCGAGGACTGAGACAGGTGAGACACCGAGGACTGAGACAGGTGAGACTCCGAGGACTGAGACACCGAGGACTGAGACAGGTGAGACACCGAGGACTGAGACAGGTGAGACTCCGAGGACTGAGACAGGTGAGACTCCGAGGGCTGAGACAGGTGAGACTCCGAGGATTGAGACAGGTGAGACTCCGAGGACTGAGACACCGAGGACTGAGACAGGTGAGACTCCGAGGACTGAGACAGGTGAGACTCCGAGGACTGAGACAGGTGAGACTCCGAGGACTGAGACAGGTGAGACTCCGAGGACTGAGACAGGTGAGACACCGAGGACTGAGACAGGTGAGACTCTACAGACAGAGACAAGTGAGACACAGAGGACTGAGACAGGTGAGACTCCCAGGACTGAGACAGGTGAGACTCCGAGGGCTGAGACAGGTGAGACTCCGAGGACTGAGACAGGTGAGACTCCGAGGACTGAGACAGGTGAGACACGGAGGACTGAGACACGTGAGACTCCGAGGACTGAGACAGGTGAGACTCCGAGGACTGAGACAGGTGAGACTCCGAGGACTGAGACAGGTGAGACACCGAGGACTGAGACAGGTGAGACTCCCAGGACTGAGACAGGTGAGACACCGAGGACTGAGACAGGTGAGACACAGAGAACTGAGACAGGTGAGACTCTGCAGACAGACAGGTGAGACTCCGAGGACTGAGACAGGTGAGACTCCGAGGACTGAGACAGGTGAGACTCCGAGGACTGAGACAGGTGAGACTCCGAGGACTGAGACAGGTGAGACTCCGAGGACTGAGACAGGTGAGACACCGAGGACTGAGACAGGTGAGACACAGAGAACTGAGACAGGTGAGACTCTGCAGACAGACAGGTGAGACTCCGAGGACTGAGACAGGTGAGACACCGAGGACTGAGACACCGAGGACTGAGACAGGTGAGACACCGAGGACTGAGACAGGTGAGACACCGAGGACTGAGACAGGTGAGACTCCGAGGACTGAGACAGGTGAGACACCGAGGACTGAGACAGGTGAGACACCGAGGACTGAGACAGGTGAGACTCCGAGGACTGAGACAGGTGAGACTCCGAGGGCTGAGACAGGTGAGACTCCGAGGATTGAGACAGGTGAGACTCCGAGGACTGAGACACCGAGGACTGAGACAGGTGAGACTCCGAGGACTGAGACAGGTGAGACTCCGAGGACTGAGACAGGTGAGACTCCGAGGACTGAGACAGGTGAGACTCCGAGGACTGAGACAGGTGAGACACCGAGGACTGAGACAGGTGAGACTCTACAGACAGAGACAAGTGAGACACAGAGGACTGAGACAGGTGAGACTCCCAGGACTGAGACAGGTGAGACACCGAGGACTGAGACAGGTGAGACTCTGCAGACAGAGACAGGTGAGACTCCGAGGACTGAGACAGGTGAGACTCCGAGGACTGAGACAGGTGAGACACCGAGGACTGAGACAGGTGAGACTCTACAGACAGAGACAAGTGAGACACAGAGGACTGAGACAGGTGAGACTCCCAGGACTGAGACAGGTGAGACACCGAGGACTGAGACAGGTGAGACTCTACAGACAGAGACAGGTGAGACTCCGAGGACTGAGACAGGTGAGACTCCGAGGACTGAGACAGGTGAGACACCGAGGACTGAGACAGGTGAGACTCTACAGACAGAGACAAGTGAGACACAGAGGACTGAGACAGGTGAGACTCCCAGGACTGAGACAGGTGAGACACCGAGGACTGAGACAGGTGAGACTCTGCAGACAGACAGGTGAGACTCCGAGGACTGAGACAGGTGAGACACGGAGGACAGACAGGTGAGACTCCCAGGACTGAGACAGGTGAGACACCGAGGACTGAGACAGGTGAGACTCCGAGGACTGAGACAGTTGAGACTCCGAGGACTGAGACAGGTGAGACTCCGAGGACTGAGACAGGTGAGACTCCGAGGACTGAGACAGGTGAGACTCCGAGGACTGAGACAGGTGAGACTCCGAGGACTGAGACAGGTGAGACACCGAGGACTGAGACAGGTGAGACTCTACAGACAGAGACAAGTGAGACACAGAGGACTGAGACAGGTGAGACTCCCAGGACTGAGACAGGTGAGACACCGAGGACTGAGACAGGTGAGACTCTGCAGACAGACAGGTGAGACTCCGAGGACTGAGACAGGTGAGACACGGAGGACAGACAGGTGAGACTCCCAGGACTGAGACAGGTGAGACTCCCAGGACTGAGACAGGTGAGACACCAAGGACTGAGACAGGTGAGACTCCGAGGACTGAGACAGGTGAGACTCCGAGGACTGAGACAGGTGAGACTCCGAGGACTGAGACAGGTGAGACTCCGAGGACTGAGACAGGTGAGACTCCGAGGACTGAGACAGGTGAGACTCCGAGGACTGAGACAGGTGAGACTCCGAGGACTGAGACAGGTGAGACACCGAGGACTGAGACAGGTGAGACTCTACAGACAGAGACAAGTGAGACACAGAGGACTGAGACAGGTGAGACTCCCAGGACTGAGACAGGTGAGACACCGAGGACTGAGACAGGTGAGACTCTGCAGACAGACAGGTGAGACTCCGAGGACTGAGACAGGTGAGACACGGAGGACAGACAGGTGAGACTCCCAGGACTGAGACAGGTGAGACACCGAGGACTGAGACAGGTGAGACTCCGAGGACTGAGACAGGTGAGACTCCGAGGACTGAGACAGGTGAGACTCCGAGGACTGAGACAGGTGAGACTCCGAGGACTGAGACAGGTGAGACTCTGCAGACAGACAGGTGAGACTCCGAGGACTGAGACAGGTGAGACACGGAGGACAGACAGGTGAGACTCCCAGGACTGAGACAGGTGAGACACCGAGGACTGAGACAGGTGAGACTCCGAGGACTGAGACAGGTGAGACACAGAGAACTGAGACAGGTGAGACTCTGCAGACAGACAGGTGAGACTCCGAGGACTGAGACAGGTGAGACTCCGAGGACTGAGACAGGTGAGACTCCGAGGACTGAGACACCGAGGACTGAGACAGGTGAGACACCGAGGACTGAGACACCGAGGACTGAGACAGGTGAGACATCGAGGACTGAGACAGGTGAGACACCGAGGACTGAGACAGGTGAGACTCCGAGGACTGAGACAGGTGAGACACCGAGGACTGAGACAGGTGAGACTCCGAGGACTGAGACAGGTGAGACTCCGAGGACTGAGACAGGTGAGACTCCGAGGACTGAGACAGGTGAGACACCGAGGACTGAGACAGGTGAGACACAGAGAACTGAGACAGGTGAGACTCTGCAGACAGACAGGTGAGACTCCGAGGACTGAGACAGGTGAGACACCGAGGACTGAGACACCGAGGATTGAGACAGGTGAGACACCGAGGACTGAGACAGGTGAGACACCGAGGACTGAGACAGGTGAGACTCCGAGGACTGAGACACCGAGGACTGAGACAGGTGAGACACCGAGGACTGAGACAGGTGAGACACCGAGGACTGAGACAGGTGAGACTCCGAGGACTGAGACAGGTGAGACTCCGAGGACTGAGACACCGAGGACTGAGACAGGTGAGACACCGAGGACTGAGACACCGAGGACTGAGACAGGTGAGACATCGAGGACTGAGACAGGTGAGACACCGAGGACTGAGACAGGTGAGACTCCGAGGACTGAGACAGGTGAGACACCGAGGACTGAGACAGGTGAGACTCCGAGGACTGAGACAGGTGAGACTCCGAGGACTGAGACAGGTGAGACTCCGAGGACTGAGACAGGTGAGACTCCGAGGACTGAGACACTGAGGACTGAGACAGGTGAGACTCCGAGGGCTGAGACAGGTGAGACTCCGAGGACTGAGACAGGTAAGACTCCGAGGACTGAGACACGTGAGACTCCGAGGACTGAGACAGGTGAGACTCCGAGGACTGAGACAGGTGAGACTCCGAGGACTGAGACACGTGAGACTCTGAGGACTGAGACAGGTGAGACTCCGAGGACTGAGACAGGTGAGACTCCGAGGACTGAGACAGGTGAGACTCCGAGGACTGAGACAGGTGAGACTCCGAGGACTGAGACAGGTGAGACTCCGAGGACTGAGACAGGTGAGACTTCGAGGGCTGAGACAGGTGAGACTCCGAGGATTGAGACAGGTGAGACTCCGAGGATTGAGACAGGTGAGACTCCGAGGACTGAGACAGGTGAGACTTCGAGGACTGAGACAGGTGAGACTCCGAGGACTGAGACAGGTGAGACTCCGAGGACTGAGACAGGTGAGACTCCGAGGACTGAGACAGGTGAGACTCCGAGGACTGAGACAGGTGAGACTCCGAGGACTGAGACAGGTGAGACTCCGAGGACTGAGACAGGTGAGACTCCGAGGACTGAGACAGGTGAGACTCCGAGGACTGAGACAGGTGAGACTCCGAGGACTGAGACAGGTGAGACTCCGAGGACTGAGACAGGTGAGACACGGAGGACTGAGACAGGTGAGACACCGAGGACTGAGACAGGTGAGACTCTACAGACAGAGACAGGTGAGACACAGAGGACTGAGACAGGTGAGACACGGAGGACAGACAGGTGAGACTCCCAGGACTGAGACAGGTGAGACACCGAGGACTGAGACAGGTGAGACACCGAGGACAGAGACAGGTGAGACTCCGAGGACTGAGACAGGTGAGACACCGAGGACTGAGACAGGTGAGACACAGAGAACTGAGACAGGTGAGACTCTGCAGACAGACAGGTGAGACTCCGAGGACTGAGACAGGTGAGACACCGAGGACTGAGACACCGAGGACTGAGACAGGTGAGACACCGAGGACTGAGACAGGTGAGACACCGAGGACTGAGACAGGTGAGACTCCGAGGACTGAGACACCGAGGACTGAGACAGGTGAGACACCGAGGACTGAGACAGGTGAGACTCCGAGGACTGAGACAGGTGAGACTCCGAGGACTGAGACAGGTGAGACTCCGAGGACTGAGACAGGTGAGACACCGAGGACTGAGACACCGAGGACTGAGACAGGTGAGACATCGAGGACTGAGACAGGTGAGATACCGAGGACTGAGACAGGTGAGACTCCGAGGACTGAGACTCCGAGGACTGAGACAGGTGAGACTCCGAGGACTGAGACACCGAGGACTGAGACAGGTGAGACTCCGAGGACTGAGACAGGTGAGACTCTACAGACAGAGACAGGTGAGACACAGAGGACTGAGACAGGTGAGACACGGAGGACAGACAGGTGAGACTCCCAGGACTGAGACAGGTGAGACACCGAGGACTGAGACAGGTGAGACACCGAGGACAGAGACAGGTGAGACTCCGAGGACTGAGACAGGTGAGACACCGAGGACTGAGACAGGTGAGACACAGAGAACTGAGACAGGTGAGACTCTGCAGACAGACAGGTGAGACTCCGAGGACTGAGACAGGTGAGACACCGAGGACTGAGACACCGAGGACTGAGACAGGTGAGACACCGAGGACTGAGACAGGTGAGACACCGAGGACTGAGACAGGTGAGACTCCGAGGACTGAGACACCGAGGACTGAGACAGGTGAGACACCGAGGACTGAGACAGGTGAGACTCCGAGGACTGAGACAGGTGAGACTCCGAGGACTGAGACAGGTGAGACTCCGAGGACTGAGACAGGTGAGACACCGAGGACTGAGACACCGAGGACTGAGACAGGTGAGACATCGAGGACTGAGACAGGTGAGATACCGAGGACTGAGACAGGTGAGACTCCGAGGACTGAGACTCCGAGGACTGAGACAGGTGAGACTCCGAGGACTGAGACACCGAGGACTGAGACAGGTGAGACTCCGAGGACTGAGACAGGTGAGACTCCGAGGACTGAGACAGGTGAGACTCCGAGGACTGAGACACCGAGGACTGAGACACCGAGGACTGAGACAGGTGAGACTCCGAGGACTGAGACACCGAGGACTGAGACAGGTGAGACTCCGAGGACTGAGACAGGTGAGACACCGAGGACTGAGACAGGTGAGACTCCGAGGACTGAGACAGGTGAGACTCCGAGGACTGAGACAGGTGAGACTCCGAGGACTGAGACAGGTGAGACTCCGAGGGCTGAGACAGGTGAGACTCCGTGGACTGAGACAGGTGAGACTCCGAGGACTGAGACAGGTGAGACTCCGAGGACTGAGACAGGTGAGACTCCGAGGGCTGAGACAGGTGAGACTCCGAGGACTGAGACAGGTGAGACTCCGAGGACTGAGACAGGTTAGACACCGAGGACTGAGACAGGTGAGACTCCGAGGACCGAGACAGGTGAGACTCCGAGGACTGAGATAGGTGAGACTCCGAGGACTGAGACAGGTGAGACTCTGTAGACAGACAGGTGTGACACGCCATTATATACACAATACAGATGTAGCACAGGAGTATGTAATGCAGAGTACAGGGGTCAGGAGTAAGTAATGCAGAGTACAGGGATCAGGAGTAAGTAATGCAGAGTACAGGGATCAGGAGTAAGTAATGCAGAGTACAGGGGTCAGTAGTAAGTAATGCAGAGTACAGGGGTCAGGAGTAAGTAATGCAGAGTACAGGGATCAGGAGTAAGTAATGCAGAGTACAGGGGTCAGTAGTAAGTAATGCAGAGTACAGGGGTCAGGAGTAAGTAATGCAGAGTACAGGGATCAGGAGTAAGTAATGCAGAGTACAGGGGTCAGGAGTAAGTAATGCAGAGTACAGGGGTCAGGTTTAAGTAATGCAGAGTACAGGGGTCAGGAGTAAGTAATGCAGAGTACAGGGGTCAGGAGTAAGTAATACAGAGTACAGGGGTCAGGAGTAAGTAATGCAGAGTACAGGGGTCAGGAGTAAGTAATGCAGAGTACAGGGGTCAGTAGAAGGTAATGCAGAGTCCAGGGGTCAGTAGAAGGTAATGCAGAGTGCAGAGGTCAGAGGTAAGTAATGCAGAGTACAGGGGTCAGGAGTATGTAATGTACAGAGTACAGGGGTCAGGAGTAAGTAATGCAGAGTGCAGGGGTCAGGAGTAAGTAATGCAGGGTACACGGTTCAGGAGTAAGTAATACAAAGTCCAGGGATCAGGAGTAAGTAGTGCAGGGGTCAGGGGTATGTAATGCAGAGTGTAGTGGTCAGAAGTAAGTAATGCAGAGTACAGGGGTTAGGAGTAAGTGATGCAGAGTACAGGGGTCAGGAGTAAGTAATGCAGAGTACAGGGGTCAGGAGTAAGTAATGCAGAGTACAGGGGTCAGGAGTAAGTAATGCAGAGTACAGGGGTCAGGAGTAAGTAATACAGAGTACAGGGATCAGGAGTAAGTAATGCAGAGTACAGGGATCAGGAGTAAGTAATGCAGAGTACAGGGATCAGGAGTAAGTAATGCAGAGTACAGGGGTCAGGAGTAAGTAATGCAGAGTACAGGGGTCAGGAGTAAGTAATGCAGAGTACAGGGGTCAGGAGTAAGTAATGCAGAGTACAGGGGTCAGGAGTAAGTAATGCAGAGTACAGGGGTTAGGAGTAAGTAATGCAGAGTAGAGAAGTCAGAAGTAAGTATTGCAGAGTACAGGGGTCAGGAGTGAGTAATGCAGAGTACAGGGGTCAGGAGTAAGTAATACAGAGTACAGGGGTCAGGAGTGAGTAATGCAGAGTACAGGGGTCAGGAGTAAGTAATACAGAGTACAGGGGTCAGGAGTAAGTAATGCAGAGTACAGGGGTCAGGAGTAAGTAATGCAGAGTACATCGGTCAGGAGTAAGTAATGCAGAGTACAGGGGTCAGGAGTAAGTAATACAGAGTACGGGGGTCAGGAGTAATTAATGCAGAGTACAGGGGTCAGGAGTAAGTAATGCAGAGTACAGGGGTCAGTAGTAAGTAATGCAGAGTACAGGGGTCAGTAGTAAGTAATGCAGAGTACAGGGGTCAGGAGTAAGTAATGCAGAGTACAGGGGTCAGTAGTAAGTAATGCAGAGTACAGGGGTCAGTAGTAAGTAATGCAGAGTACAGGGGTCAGGAGTAAGTAATGCAGAGTACAGGGGTCAGGAGTAAGTAATGCAGAGTGCAGGGGTCAGGAGTAAGTATTGCAGAGTACAGGGGTCAGGAGTAAGTAATGCAGAGTACAGGGGTCAGGAGTAAGTAATGCAGAGTACAGGGGTCAGGAGTAAGTAATACAGAGTACAGGGGTCAGGAGTAAGTAATGCAGAGTGCAGGGGTCAGGAGTAAGTAATACAGAGTACAGGGGTCAGTAGTAAGTAATGCAGAGTACAGGGGTCAGGAGTAAGTAATGCAGAGTACATCGGTCAGGAGTAAGTAATGCAGAGTACAGGGGTCAGGAGTAAGTAATACAGAGTGCAGGGGTCAGGAGTGAGTAATGCAGAGTACAGGGGTCAGGAGTAAGTAATGCAGAGTGCAGGGGTCAGGAGTAAGTATTGCAGAGTACAGGGGTCAGGAGTTAGTAATACAGAGTACAGGGGTCAGGAGTAAGTAATGCAGAGTGCAGGGGTCAGTAGTAAGTAATGCAGAGTACAGGGGTCAGTAGTAAGTAATGCAGAGTACAGGGGTCAGGAGTAAGTAATACAGAGTACAGGGGTCAGGAGTAAGTAATGCAGAGTGCAGGGGTCAGTAGTAAGTAATGCAGAGTACAGGGGTCAGTAGTAAGTAATGCAGAGTACAGGGATCAGGAGTAAGTAATACAGAGTACAGGGGTCAGGAGTAAGTAATGCAGAGTGCAGGGGTCAGTAGTAAGTAATGCAGAGTACAGGGGTCAGGAGTAAGTAATGCAGAGTACAGGGGTCAGTAGTAAGTAATGCAGAGTGCAGGGGTCAGGAGTAAGTAATGCAGAGTACAGGGATCAGGAGTAAGTAATGCAGAGTACAGGGGTCAGGAGTAAGTAATGCAGAGTACAGGGGTCAGGAGTAAGTAATGCAGAGTGCAGGGGTCAGGAGTAAGTAATGCAGAGTACAGGGGTCAGGAGTAAGTAATGCAGAGTACAGGGGTCAGGAGTAAGTAATGCAGAGTACAGGGATCAGGAGTAAGTAATGCAGAGTGCAGGGGTCAGGAGTAAGTAATACAGAGTACAGGGGTCAGGAGTAAGTAATGCAGAGTACAGGGGTCAGGAGTAAGTAATACAGAGTACAGGGGTCAGGAGTAAGTAATGCAGAGTACAGGGGTCAGGAGTAAGTAATACAGAGTACAGGGGTCAGGAGTAAGTATTGCAGAGTACAGGGGTCAGTAGTAAGTAATGCAGAGTACAGGGGTCAGTAGTAAGTAATGCAGAGTACAGGGGTCAGGAGTAAGTAATGCAGAGCACAGGGGTCAGGAGTGAGTAATGCAGAGTACAGGGGTCAGGAGTAAGTAATGCAGAGTACAGGGGTCAGGAGTAAGTAATGCAGAGTACAGGGGTCAGGAGTAAGTAATGCAGAGTGCAGGGGTCAGGAGTAAGTAATGCAGAGTGCAGGGGTCAGGAGTAAGTATTGCAGAGTACAGGGGTCAGGAGTAAGTAATGCAGAGTACAGGGGTCAGGAGTAAGTAATGCAGAGTACAGGGGTCAGGAGTAAGTAATGCAGAGTACAGGGGTCAGGAGTAAGTAATGCAGAGTACAGGGGTCAGGTGACGTAATGCAGAGTGCAGGGGTCAGGAGTGAGTAATGCAGAGTACAGGGATCAGGAGTAAGTAATGCAGAGTACAGGGGTCAGGAGTAAGTAATGCAGAGTACAGGGGTCAGGTGACGTAATGCAGAGTGCAGGGGTCAGGAGTGAGTAATGCAGAGTACAGGGGTCAGGAGTGAGTAATGCAGAGTACAGGGGTCAGGAGTGAGTAATGCAGAGTACAGGGATCAGGAGTAAGTAATGCAGAGTACAGGGGTCAGGAGTAAGTAATGCAGAGTACAGGGGTCAGGAGTAAGTAATGCAGAGTACAGGGGTCAGGAGTAAGTAATGCAGAGTACAGGGGTCAGGAGTAAGTAATGCAGAGTACAGGGGTCAGGTGACGTAATGCAGAGTGCAGGGGTCAGGAGTGAGTAATGCAGAGTACAGGGGTCAGGAGTAAGTAATGCAGAGTACAGGGGTCAGGTGACGTAATGCAGAGTGCAGGGGTCAGGAGTAAGTAATGCAGAGTACAGGGGTCAGGAGTAAGTAATGCAGAGTACAGGGGTCAGGAGTAAGTAATGCAGAGTACAGGGGTCAGGAGTAAGTAATGCAGAGTGCAGGGGTCAGGAGTAAGTAATACAGAGTACAGGGGTCAGGAGTGAGTAATGCAGAGTACAGGGGTTAGGAGTAAGTAATGCAGAGTACAGGGGTCAGGAGTAAGTAATGCAGAGTACAGGGGTCAGGAGTAAGTAATGCAGAGTACAGGGGTCAGGAGTGAGTAATGCAGAGTACAGGGGTCAGGAGTAAGTAATGCAGAGTACAGGGGTCAGGTGACGTAATGCAGAGTGCAGGGGTCAGGAGTAAGTAATGCAGAGTACAGGGGTCAGGAGTAAGTAATGCAGAGTACAGGGGTCAGGAGTGAGTAATGCAGAGTACAGGGGTCAGGAGTGAGTAATGCAGAGTACAGGGATCAGGAGTAAGTAATGCAGAGTACAGGGGTCAGGAGTAAGTAATGCAGAGTACAGGGGTCAGGAGTAAGTAATGCAGAGTACAGGGGTCAGGAGTAAGTAATGCAGAGTACAGGGGTCAGGAGTAAGTAATGCAGAGTACAGGGGTCAGGTGACGTAATGCAGAGTGCAGGGGTCAGGAGTGAGTAATGCAGAGTACAGGGGTCAGGAGTAAGTAATGCAGAGTACAGGGGTCAGGTGACGTAATGCAGAGTGCAGGGGTCAGGAGTAAGTAATGCAGAGTACAGGGGTCAGGAGTAAGTAATGCAGAGTACAGGGGTCAGGAGTAAGTAATGCAGAGTACAGGGGTCAGGAGTAAGTAATGCAGAGTGCAGGGGTCAGGAGTAAGTAATACAGAGTACAGGGGTCAGGAGTGAGTAATGCAGAGTACAGGGGTTAGGAGTAAGTAATGCAGAGTACAGGGGTCAGGAGTAAGTAATGCAGAGTACAGGGGTCAGGAGTAAGTAATACAGAGTACAGGGGTCAGGAGTGAGTAATGCAGAGTACAGGGGTCAGGAGTAAGTAATGCAGAGTACAGGGGTCAGGAGTAAGTAATGCAGAGTACAGGGGTCAGGAGTAAGTAATGCAGAGTACAGGGGTCAGGAGTGAGTAATGCAGAGTACAGGGGTCAGGAGTAAGTAATGCAGAGTACAGGGGTCAGGAGTAAGTAATGCAGAGTACAGGGGTCAGGAGTAAGTAATGCAGAGTACAGGGGTCAGGAGTAAGTAATACAGAGTACAGGGGTCAGGAGTAAGTAATGCAGAGTACAGGGGTCAGGTGACGTAATGCAGAGTGCAGGGGTCAGGAGTGAGTAATGCAGAGTACAGGGGTCAGGAGTAAGTAATGCAGAGTACAGGGGTCAGGAGTAAGTAATGCAGAGTACAGGGGTCAGGAGTAAGTAATGCAGAGTACAGGGGTCAGGTGACGTAATGCAGAGTGCAGGGGTCAGGAGTGAGTAATGCAGAGTACAGGGATCAGGAGTAAGTAATGCAGAGTACAGGGGTCAGGAGTAGGTAATGCAGAGTACAGGGGTCAGGAGTAAGTAATGCAGAGTACAGGGGTCAGGAGTAAGTAATGCAGAGTACAGGGGTCAGGAGTAAGTAATGCAGAGTACAGGGGTCAGGAGTGAGTAATGCAGAGTACAGGGGTCAGTAGTAAGTAATGCAGAGTACAGGGGTCAGGAGTAAGTAATGCAGAGTACAGGGGTCAGGTGACGTAATGCAGAGTGCAGGGGTCAGGAGTGAGTAATGCAGAGTACAGGGATCAGGAGTAAGTAATGCAGAGTACAGGGGTCAGTAGTAAGTAATGCAGAGTACAGGGGTCAGGAGTAAGTAATGCAGAGTACAGGGGTCAGGTGACGTAATGCAGAGTGCAGGGGTCAGGAGTGAGTAATGCAGAGTACAGGGATCAGGAGTAAGTAATGCAGAGTACAGGGGTCAGTAGTAAGTAATGCAGAGTACAGGGGTCAGGAGTAAGTAATGCAGAGTACAGGGGTCAGGAGTAAGTAATGCAGAGTACAGGGGTCAGGAGTAAGTAATGCAGAGTGCAGGGGTCAGGAGTAAGTAATGCAGAGTGCAGGGGTCAGGAGTAAGTAATGCAGAGTGCAGGGGTCAGGAGTAAGTAATGCAGAGTGCAGGGGTCAGGAGTAAGTAATGCAGAGTACAGGGGTCAGGAGTAAGTAATGCAGAGTACAGGGGTCAGGAGTAAGTAATGCAGAGTACAGGGGTCAGGTGACGTAATGCAGAGTGCAGGGGTCAGGAGTGAGTAATGCAGAGTACAGGGATCAGGAGTAAGTAATGCAGAGTACAGGGGTCAGGAGTAAGTAATGCAGAGTACAGGGGTCAGGAGTAAGTAATGCAGAGTACAGGGGTCAGGAGTAAGTAATGCAGAGTACAGGGGTCAGGAGTAAGTAATGCAGAGTGCAGGGGTCAGGAGTAAGTAATGCAGAGTACAGGGGTCAGGAGTAAGTAATACAGAGTACAGGGGTCAGGAGTAAGTAATGCAGAGTACAGGGGTCAGGAGTAAGTAATGCAGAGTACAGGGGTCAGGAGTAAGTAATGCAGAGTACAGGGGTCAGGAGTGAGTAATGCAGAGTACAGGGGTCAGGAGTAAGTAATGCAGAGTACAGGGGTCAGGAGTAAGTAATGCAGAGTACAGGGGTCAGGAGTAAGTAATGCAGAGTACAGGGGTCAGGTGACGTAATGCAGAGTGCAGGGGTCAGGAGTGAGTAATGCAGAGTACAGGGGTCAGGAGTAAGTAATACAGAGTACAGGGGTCAGGAGTGAGTAATGCAGAGTACAGGGATCAGGAGTAAGTAATGCAGAGTACAGGGGTCAGGAGTAAGTAATGCAGAGTACAGGGGTCAGGAGTAAGTAATGCAGAGTACAGGGGTCAGGAGTAAGTAATGCAGAGTACAGGGGTCAGGAGTAAGTAATGCAGAGTACAGGGGTCAGGAGTAAGTAATGCAGAGTACAGGGGTCAGGTGACGTAATGCAGAGTGCAGGGGTCAGGAGGTGAGTAATGCAGAGTACAGGGGTCAGGAGTAAGTAATGCAGAGTACAGGGGTCAGGAGTAAGTAATGCAGAGTACAGGGGTCAGGAGTAAGTAATGCAGAGTACAGGGGTCAGGAGTAAGTAATGCAGAGTACAGGGGTCAGGTGACGTAATGCAGAGTGCAGGGGTCAGGAGTGAGTAATGCAGAGTACAGGGGTCAGGAGTAAGTAATGCAGAGTACAGGGATCAGGAGTAAGTAATGCAGAGTACAGGGGTCAGGAGTAAGTAATGCAGAGTACAGGGGTCAGGAGTAAGTAATGCAGAGTACAGGGGTCAGGAGTAAGTAATGCAGAGTACAGGGGTCAGGAGTAAGTAATGCAGAGTACAGGGATCAGGAGTAAGTAATGCAGAGTACAGGGGTCAGGAGTAAGTAATGCAGAGTACAGGGGTCAGGAGTAATTAATGCAGAGTACAGGGGTCAGGAGTAAGTAATGCAGAGTACAGGGGTCAGGAGTAAGTAATGCAGAGTACAGGGGTCAGGAGTAAGTAATGCAGAGTACAGGGGTCAGGAGTAAGTAATGCAGAGTACAGGGGTCAGGAGTAAGTAATGCAGAGTACAGGGGTCAGGAGTAAGTAATGCAGAGTACAGGGGTCAGGAGTAATTAATGCAGAGTACAGGGGTCAGGAGTAAGTAATGCAGAGTACAGGGGTCAGGAGTAAGTAATGCAGAGTACAGGGGTCAGGAGTAAGTAATGCAGAGTACAGGGGTCAGGTGACGTAATGCAGAGTGCAGGGGTCAGGAGTAAGTAATGCAGAGTACAGGGGGTCAGGAGTAAGTAATGCAGAGTACAGGGGTCAGGAGTAATTAATGCAGAGTACAGGGGTCAGGAGTAAGTAATGCAGAGTACAGGGGTCAGGAGTAAGTAATGCAGAGTACAGGGGTCAGGAGTAAGTAATGCAGAGTACAGGGGTCAGGAGGTAAGTAATGCAGAGTACAGGGGTCAGGAGTAAGTAATGCAGAGTACAGGGGTCAGGAGTAAGTAATACAGAGTACAGGGGTCAGGAGTAAGTAATACAGAGTACAGGGGTCAGGAGTAAGTAATGCAGAGTACAGGGGTCAGGTGTAAGTAATGCAGAGTACAGGGGTCAGGAGTAAGTAATACAGAGTACAGGGGTCAGGTGTAAGTAATGCAGAGTACAGGGGTCAGGAGTAAGTAATGCAGAGTACAGGGGTCAGGAGTAAGTAATGCAGAGTACAGGGGTCAGGAGTAAGTAATGCAGAGTACAGGGGTCAGGAGTAAGTAATGCAGAGTACAGGGGTCAGGAGTAAGTAATGCAGAGTACAGGGGTCAGGAGTAAGTAATGCAGAGTACAGGGGTCAGGAGTAAGTAATGCAGAGTACAGGGGTCAGGTTGGAGGTTGGAGAAGTTATGAAACATCAGACTAATCACCACTAACTGCTAATTACAGGCGGTGAGGGAAATGGTGAACTGGGTGAGAATTTCTCTTCCTTGTTATGACTTTGCAGATACAGAGGAAGTACAGACGGCTTTTGTTCCCTGGTAGGCGTGGCTCCCCGACTCCTCTGTGCTGTGTATATAAAGACGAGTCTCACCTGTCTGTCTGCAGAGTCTCACCTGTCTCAGTCCTCGGAGTCTCACCTGTCTCAGTCCTCGGAGTCTCACCTGTCTCAGTCCTCGGAGTCTCACCTGTCTCAGTCCTCGGAGTCTCACCTGTCTCAGTCCTCGGAGTCTCACCTGTCTCAGTCCTCGGAGTCTCACCTGTCTCAGTCCTCGGAGTCTCACCTGTCTCAGTCCTCGGAGTCTCACCTGTCTCAGTCCTCGGAGTCTCACCTGTCTCAGTCCTCGGTGTCTCACCTGTCTCAGTCCTCGGTGTCTCACCTGTCTCAGTCCTCGGAGTCTCACCTGTCTCAGTCCTCGGAGTCTCACCTGTCTCAGTCCTCGGTGTCTCAGTCCTCGGAGTCTCACCTGTCTCAGTCCTCGGAGTCTCACCTGTCTCAGTCCTCGGGGTCTCACTTGTCTCAGTCCTCGGAGTCTCACCTGTCTTAGTCCTCGGTGTCTCAGTCCTCGGAGTCTCACCTGTCTCAGTCCTCGGAGTCTCACCTGTCTCAGTCCTCGGAGTCTCACTTGTCTCAGTCCTCGGAGTCTCACCTGTCTTAGTCCTCGGTGTCTCAGTCCTCGGAGTCTCACCTGTCTCAGTCCTCGGTGTCTCACCTGTCTCAGTCCTCGGAGTCTCACCTGTCTCAGTCCTCGGAGTCTCACCTGTCTCAGTCCTCGGAGTCTCACCTGTCTTAGTCCTCGGTGTCTCAGTCCTCGGAGTCTCACCTGTCTCAGTCCTCGGGGTCTCACTTGTCTCAGTCCTCGGTGTCTCAGTCCTCGGAGTCTCACCTGTCTCAGTCCTCGGTGTCTCACCTGTCTCAGTCCTCGGAGTCTCACCTGTCTCAGTCCTCGGAGTCTCACCTGTCTCAGTCCTCGGAGTCTCACCTGTCTCAGTCCTCGGAGTCTGACCTGTCTCAGCCCTCGGTGTCTCAGTCCTCGGAGTCTCACCTATCTCAGTCCTCGGTGTCTCAGTCCTCGGAGTTTCCCCTGTCTCAGTCCTCGGTGTCTCAGTCCTCGGAGTCTCACCTGTCTCAGTCCTCGGAGTTTCACCTGTCTCAGTCCTCGGAGTCTCACCTGTCTCAGTCCTCGGAGTCTCACCTGTCTCAGTCCTCGGAGTCTCACCTGTCTCAGTCCTCGGAGTCTCACCTGTCTCAGTCCTCGGTGTCTCAGTCCTCGGAGTCTCACCTGTCTCAGTCCTCGGAGTCTCACCTGTCTCAGTCCTCGGTGTCTCAGTCCTCGGAGTCTCACCTGTCTCAGCACTCGGTGTCTCAGTCCTTGGAGTCTCACCTGTCTCAGTCCTCGGTGTCTCAGTCCTCGGAGTCTCACCTGTCTCAGTCCTCGGAGTCTCACCTGTCTCAGTCCTCGGAGTCTCACCTGTCTCAGTCCTCGGAGTCTCACCTGTCTCAGTCCTCGGAGTCTCACCTGTCTCAGTCCTCGGTGTCTCAGTCCTCGGAGTCTCACCTGTCTCAGTCCTCGGTGTCTCAGTCCTTGGTGTCAGCTCGGCTCTTGTAAGGTGACCTTTGTACCTTCCTCCCATTCATCATGTCTAAGAAGGTGGCGGTGATCCTCTCGGGATGTGGGGTGTACGATGGCAGTGAGATCCACGAATCCTCCGCTGTGTTGGTTCACCTGAGTCGGGCCGGAGTCCAGGTAAGTGACGGAAATTCTCATATGTGTTATTAGTGGATCTGGGCAGTTTGATGTATGAATGTATTTCCTGCACACTATATACAGTATATATATATATATAGAGAGAGAGAGAATACATACAATAACGCTGTCAATTTCACACAGTTACGTATATATTGTACAGTTACATCAGTCCCTGTCCTCAGGAGCTTACAATCTAATCGCTGCGTAAACTGTCGGCGCTATATAAATCCTGTATAATAATAATAATAATAATCTAATGCCCCTAACTCACATACAGTACATACACATACTAGGGAGAACATACAAACTCCATGCAGGTAGTGCTCTCAGGGCCGTCTTTAAGGCAGGGCAAAAGGGGCAGCTGCCCTGGGCCCCATCATTGTTGTGGAGCCCAAAGCAGCCGCCTCATACTTGTCAACTATCCCAGTTTAAATTCCCTTATCCCTTGAAGTTTTAGTCCCGTGCTGTGTCAGAGCACAGGACTGTGAACACGGGCTAAATGTCTCAGTTACATTGGTGGTCAGTGTAAATCTTCTCATTACATTGGGGCTTGGTGTACAATCTTTTCATTCACACTAGTAGCCAGTGTGAAGGCCCCCCTTACATTAGTGGTCAGTGTAAATCCCTCCTTACATTGGTGGTCAGGGTAAATCCCTCCTCACATTGGTGGTTACTCTTAATGCTTTTATTATATTAGTGGTCAGTGTAAATCCACATTACATTGGTGGTCAGTGTAAATCCCCATTACATTGGTGGTCAGTGTAAATCCACATTACATTGGTGGTCAGTGTAAATCCCCATTACATTGGTGGCCAGTGTAGAAACTCCTCTTTATATTGGTAATTGGTAAAAAAAAAATCAAACTTGCATTTGTGGTTGAATCCTCCCTTACATTGGTTGTTCATGTAGAAGCCCCCTTTAAATTGGTGGTGAGTGTTAAATCCCCCCTTACATTGGTGGCCAGTGTAGAAATTCCGCTTTGTTGGCTGTTGATGTAAAATCCCCCATTACATTGGTGATCAGTGTACATTTCCCTTTACATTGGTGGGTAAGTGCATAATTGCCCCTAACATTGGTAGTCGGTGTAGAGGTGTCACCTTACATTGGTGGTCAGTACAAATCTCGACATTAGTTGTCAGTGTAAATTCCCCCTTACATGGAGGTCATTGTATATTCCCCTTACACTGGTGGTTGGTGTAAATGCTCTTATTACATTGGTGTCAGTGTAGAAATCCCTCTTTATATTGGTGGGTGGTATAAAATCCCCCGTTACATGGTGGTCAGTGGTAAATTTCCCCTCACATTGGTGGTAATTGTAAATTCCCCATTACATTGGTGGTCAGTGTAGAATCCCCCACTCAGTGGCGGAATTACCCGGTTCGCAACAGTCGCACTTGCGATGGGGCCCTGGCATTCCGCCACTGTCGGGGGCCCAGCGGGGTTGCTATTCACGGCTCTGAGTGGAGATCGGTGTCTGTCATGAAACAGTAGCACTGATAGAAGCACCGAAATTAACGTTCTATTTGCCCGTCCGTCCTCTCTGGGAGGGGATGAGAGAGGATACACAGCTGATCTCACTGCTCCCCCTTCTCCCCCCTCCTGTGTGCTCCCCCTTCCCCCCTCCCCCCTCCAGTGTGCTCCCCCTTCTCCCCCCTCCTGTGTGCTCCCCCTTCTCCCCCCTCCTGTGTGCTCCCCCTTCTTCCCCCTCCCCCCTCCTGTGTGCTCGGCAAGCAGTCAAGTGTGAAGGAGCACAGAGGAGAGGGGGGAGAAGGGGGAGAAGGGGGAGCACACAGGAGGGGGGAAGGGGGAGAAGGGGGAGCACACAGGAGGGGAGAAGGGGGAGAAGGGGGAGCACACAGGAGGGGGGGAGAAGGGGGAGCACACAGGAGGGGAGAAGGGGGAGAAGGGGGAGCACACAGGAGGGGGGAGAAGGGGGGAGCACACAGGAGGGGGGAGGGGGGGAGAAGGGGGAGCACATAGGAGGGGGGAGAAGGGGGAGCACACAGAAGGGGGGAGAAGGGGGAGCACACAGGAGGGGAGAAGGGGGAGCACACAGGAGGGGGGAGAAGGGGGAGCACACAGAAGGGGGGAGAAGGGGGAGCACACAGGAGGGGGGGAGAAGGGGGAGCACACAGGAGGGGGGAGAAGGGGGAGCACACAGGAGGGGGGGAGGGGGGGAGAAAGGGGGGAGCACACAGGAGGGGGGAGAAGGGGGGAGCACACAGGAGGGGGGAGAAGGGGGAGCACACAGGAGGGGGGAGGGGGGGGGAGAAGGGGGAGCACACAGGAGGGGGAGAAGGGGGGAGCACACAGGAGGGGAGAAGGGGGAGCACACAGGAAGGGGGGAGAAGGGGGAGCACACAGGAGGGGGGAGAAGGGGGAGCACACAGGAGGGGGGAGAAGGGGGAGCACACAGGAGGGGGGAGAAGGGGGAGCACACAGGAGGGGGGAGAAGGGGGGAGCACACAGGAGGGGGGAGAAGGGGGAGCACACAGGAGGGGGAAGAAGGGGGGAGCACACAGGAGGGGGGAGAAGGGGGAGCACACAGGAGGGGGGAGGGGGGGAGAAGGGGGAGCACACAGGAGGGGAGAAGGGGGAGCACACAGGAGGGGGGGAGAAGGGGGAGCACACAGGAGGGGAGAAGGGGGAGCACACAGAAGGGGGGGAGAAGGGGGAGCACACAGGAGGGGGGAGAAGGGGGAGCACACAGGAGGGGGGAGAGGGGGAGAAGGGGGAGCACACAGAAGGGGGGAAGGGGGGAGAAGGGAGAGATCAGCTGTGTGTTCTCTCTCATCCCCTCCCAGAGAGGACGGGAACGGGGGGGGGGGGGAATAGAACATTAATTTTCAGTGCTTCTATCAGTGCTACTGTTACATGACAGACACCGATCTCCGCTCAGAGCCGTGCTGTCCTGAGAAGGCTGACGGCACTGATGGAAATTAATAGCATTCACTGATGAGCACTGATAGAAGGCACTGATGGGCACTGATGAGCACTGATAGAAGGCACTGATACAAGGCACTGATAGAAGGCACTGATGAGCACTAATAGAAGGCACTGATAGAAGGCACTGATACAAGGCACTGATAGAAGGCACTGATGAGCACTAATAGAAGGCACTGATAGAAGGCGCTGATGAGCACTGATAGGAGGCACTGATGAGCACTGATAGGAGGCACTGATGAGCACTAATAGAAGGCACTGATAGAAGACACTGATGGGCACTGATGAGCACTAATAGAAGGCACTGATGAGCACTGATAGAAGGCACTGATGAGCACTGATAGAAGGCGCTGATAGAAGGCACTGATGAGCACTGATAGAAGGCGCTGATGAGCACTGATAGAAGGCGCTGATGAGCACTGATAGAAGGCACTGATGGGCACTGATAGAAGGCACTGATGATCACTGATAGAAGGCACTGATGATCACTGATAGAAGGCACTGATAGAAGACACTGATGGGCACTGATGAGCACTGATAGAAGGCACTGATAGAAGGCACTGATGAGCACTGATAGAAGGCACTGTTGAGCACTGATAGAAGGCACTGATGAGCACTAATAGAAGGCACTGATAGAAGGCGCTGATGAGCACTGATAGGAGGCACTGATGAGCACTGATAGGAGGCACTGATGAGCACTAATAGAAGGCACTGATAGAAGACACTGATGGGCACTGATGAGCACTAATAGAAGGCACTGATGAGCACTGATAGAAGGCACTGATGAGCACTGATAGAAGGCGCTGATAGAAGGCACTGATGAGCACTGATAGAAGGCACTAATGAGCACTGATAGAAGGCGCTGATGAGCACTGATAGAAGGCACTGATGGGCACTGATAGAAGGCACTGATGATCACTGATAGAAGGCACTGATGATCACTGATAGAAGGCACTGATAGAAGACACTGATGGGCACTGATGAGCACTGATAGAAGGCACTGATAGAAGGCACTGATGAGCACTGATAGAAGGCGCTGATAGGAGGCACTGATGAGCACTGATAGAAGGCACTGATGAGCACTGATAGAAGGCACTGATGGGCACTGATACAAGGCACTGATGATCACTAATAGAAGGCACTGATGGGCACTGATAGAAGGCACTGATGAGCACTGATAGAAGGCACTGATAGAAGGCACTGATAGAAGACACTGATGGGCACTGATGAGCACTGATAGAAGGCACTGATGAGCACTGATAGAAGGCACTGATGAGCACTGATAGAAGGCACTGATGAGCACTGATAGAATGCACTGATGAGCACTAATAGAAGGCACTGATGAGCGCTGATAGGAGACACTGATGAGCACTAATAGAAGGCACTAATGGGCACTGATAGAAGGCACTGATAGGAGGCACTGATAGAAGGCACTGATGGGCACTGATAGGAGGCACTGATGGGCACTGATAGAAGGCGCTGATGAGCACTGATAGGAGGCACTGATGAGCACTGATAGGAGGCACTGATGAGCACTGATAGAAGGCACTGATGAGCACTAATAGAAGGCACTAATGGGCACTGATAGAAGGCACTGATCAGCACTGATAGGAGGCACTGATAGAAGGCACTGATGGGCACTGATAGAAGGCACTGATAGGAGGCACTGATGGGCACTGATAGAAGGCACTGATGAGCACTGATAGAAGGCACTGATGAGCACTGATAGAAGGCACTGATGGGCACTGATAGAAGGCACTGATGAGCACTGATAGAAGGCGCTGATAGAAGGCACTGATGGGCACTGATAGAAGGCACTGATGGGCACTGATAGGAGGCACTGATAGAAGGCACTGATGGGCACTGATAGAAGGCACTGATAGAAGGCACTGATACAAGGCACTGATGAGCACTAATAGAAGGCACTGATATAAGGCACTGATGAGCACTGATAGAAGGCGCTGATAGGAGGCACTGATGAGCACTAATAGAAGGCACTGATGAGCACTAATAGAAGGCGCTGATAGGAGGCACTGATGGGCACTGATAGAAGGCACTGATAGAAGGCACTGATGGGCACTGATAGAAGGCACTGATGGGCACTGATAGAAGGCACTGATACAAGGCACTGATGAGCACTGATAGAAGGCACTGATGGGCACTGATACAAGGCACTGATGATCACTAATAGAAGGCACTGATGGGCACTGATAGAAGGCACTGATAGAAGACACTGATGGGCACTGATGAGCACTGATAGGAGGCACTGATGAGCACTGATAGAAGGCACTGATGAGCACTGATAGAAGGCACTGATGGGCACTGATAGGAGGCACTGATGAGCACTGATAGAAGGCACTGATGGGCACTGATAGAAGGCACTGATGAGCACTGATAGGAGGCACTGATAGAAGGCACTGATGAGCACTGATAGAAGGCACTGATACAAGGCACTGATAGAAGGCACTGATGGGCACTGATAGAAGGCACTGATGGGCACTGATAGAAGGCACTGATGAGCACTGATAGAAGGCACTGATACAAGGCACTGATAGAAGGCACTGATGAGCACTGATACAAGGCACTGATGAGCACTAATAGAAGGCACTGATGAGCACTGATAGAAGGCACTGATGAGCACTGATAGAAGGCACTGATGGGCACTGATACAAGGCACTGATACACGGCACTGATGAGCACTAATAGAAGGCACTGATAGGAGGCACTGATGGGCACTGATACAAGGCACTGATGATCACTAATAGAAGGCACTGATGGGCACTGATAGAAGGCACTGATAGAAGACACTGATGGGCACTGATTCAAGGCACTGATGAGCACTGATAGGAGGCACTGATGAGCACTGATAGGAGGCACTGATGAGCACTGATAGAAGGCACTGATAGAAGGCACTGATAGAAGGCACTGATGAGCACTGATAGGAGGCACTGATAGAAGGCACTGATGGGCACTGATAGGAGGCACTGATGAGCACTGATAGAAGGCACTGATAGAAGGCACTGATGAGCACTGATAGAAGGCACTGATGGGCACTGATAGAAGGCACTGATGGGCACTGATAGAAGGCACTGATGGGCACTGATAGAAGGCACTGATGAGCACTGATAGGAGGCACTGATAGAAGGCACTGATGGGCACTGATAGAAGGCACTGATGGGCACTGATAGGAGGCACTGATGAGCACTGATAGGAGGCACTGATGGGCACTGATAGGAGGCACTGATGGGCACTGATAGGAGGCACTGATGAGCACTGATAGGAGGCACTGATGAGCACTGATAGAAGGCACTGATGGGCACTGATAGAAGGCACTGATGGGCACTGATAGAAGGCACTGATGAGCACTGATAGGAGGCACTGATAGAAGGCACTGATGTGCACTGATGGGCACTGATAGAAGGCACTGATGGGCACTGATGAGCACTGATAGAAGGCACCGATGAGCACTGATAGAAGGCACTGATAGAAGGCACTGATAGAAGGCACTGATAGAAGGCACTGATGAGCACTAATAGAAGGCACTGATGAGCACTAATAGAAGGCACTGATGGGCACTGATAGAAGGCACTGATAGGAGGCACTGATGAGCACTGATAGAAGGCACTGATGAGCACTGATAGTAGGCACTGATGATCACTGATGAGCACTGATAGAAGGCACTGATGAGCACTGATAGAAGGCACTGATGAGCACTGATAGTAGGCACTGATGAGCACTGATGGAAGGCACTGATGAGCACTGATAGAAGGCACTGATGAGCACTGATAGGAGGCATTTATGGGCACTGATAGGTGGTACTGATGGGCACTGAGGAACAGAACTCAGGCAGTATTGATGGGCTTTGATGGGCAGAATTGAAGAGTACTGATAGATGGCACTGATGTGCACTGATGGGCACTGATAGAAGGCACTGATGGGCACTGATAAAAGGCACTGATGAGCACTGATAGAAGGCACTGATGGGCACTGATAAAAGGCACTGATAGAAGGCACTGATGAGCACTGATAGAAGGCACTGATGATCACTGATAAAAGGCACTGATGATCACTGATAGAAGGCACTGATTGGCACTGATACAAGGCACTGATGAACACTAATAGGAGGCACTAATGGGCACTGATAGGAGGCATTTATGGGCACTGATAGGTGGCACTGATGAGCACTGATAGGAGGCACTAATGGGCACTGATAGGAGGCATTTATGGGCACTGATAGGTGGTACTGATGGGCACTGAGGAACACTGATAGGCAGAACTCAGGCAGTATTGATGGGCTTTGATGGGCAGAATTGAAGAGTACTGATAGATGGCACTGATAATTGGGGCACTGATAGATGGCACTGATGATTGGGGCACTGATAGATGGCACTGATGATTGGGGCACTGATAGATGGCACTGATGATTGGGGCACTGATTATCAGTGTAAACAATTTACTGACATTCTTGACAGTTAACGGCCGTCCTTTCCTAACACAGACACAGCGGGGAGGAAAGGGCTGCGGATAACCGACAAGTCTGTTTACATGTCATCAGCTGATCACATGGTAAAGGGCCGCTGTGATTGCGCTGGATGCATGTCCCAAGAGTCATGCGAGAAGCACGGATTTGGGAGGATGTCCATGGATACCTTCCCAAAATTGGTAGCCCGGGGCTCGGATGGCAGGGGGGCCCATCATGGTTTCTTGCACCGGGACCCTGAAGGTTCTAGTTATGCCTCTGTCCCCACTATATACTTGCTAAAGGTTCCCAGCTTTGCTCTTCATGATTTAGAATACTGCCTCCTAACTAATCCCATCCCCCACCACTACTACTGATCCCATCAACCCCCCAGCATTACCACTGATCACACCCCTCCCCTCCCTCAGCATTGCCACTGATCCAAGGAGTCCTAGACTCCCTAGGAGTTTTATGTCTATTGATGGGTCCCCTCACCTCCCCAGTCCATGGTGTGCAGGCAGTGAGGAGATGATGTGCTGTAACCTTTAGCAACCAATCAGTGAACAGTAATGATGTGCACTAACCTCTTGCAACCAATCACTGAGCGGTAAGGATATGCAGTAACCTCTAGGAACCAATCAGTGAGCAGTAATAATGTGCAGTCAGTAACCTCTAGCAACCAATTAGTGAGTGGTATAGATGTCCAGTAACCTCTAGAAACCAATCAGTGAGCAGTATTGATGTACTGTAATCTCTAGCAACCAATCAACAAGCAGAAGTCATGTGCTGTAACCTCTAGCAAATAATCAGTGAGCGGTAATGTGTGCTGTAACCTCTAGCAACCAGTCAGTGAGCGGTAATGATACACTGTAACCTCTGGCAACCAATTGCAATCGCTGCCTGATCTGATTCAGTAAACTGATTTTGAGTCTAGCTGCTATTTATTGTATGTCTCAGAGCAGGTGGAGAGCAAAATTGCATGGAGGGGGGCAAGAAAATGTGTGCCCGGGGTCCAACCAATATTAAAGACGACCCTGAGTGCTGTGGTTGGGATGGGAACAATGTATCGGCTGCTTTGCTAATAAGATGACAGTAGAATCTTCCCATTCCCTCCCATTATCCTCCATCCGAGTCCCAGCAAGGAAGACAATGAAGAGCGATCAGCCGGATGTACTGATCTCTCCTCATAGGAAGGATTGCCTGCAGGATATGATGGATGTGAATGGAATTTACTAACAAGAGTTCCCTATAGAAGGTCCCCCCCCCAGCATGTGATCAGACATGGGGTGCCTACAATAATCATGGGATTTCCTCTGGGAGGGGCTATCTAAGCGCTGCTAGAAACATAATTATATCATTACATTGTTATATTATTACATTGTTATATTATTACATTGTTATATTATTACATTGTTATATTATTACATTGTTATATAGACTGATATAAGAAAACACATTTATGGGCTGGAGACTGAGGGGGAGAAATAGGAGGAGTTAAATATCATTTTTGGATGAGCTCTGTAATCTTTTGTTCTCTCGGTCTTATGGCTGCACCATCTCTTATACATTTTTTAGGGTGTGTCCCCCAAATCTTTGTTTGTCTAGAAATAGGAAAAGGAAACATCCTCTCTATAGATTGTGAGGATGATAATGATTAAAAATGAGAAGGATGATGATAATGAGGATGATGATGATGATGATGATGATGATGAATGTGATGATGATGATGATGATGATGATGATAATGATGATGATAATGATGAGGATGATGATGATGATATTAATGATGAGGTTGATGATGATGAATGTGATGAGGATGATGATGATTCCATTCCTCGGTGTATTTCGGGGGAGTCATTTCCTGGTATTGGAATGTCGGGTCTCTATGTACTAATAGTCGGTGGTGTTCTCCTCCCCCGCAGTATGCGATCTTCGCCCCGGACATCGATCAGATGCATGTGGTGGACCATGTGAAGGGACAGCCCACCGAGGAGAAGCGCAATGTCCTGACAGAGAGCGCCCGCATCGCCCGAGGAAAGATCTCCGACCTGAAAGATCTGAAAGTCAGCGAATATGACGCACTAATCATACCGGGTACGGCAGCCAATCAATACACCCGGAAATTTCCACATTACATGGAAAGTGTGACTCCGGACAAAACTTCATTGTTGCTGGGGAGACCCAATCTACCTCCATGTCCTGATTGTCATTGGCAGAGAATGTGATGGATAAACTAATATATTACAATTGTCCCCAGAACAGGAAGTGAGGGGAAATCCAATATATTACAGTTGTCCCCAGAGCAGGAAGTGAGGGGAAATCCAATATATTACAGTTGTCCCCAGAACAGGAAGTGAGGGGAAATCCAATATATTACAGTTGTCCCCAGAACAGGAAGTGAGGGGAAATCCAATATATTACAGTTGTCCCCAGAACAGGAAGTGAGGGGAAATCCAATATATTACAGTTGTCCCCAGAACAGGAAGTGAGGGGAAATCCAATATATTACAGTTGTCCCCAGAGCAGGAAGTGAGGGGAAATCCAATATATTACAGTTGTCCCCAGAACAGGAAGTGAGGGGAAATCCAATATATTACAGTTGTCCCCAGAACAGGAAGTGAGGGGAAATCCAATATATTACAGTTGTCCCCAGAACAGGAAGTGAGGGGAAATCCAATATATTACAGTTGTCCCCAGAACAGGAAGTGAGGGGAAATCCAATATATTACAGTTGTCCCCAGAACAGGAAGTGAGGAGAAATCCAATATATTACAGTTGTCCCCAGAGCAGGAAGTGAGGGGAAATCCAATATATTACAGTTGTCCCCAGAACAGGAAGTGAGGGGAAATCCAATATATTACAGTTGTCCCCAGAACAGGAAGTGAGGGGAAATCCAATATATTACAGTTGTCCCCAGAACAGGAAGTGAGGGGAAATCCAATATATTACAGTTGTCCCCAGAACAGGAAGTGAGGAGAAATCCAATATATTACAGTTGTCCCCAGAGCAGGAAGTGAGGGGAAATCCAATATATTACAGTTGTCCCCAGAACAGGAAGTGAGGGGAAATCCAATATATTACAGTTGTCCCCAGAACAGGAAGTGAGGGGAAATCCAATATATTACAGTTGTCCCCAGAACAGGAAGTGAGGGGAAATCCAATATATTACAGTTGTCCCCAGAACAGGAAGTGAGGGTGGTCTCCCCATTGGGGTCTCTTACACTAGAAAAACAAACCCTTCTCTACTCCCAAACCTACAAAGGATACAATCTTTTTTTTTCGCTTGTGAAATTTGCTTTATTTACTGAAAAATATTTTACTTTTTCAAATTGTCTAAAAGTTTGAAATGCTTTGCAAATTCTATTTCATGGTAGTTTTTTCCTGCATTCTCATCACTGCAAGTTTCCTGTAATATTAATAATACTGTCATTGTTACTATTCGAGTATTTACAGCTACTTGTTAGTGCCGGGAAATAATAATAAAAAAGACTTTGTCAGGAATATATATATATATAAATGTAACAAATAACAACATTCCACTTCCATACTTTCCATAACAACATTCCACTTCCATACTTTCCATAACAACATTCCACTTCCATACTTTCCATAACAACATTCCACTTCCATACTTTCCATAACAACATTCCACTTCCATACTTTCCATAACAACATTCCACTTCCATACTTTCCATAACAACATTCCACTTCCATACTTTCCATAACAGTCAATTTGCAGTATAAAGTTTTGGGTCTGATTCATTGAAACAAAAAAAAAGGAAAACTGAGAAACATTTGGAGTGGATCTCCAGCGGTGATGTCATTACGCCCCATTGGGGTCACTTACACCAGAAAAACAAACCCTTCTCCACCCCAAACCTACAAAGGATACAATCTTTGGTTGTATTATAATAATATAATCATGTGATCAGAAAGCTGATTGGTGGCTATTTTTCTTCCTTCAGGTGGTTTTGGGGTCGCTAAGAATTTGTCTACATGGGCTGTGCAGGGGAAGGACTGCTCCGTCCTGAAACCCATCGAGGAGACGATTAAATCTTTCCATGCCAGCCATAAGCCGATCGGTCTGTGCTGCATCTCCCCGGTGCTGGCCGCAAAACTCATCCCAAGATGTGAGGTCACCGTGGGCTGTGACACCGAGTGTGAGAAGTAAGTCACCCTCTTCATTCTCTACCTCTACGATCGTTCATCGTTCTCTACCTCTACGATCGTTCATCGTTCTCTACTTCTATGATCGTTCATCGTTCTCTACCTCTATGATCGTTCATCGTTCTCTACCTCTATGATCGTTCATCGTTCTCTACCTCTATGATCGTTCATCGTTCTCTACCTCTATGATCGTTCATCGTTCTCTACTTCTATGATCGTTCATCGTTCTCTACCTCTACGATCGTTCATCGTTCTCTACCTCTACGATCGTTCATCGTTCTCTACCTCTATGATCGTTCATCGTTCTCTACTTCTATGATCGTTCATCGTTCTCTACCTCTATGATCGTTCATCGTTCTCTACTTCTATGATCGTTCTCTACCTCTATGATCGTTCATCGTTCTCTACCTCTATGATCGTTCATCGTTCTCTACTTCTATGATCGTTCATCGTTCTCTACCTCTACGATCGTTCATCGTTCTCTACTTCTATGATCGTTCATCGTTCTCTACCTCTATGATCGTTCATCGTTCTCTACCTCTATGATCGTTCATCGTTCTCTGTCTCTATGATCATTCATCATTCTCTATCTCTATGATCGTTGATTGTTCTCTATGTCTATGATCATTCATCGTTCTCTACCTCTATGATTATTCATCATTCTCTATGATCATTCATCACTCTCTGTCTCTATGATCGTTCATCGTCCTCTATCTCTATGATTATTCATCATTCTCTATGATCATTCATCACTCTCTAGCTCTATGATCGTTCATCGTCCTCTACCTCTATGATTATTCATCATTCTCTATGATCATTCATCGTTCTCTGTCTCTATGATCGTTCATCGTCCTCTATCTCTATGATCATTCATCGTTCTCTATCTCTATGATCGTCCTCTATCTCTATGATCATTCATCGTTCTCTATCTCTATGATCGTCCTCTATCTCTATGATCATTCATCGTTCTCTATCTCTATGATCGTCCTCTACCTCTATGATCATTCATCGCTCTCTATCTCTATGATCATTCATCGTTCTCTATCTATATGTAGGTGGCCGTACGCCGGGACTGCCGGAGCCATTAAAGAACTCGGCTGTAAACACGTCAACAAGCAGGTGAATGAGGTCCATGTGGACACCAAAAACAAACTGGTCACCAACTGCGCCTTCATGAGCAACAGTCCACTGGACCAGATCTACGATGGTGTCGGGGAAATGGTCAAAGCTCTACTGAAGCTTCTCTAACCTAAAACTATAAACCTGGAGCCAGAAATTTCACCGATTGTCAGTATTGTGATAACATTGTTATATGTTCAGTGTGGAGAGAGACGTCTATTTATTAATCTGAAATAAAGTGTGATATCATATATGTAGTATATAACGCTCTAATGTCTGTTGTGTGTTCTCTGAGGCCTCATCCTCGGTGCTTAGGGGGGAACTGGGACAGTAATCAGATATATGTGGGGAAGAAGATGGAAATTTTACGTCAAACATATAAAAAAGCAAAGTCATTGATAAAGCCAGAAATCCATCTGGGTCTCATTGGGGGATTTGCCTATCATTCATGTCCTGAACATGAGGGGACATCTCCCAACAGTGAGGGGACAATTCCCAACAGTGAGGGGACATCTCCCAAAGTGAGGGGACATCTCCCAAAGAGAGGGAGGGGACACTTCCCAAAATGAGGGGATGTCTCCCAAAGTGAGGGGAAGCCTTCCAAAATGAGGGGACATCTTCCAAATTTAGAGGACATATCCCAAAGTGAGGAGACATCTTCCAAAGTGCACACCAAAGTCATGGGACATCTCTCAAAGTGAGGAGACATCTCCCAAAATGAGGGGGCATTTCCCAAAGTGAGGAAACATCTCCCACAGTGAACGGACATTTCATAAGTGAGGAGACACCTCCCAAAGTGGAGAGACGTCTTCCAAAGTCAAAGGACATTTCCCACAGTGAGGAGACATCTCCCAAAGTGAGGGGACATCTTCCAAAGTTAGGGGAAGCATCCGAAAAGTCAGAGGACATCTCCCAAATTGAGGACTAGGGAGACATCTCCCAAAGTGAAAGAACATCTCCAAAGCAAGGGGACATCTCCAAAGCAAGGGGACATCTCCAAAGCAAGGGGACATCTCCCAAAGTGAGAGGACATCTCCCAAAGTGAGGAGATATCTCCCAAATTCAGGGGACATCTCCCAAAGTGAAAGGACATCTCCTAAAGTGAGGGGCAACACATCAACATGCAGGTAAATGACGTCAACGTGCCCTTATGAGCAACTGTCCTATGGGCAGATCTTCGATGGCATCATGGAAATGGTCAACGCTCTTCTGAAGCTTCCTCAACCTAAAAGGTGAAATCTGAAGCCAAAAATGTCACAGATTGTCAGTATTGTGATAAAATTGTCACCTGTTCAGTGTACTAGGAATCTACGCCACTGGGGGTCACAAGGAATCTACGCCACTGGGATCACTGAGAATATACTCCACCTGGGATCACTGGGAATCTACTCCACTGGGTCACTAGGAATCTACTCTACTTGGGTCACTAGGAATCTATTCCACTGGGTCACTAAGAGTCTACTTCACTGGGTCACTGGGAATCTACTCCACTGGGGTCACTGGGAATCTACTCCACTGGGGATCACTAGGAATCTACTCCACTGAGTCACTAGGAATCTACTCCACTAGGGATCACTAGGAATCTACTCCACGGGCGTCACTGGGAATTTAGTGCACTGGGGTCACTAGGAATCTATTCCAATGGGGTCACTGGGAATTCACTCCAATGGGATCACTAGGAATCTACTCTACTGGGGGTCACTGGTAATCTACTCCACTGGGGTGACTGGGAATTCACTCCACTAGGGATCACTAGGAATCTACTCCACTGCGGTCACTGGGAATTTACTGCACTGGGGTCACTAGTAATCTACTCCACTGGGGTCACTAGGAATTCACTCCACTGGAGATCACTAAGAATTTACTCCGCTTGGTGTCACTGGGAATCTACTGCACTTGGTGTCATCCAGGAAATGGTTAAAGCTCTTCTGAAGCTTCCTTAACCTAAAAGGGGAAATCTGAAGCCAAAGATGTCACAGATTGTCAGTATTGTGATAACATTGTCACCTGTTCAGTGTACTAGGAATCTATTCAACTGGGATCCCTGGGAATCTACTCCACTGGGGGTCAATAGGAATTCACTTCACTAGGGATCACTAGGAATCTACTTCACTGGGGTCACTAGGAATTTACTCTACTGGGGTCACTAGGAATCTACTCCACTGGAGATCACTAAGAATTTACTCCACTTGGTGTCACTGGGAATCTACCCCACTGGGGACACGGAATCTACTCCACTGCGGTCACTGGGAATTGAATGCACTGGGATCACTAGGAATCGACTCAACTGCAGGTTACTAGGAATTCACTCCACTAGGGATCACTAGGAATCTACTCCACTGGGGTCACTGGGAATCTACTCCATTGGGGTCACTATGAATCTACTCTAGTGGTGTCACTAGGAATCTACTATACTGGGGTCACTAGGAATCTACTCCACTGGGGGTCACTAGGAATTCACTCCACTAGGGATCACTAGGAATCTACTTCACTGGGGTCACTGGGATTTTACTGCACTGGGGTCACTAGGAATCTACTCCAATGGGGTCACTGGGAATCTACTCCACTGGGGGTCACTAGTAATCGACTCCACTGCGGGTTACTAGGAATTCACTCCACTAGGGATCACTAGGAATCTACTCCACTGGGGACACTATGAATCTACTCCACTGGGGGTCACTATGAATCTACTCTACTGGTGTCAATAGGAATCTACTATACTGGGGTCACTAAGAATCTACTCACTGGGGGTCACTAGTAATTCACTCCACTAGGGATCACTAGGAATCTACTTCACTGGGGTCACTGGGATTTTACTGCAGTGGGGTCACTAGAAATATACTCCAATGGGGTCACTGAGAATCTACTCCACTGGGGATCACTAGTAATCTACACCACTGGGGGCCACTAGGAATCTACTCCACTGGGGTCACTGGGAATCTACTCCACTGGGGTCACTGGCATTCTACTCCACTGGGGGTCACTAGGAATCTACTCCACTGGAGTCACTGGGAATTAAATGCACTGGGGTCACTAGGAATCGACTCCACTAAGGGTTACTAGGAATTCACTCAACTAGGGATCACTAGGAATCTACTCCACTGGGGTCACTATGAATCTACTCTACTGGTGTCACTGGAAATCTATTCCAATGGGGTCACTAGGAATCTACTCCACTGGGGATCACTAGGAATCTACTCCACTGGGGATCACTAGGAATCTACTCCACTGGGGGTCACTAGTAATCGACTCCACTGCGGGTTACTAGGAATTCACTCCACTAGGGATCACTAGGAATCTACTCCAATGGGGGTCACTATGAATCTACTCTACTGGTGTCACTAGGAATCTACTATACTGGGGTCACTAGGAATATACTCCACTGGGGGTCACTAGGAATTTACTCCACTAGGAATCATTAGGAATCTACTCCACTGGGGTCACCAGAAATCTACTGCACTGGGGCCACTAGGAATCTACCCCACTGGAGGTCACTAAGAATTCACTCCACTTGGGGTCACTGGGAATCTACTCCACTGGGGGTCACTGGGAATCTACTCCACTGGGGTCACTGGGAATCTACTCCACTGGGGTCACTGGGATTCTACTCCACTGAGGGTCACTAGGAATTCACTCCACTAGAGATCACTAGAAATCTACTCCACTTGGTGTCACTGGGAATCTACTCTGTTGGGGGTCACTAGGAATCTACTCCACTGGGGGTCACTAGGAGTCTATTCTAATGGGGTCACTGGGAATCTATTCCAATGGGGTCACTGGGAATCTGCTCCACTGGGGTCACTAGGAATCTACTCCACTGGGGTCACTAGAAATCTACTCCATGAGGGTCACTAGGGATCTACTCCACTGGGGGTCACTAGGAATCTACTCCACTGGGGGTCACTAGGAATTCACTCCACTGGGGGTCACTAGGAATCTACTCCACTGGGGTCACTGGGAATCTATTCCACTGGGGTCACTAGGAATCTACTCCACTGGGGTCACTAGGAATCTACTCCACTGGGGTCACTAGGAATCTATTCCAATGGGGTCACTAGGAATCTACTCCACTGGGGTCACTGGGAATCTATTCCAATGGGGTCACTAGGAATCTACTCCACTGGGGTTACTAGGAATCTACTCCACTGGGGTCACTAGGAATCTACTCCACTGGGGTCACTGGGAATCTATTCCAATGGGGTCACTAGGAATCTACTCCACTGGGGTTACTAGGAATCTACTCCACTGGGGTCACTAGGAATCTACTCTACTGGGGTTACTGGGAATCTATTCCAATGGGGTCACTAGGAATCTGCTCCACTGGGGTCACTAGGAATCTACTCCACTGGGGTCACTAGGAATCTACTCTACTGGGGTTACTGGGAATCTACTCCACTGCGGTCACTAGGAATCTACTCCACTGGGGTCACTAGGAATCTACTCCACTGGGGTCACTAGGCTGATGAGCTTGTACCCCGCAACTCTGTACAATAGAACTCATCGATATCTCCTAGAAAATGTAACTTGTTCACTTTATCTCATAAATCATTATTATAGATCTGCAGCTTTCATTATAATAATCCCTGGTGATCCCGCCATGGAGGTCCTTTCTCAGGCACTTCCTGTTATAGGGTGACAACGCTCGGTCCCCTCCTCCAAATTATGCTCCTGTGTTGTCACCCTGTCACATGGGCTTCCCGTGGTGACTGTTTCACCGGTTATGAACTACTTTCTGGACCAAGGTGGTGACTCAGAGATCACACAATCATATACATCCTGGAACCTGTGCAGTCCCTGGCTGTGTTCACAAATGTCTGAAACAGATCAGCCCCTGCGGCAGCCTCTCACCTTGTGACTTGCTACAAAGTCACGATGTACAGTCTGATCACTGGGGGAGGGGAGACTAGGGAAATGTTCCGTCCTGCCTACAGCAGACTGATGACATCATCTCAGCCTAGGCAAAGTCCCTGATTGGAGCTGAAGGACGGCTTTTTAATGATAAAAGGGGGGGATTTCTCTGATCACTGATCCTATCACTGTACATTGTTGGGTATTTCTTGATACAGATTTGCATTATTACTGGAAGATCCTCTGTTGGGAAAGTTGTGATTTTTGTGGTTTTTGTTGAAGAAATGAGAAGTGATCCTCGAAGTTTGTTCCTCGTATCTCCAGAAGTCACATTGCTGGTTGTCAGAGATGGACACTCCGTCACATGTCATTACCATGAGTCATAGAATAACTTTATTTGTCTCCCCATACGGAACTACTTGTGTCCCCGAGGGATAGAACCAGGGCTTTCTCCCAAAGGGAACGCAGTTTTCACACCTTCAGCACAGAATGTATGTAATGCAAGGGGTACTAGAGTGTGCTGGAGGGTCTACTGATGCTGGCTGCTAGGGGGATCCATGGTCGATGGGGGGATTTTTTGTTGTTGGGAGGGATCTACGGTTGAGGGAGGGGTCTATTGTTTCTGGCTGCTGGGAGATCTATTGTTGCTAGTGGGAGTCTATTGTTGCTGGGGTGGGGGTATTTTTTGTGGTGGCTCTTTTGTTGCTGGGGGCATCTATTGTGGCTGGGAAGATCTATTGTTTCTTGGGGTATATTATTGATGGGAGGGGGTGTCTATTGATGTTGGCTACAGGCAATCTTTTTTATTGTTTTTCTCGTTATCGGTATCAAATTCCATACAAATGACTTGGTTCTGTATTCTCTAAAAGGGATATTACTGGAAGGTGGGTAGGGGTGGAACCAAGGAATGGTGCTCGGAGGTGGGTGTAACCAAGAAACGGTGCTCGGAGGTGGGTGTAACCAAGGAACGGTGCTCGGAGGTGGGTAGTGGGTGGAACCAAGGAACAGTGCTTGGAGGTGGGTAGGGGTGGAACCAAGGAACGGTGCTTGGAGGTGGGTAGGGGTGGAACCAAGGAACAGTGCTTGGAGGTGGGTAGGGGGTGGAACCAAGGAACGGTGCTTGGAGGTGGCTAAGGGGTGGAACCAAGGAACGTGCTTCAACGGCAAGTACTGGGTGAAACCAAGGAACGTGCTTGAAAGTGGGTAGGGGGTGGAACCAAGGAACGTGCTTGGAGGTGGGTAGTGGATGGAACCAAGGAACGGTGCTCGGAGGTGGGTAGTGGGTGGAACCAAGGAACGTGCTCGGAGGTGGGTGGTGGATGGAACCAAGGAAAGTGCTTGGAGGTGGGTAGTGGATGGAACCAAGGAACGGTGCTCGGAGGTGGGTAGTGGATGGAGCCAAGGAACGGTGCTCGGAGGTGGGTAGTGGATGGAACCAAGGAACGGTGCTCGGAGGTGGGTAGTGGTTGAAACCAAGGAAAGTGCTCGGAGGTGGGTAGTGGATGGAACCAAGGAACAGTGCTCAGAGGTGGGTAGTGGATGGAACCAAGGAACGGTGCTCGGAGGTGGGTAGTGGTTGGAACCAAGGAACAGTGCTCAGAGGTGGGTAGTGGATGGAACCAAGGAACGGTGCTTGGAGGTGGGTAGTGGATGGAACCAAGGAACAGTGCTCGGAGGTGGGTGGTGGGTGGAACCAAGGAACGGTGCTCGGAGGTGGGTAGTGGATGGAACCAAGGAACGGTGCTCAGAGGTGGGTAGTGGATGGAACCAAGGAACGGTGTTCGGAGGCGGTTAGGGGGTGGTACCAAGGAACAGGTCTCAGAGGTGGGTAGTGGCAAAGAAAAGGGGTGATTCAAAAGGAGGGAGTGCCAGCACCTGTTCCCTGAGAAAAAAAACCCTGGATAGCACAGTCCTGTATTAGTCATATAAAAACTTTATCGGTCTACCCATACAGAACAAAGTCTGTCCCTGATAGATAGCACACATAATCCATCCAAGGAACGGTGCTCGGAGGTGGGTGTAACCAAGGAACGGTGCTCGGAGGTGGGTAGTGGGTGGAACCAAGGAACAGTGCTTGGAGGTGGGTAGGGGTGGAACCAAGGAACGGTGCTTGGAGGTGGGTAGGGGTGGAACCAAGGAACAGTGCTTGGAGGTGGGTAGGGGGTGGAACCAAGGAACGGTGCTTGGAGGTGGCTAAGGGGTGGAACCAAGGAACGTGCTTCAACGGCAAGTACAGGGTGAAACCAAGGAACGTGCTTGAAAGTGGGTAGGGGGTGGAACCAAGGAACGGTGCTCGGAGGTGGGTAGTGGATGGAGCCAAGGAACGGTGCTCGGAGGTGGGTAGTGGATGGAACCAAGGAACGGTGCTCGGAGGTGGGTAGTGGTTGAAACCAAGGAAAGTGCTCGGAGGTGGGTAGGGGATGGAACCAAGGAACAGTGCTCAGAGGTGGGTAGTGGATGGAACCAAGGAACGGTGCTCGGAGGTGGGTAGTGGTTGGAACCAAGGAACAGTGCTCAGAGGTGGGTAGTGGATGGAACCAAGGAACGGTGCTTGGAGGTGGGTAGTGGATGGAACCAAGGAACAGTGCTCGGAGGTGGGTGGTGGGTGGAACCAAGGAACGGTGCTCGGAGGTGGGTAGTGGATGGAACCAAGGAACGGTGCTCAGAGGTGGGTAGTGGATGGAACCAAGGAACGGTGTTCGGAGGCGGTTAGGGGGTGGTACCAAGGAACAGGTCTCAGAGGTGGGTAGTGGCAAAGAAAAGGGGTGATTCAAAAGGAGGGAGTGCCAGCACCTGTTCCCTGAGAAAAAAAACCCTGGATAGCACAGTCCTGTATTAGTCATATAAAAACTTTATCGGTCTACCCATACAGAACGGTGCTTGGAGGTGGGTAGGGGTGGAACCAAGGAACAGTGCTTGGAGGTGGGTAGTGGGTGGAACCAAGGAACGGTGCTTGGAGGTGGCTAAGGGGTGGAACCAAGGAACGTGCTTCAACGGCAAGTACAGGGTGAAACCAAGGAACGTGCTTGAAAGTGGGTAGTGGATGGAACCAAGGAACGGTGCTCGGAGGTGGGTAGTGGATGGAACCAAGGAACGGTGCTCGGAGGTGGGTAGTGGTTGAAACCAAGGAAAGTGCTCGGAGGTGGGTAGTGGATGGAACCGAGGAACAGTGCTCAGAGGTGGGTAGTGGATGGAACCAAGGAACGGTGCTCGGAGGTGGGTAGTGGTTGGAACCAAGGAACAGTGCTCAGAGGTGGGTAGTGGATGGAACCAAGGAACGGTGCTTGGAGGTGGGTAGTGGTTGGAACCAAGGAACAGTGCTCGGATGTGGGTGGTGGGTGGAACCAAGGAACGGTGCTCGGAGGTGGGTAGTGGATGGAACCAAGGAACGGTGCTCAGAGGTGGGTAGTGGATGGAACCAAGGAACGGTGTTCGGAGGCGGTTAGGGGGTGGTACCAAGGAACAGGTCTCAGAGGTGGGTAGTGGCAAAGAAAAGGGGTGATTCAAAAGGAGGGAGTGCCAGCACCTGTTCCCTGAGAAAAAAAACCCTGGATAGCACAGTCCTGTATTAGTCATATAAAAACTTTATCGGTCTACCCATACAGAACAAAGTCTGTCCCTGATAGATAGCACACATAATCCATCCAAGGAACGGTGCTCGGAGGTGGGTGTAACCAAGGAACGGTGCTCGGAGGTGGGTAGTGGGTGGAACCAAGGAACAGTGCTTGGAGGTGGGTAGGGGTGGAACCAAGGAACGGTGCTTGGAGGTGGGTAGGGGTGGAACCAAGGAACAGTGCTTGGAGGTGGGTAGGGGGTGGAACCAAGGAACGGTGCTTGGAGGTGGCTAAGGGGTGGAACCAAGGAACGTGCTTCAACGGCAAGTACTGGGTGAAACCAAGGAACGTGCTTGAAAGTGGGTAGGGGGTGGAACCAAGGAACGTGCTTGGAGGTGGGTAGTGGATGGAACCAAGGAACGGTGCTCGGAGGTGGGTAGTGGGTGGAACCAAGGAACGTGCTCGGAGGTGGGTGGTGGGTGGAACCAAGGAAAGTGCTTGGAGGTGGGTAGTGGATGGAACCAAGGAACGGTGCTCGGAGGTGGGTAGTGGATGGAGCCAAGGAACGGTGCTCGGAGGTGGGTAGTGGATGGAACCAAGGAACGGTGCTCGGAGGTGGGTAGCGGTTGAAACCAAGGAAAGTGCTTGGAGGTGGGTAGTGGATGGAACCAAGGAACGGTGCTCGGAGGTGGGTAGTGGATGGAGCCAAGGAACGGTGCTCGGAGGTGGGTAGTGGATGGAACCAAGGAACGGTGCTCGGAGGTGGGTAGCGGTTGAAACCAAGGAACGTGCTCAGAGGTGGGTAGTGGATGGAACCAAGGAACGGTGCTCGGAGGTGGGTAGTGGTTGGAACCAAGGAACAGTGCTCAGAGGTGGGTAGTGGATGGAACCAAGGAACGGTGCTTGGAGGTGGCTAAGGGGTGGAACCAAGGAACGTGCTTCAACGGCAAGTACTGGGTGAAACCAAGGAACGTGCTTGAAAGTGGGTAGGGGGTGGAACCAAGGAACGTGCTTGGAGGTGGGTAGTGGATGGAACCAAGGAACGGTGCTCGGAGGTGGGTAGTGGGTGGAACCAAGGAACGTGCTCGGAGGTGGGTGGTGGATGGAACCAAGGAAAGTGCTTGGAGGTGGGTAGTGGATGGAACCAAGGAACGGTGCTCGGAGGTGGGTAGTGGATGGAGCCAAGGAACGGTGCTCGGAGGTGGGTAGTGGATGGAACCAAGGAACGGTGCTCGGAGGTGGGTAGTGGTTGAAACCAAGGAAAGTGCTTGGAGGTGGGTAGTGGATGGAACCAAGGAACGGTGCTCGGAGGTGGGTAGTGGATGGAGCCAAGGAACGGTGCTCGGAGGTGGGTAGTGGATGGAACCAAGGAACGGTGCTCGGAGGTGGGTAGCGGTTGAAACCAAGGAACGTGCTCAGAGGTGGGTAGTGGATGGAACCAAGGAACGGTGCTCGGAGGTGGGTAGTGGTTGGAACCAAGGAACAGTGCTCAGAGGTGGGTAGTGGATGGAACCAAGGAACGGTGCTTGGAGGTGGGTAGTGGATGGAACCAAGGAACAGTGCTCGGAGGTGGGTGGTGGGTGGAACCAAGGAACGGTGCTCGGAGGTGGGTAGTGGATGGAACCAAGGAACGGTGCTCAGAGGTGGGTAGTGGATGGAACCAAGGAACGGTGTTCGGAGGCGGTTAGGGGGTGGTACCAAGGAACAGGTCTCAGAGGTGGGTAGTGGCAAAGAAAAGGGGTGATTCAAAAGGAGGGAGTGCCAGCACCTGTTCCCTGAGAAAAAAAACCCTGGATAGCACAGTCCTGTATTAGTCATATAAAAACTTTATCGGTCTACCCATACAGAACAAAGTCTGTCCCTGATAGATAGCACACATAATCCATGTTTAGAGTGAAGATTTTATTTCACAGACAATCGATGGATCAGATAGAAAAAGTTACATTCTAAAATCATTATGAAGGAGAAACGATCGCTCAGCTCCAGGAATGGATGGAAGCCGTATTCACTTTTAAAATCATATGCCTGGAAATGGACAATTCAGCATTTCCCAGCATTTGATTGGCCGGTTGAAGTGAATGCAGCCTCACTATATTCACGAGATACAAATAAATACAATTTGATTAATAAATAATAAATAATACAGAAAACGGAATTGTGATTTTCCTGAAGTCTTCTCCGGGATTCCGGAAGATAAAATCCAGGAAGATGAAATGATCGGCATTGTGGGGCCCATCGGGGTCCTAGAGAGAGAAGCATTACAGCGTCTTGGTGAAGAAGTTGGGGGCGTGGTCCTTGAAATGATTGTATTCATTGGTTCCGGCCACCAGGACGGTCGCAGGGAAAGTCCGGGGTCGCTCGGGATCCTGGAATAGAAGGTGACACCATTGTTAGTACATCACACTCAATGTACAGAAAATCCAACATCTGAATCTGCCTGTCGTGTCTACAGAGGTGTGTGCAGGTATTGGGGCTCCATAGGTGTGCACCCCAAAACTCACACCCGCCTTTCTCTGCAGCCTCAGCTGCACTGCACAGGGAATGAATGGGAAGTGCTCTGTTGTGAGCGGCTTCCTGTTCATTCACAAATTGAAGCATAGGAAACAGTCAAATTTATTAGCCACTTCCCCCACTCTCCATCCTGAAACATCCCCTGCAGCAGCTGGGGGGAGGGGAGGGAAGCCAGCAGCACTGGGCGGGGGGGACCAACATGGGGGAAGTCTGGGGAGTAGGGGGAATCGGCACGGCACGTAGTGATTAGAGTGTGCCCAGGCACACCTGGCACACCCCTTGCACACACCTATGTGGAGCTCCCAGTCAGATCATGTGAGAATTGGAACCCCTGTCAGGTTTTTACTGCTACCAGGGGTTTGACTAGAGAGGTTTCCCCTCACTTCCTGTCCTGGTGACAACATATCAACAGACAGAAACTGAGGGGAAATCTCCAACAGGGACTTAGACAGGAATTGGCTTTGTTTAGAAGACTATTTGCGGAATCTGAGCCCTTTGTGACATCATATGTGGTGGGCGGTCCTGAAAGCTGCTCCCCAACAGCCATGGTGACCTATGGGACCCCAATAAAAAATATAATTATGTGTATAAATATTTCTGTTCTTTTCTTTATTGTCCTGATTTTGGCCCTGATGAAGAGTGTGGAGTCCCTGAAATGTGGCGGATTATGTTGCAGAATAAAATCTTTTATGGAACAGAGTGCGGCCCCCATTGCTTTCATTTTATTTAGTAAAGAAACAATGGAACCCCCAACATATCTAGAGATCTATGACTTGTGATGTCACACATAGAGGAAGACGTCTGTAGATCTATGACTTGTGATGTCACACATAGAGGAAGACGTCTGTAGATCTATGACTTGTGATGTCACACATAGAGGAAGACGTCTGTAGATCTATGACTTGTGATGTCACACATAGAGGAAGACGTCTGTAGATCTATGACTTGTGATGTCACACATAGAGGAAGACGTCTGTAGATCTATGACTTGTGATGTCACACATAGAGGAAGACGTCTGTAGTTCTATGACTTGTGATGTCACACATAGAGGAAGACGTCTGTAGTTCTATGACTTGTGATGTCACACATAGAGGAAGACGTCTGTAGATCTATGACTTGTGATATCACACATAGAGGAAGACGTCTGTAGATCTATGACTTGTGATGTCACATAGAGGAAGACGTCTGTAGATCTATGACTTGTGATGTCACATAGAGGAAGACGTCTGTAGATCTATGACTTGTGAGGTCACACATAGAGGAAGACGTCTGTAGATCTATGACTTGTGATGTCACACATAGAGGAAGACGTCTGTAGATCTTTGACTTGTGAGGTCACAGATAGAGGAAGACGTCTCTAGATCTATGACTTGTGATGTCACACATAGAAGAAGACGTCTGTAGATCTATGACTTGTGATGTCACACATAGAGGAAGACGTCTGTAGATCTATGACTTGTGATGTCACACATAGAGGAAGACGTCTGTAGATCTATGACTTGTGATGTCACACATAGAGGAAGACGTCTGTAGATCTATGACTTGTGATGTCACACATAGAGGAAGACGTCTGTAGATCTATGACTTGTGATGTCACACATAGAGGAAGACGTCTGTAGATCTATGACTTGTGATGTCACACATAGAGGAAGACGTCTGTAGATCTATGACTTGTGATGTCACACATAGAGGAAGACGTCTGTAGATCTATGACTTGTGATGTCACATAGAGGAAGACGTCTGTAGATCTATGACTTGTGATGTCACACATAGAGGAAGACGTCTGTAGATCTATGACTTGTGATGTCACACATAGAGGAAGACGTCTGTAGATCTATGACTTGTGATGTCACACATAGAGGAAGACGTCTGTAGATCTATGACTTGTGATGTCACACATAGAGGAAGACGTCTGTAGATCTATGACTTGTGATGTCACACATAGAGGAAGACGTCTGTAGATCTATGACTTGTGATGTCACACATAGAGGAAGACGTCTGTAGATCTATGACTTGTGATGTCACACATAGAGGAAGACGTCTGTAGATCTATGACTTGTGATGTCACACATAGAGGAAGACGTCTGTAGATCTATGACTTGTGATGTCACACATAGAGGAAGACGTCTGTAGATCTATGACTTGTGATGTCACACATAGAGGAAGACGTCTGTAGATCTATGACTTGTGATGTCACACATAGAGGAAGACGTCTGTAGATCTATGATTTGTGATGTCACATAGAGGAAGACGTCTGTAGATCTATGACTTGTGAGGTCACACACAGAGGAAGACGTCTGTAGATCTAGACCTGTGATGTCACACATAGAGGAAGACGTCTGTAGATCTATGACTTGTGATGTCACACATAGAGGAAGACGTCTGTAGATCTATGACTTGTGATGTCACACATAGAGGAAGACGTCTGTAGATCTATGACTTGTGATGTCACACATAGAGGAAGACGTCTGTAGATCTATGACTTGTGAGGTCACACATAGAGGAAGACGTCTGTAGATCTATGACTTGTGATGTCACACATAGAGGAAGACGTCTGTAGATCTATGACTTGTGAGGTCACACATAGAGGAAGATGTCTGTAGATCTATGACTTGTGATGTCACACATAGAGGAAGACGTCTGTAGATCTATGACTTGTGATGTCACACATAGAGGAAGACGTCTGTAGATCTATGACTTGTGATGTCACACATAGAGGAAGACGTCTGTAGATCTATGACTTGTGATGTCACATAGAGGAAGACGTCTGTAGATCTATGACTTGTGATGTCACACATAGAGGAAGACGTCTGTAGATCTATGACTTGTGATGTCACACATAGAAGAAGACGTCTGTAGTTCTATGACTTGTGATGTCACACATAGAGGAAGACGTCTGTAGATCTATGACTTGTGAGGTCACACATAGAGGAAGACGTCTGTAGATCTATGACTTGTGATGTCACACATAGAGGAAGACGTCTGTAGATCTATGACTTGTGATGTCACACACAGAGGAAGACGTCTGTAGATCTATGACTTGTGATGTCACACATAGAGGAAGACGTCTGTAGATCTATGACTTGTGAGGTCACACATAGAGGAAGATGTCTGTAGATCTATGACTTGTGATGTCACACATAGAGGAAGACGTCTGTAGATCTATGACTTGTGATGTCACACATAGAGGAAGATGTCTGTAGATCTATGACTTGTGATGTCACACATAGAGGAAGACGTCTGTAGATCTATGACTTGTGATGTCACACATAGAGGAAGACGTCTGTAGATCTATGACTTGTGATGTCACATAGAGGAAGACGTCTGTAGATCTATGACTTGTGATGTCACACATAGAGGAAGATGTCTGTAGATCTATGACTTGTGATGTCACACATAGAGGAAGACGTCTATAGATCTTTGACTTGTGAGGTCACAGATAGAGGAAGACGTCTGTAGATCTATGACTTGTGATGTCACACATAGAGGAAGACGTCTGTAGATCTATGACTTGTGATGTCACACATAGAGGAAGACGTCTCTAGATCTATGACTTGTGATGTCACACATAGAAGAAGACGTCTGTAGATCTATGACTTGTGAGGTCACACATAGAGGAAGACGTCTGTAGATCTATGACTTGTGATGTCACACATAGAGGAAGACGTCTGTAGATCTATGACTTGTGAGGTCACACATAGAGGAAGACGTCTGTAGATCTATGACTTGTGATGTCACACATAGAGGAAGACGTCTGTAGATCTATGACTTGTGAGGTCACACATAGAGGAAGACGTCTGTAGATTTTGGTATCACTGACCTTTATAGGGTAAGCCGTAGTGGGAACATAGCGGATGACGAATCCGCAGCGCCTTCTTTCGGACATGTTTGGCTCGCTGGCGTGAACTGTCAGTCCGTCATGAACCTGCCAATATAAATAAGAGGGTGGTGAGGACTCGGCACCGGGACGGATCTATATCTTTGGTATATTCTGGATCTTTCATGTGATATGATCAGATTACCCCCCCGGGGGGGGGGGGGATTTAAAGGAGGATTTTACTTACCGACATTTGTCCGGCTTTCAGTGGACACTCCACCAGATCCTCCACGTTCACCAGGTGCTTCGGAATCTCCTGATTGGCTGTCAGCATATTCCCAGGAACTTCCGCCACTCTGTGTTCCAGGATCCCCTGCTTGTGGCTGCCTGGAAGAGGAAAAATCATCATTATACTAATAAACTACGACTAATAACAAGAGCAATAGTGATAAAAATAGTAATAATCATAATAAAAATAATAATAAAAAAATAACAATAAATAACAATAATAATAATATAATAATTATCATAATAAAAATAATAATAACAACAAATAACAATACTAATAATAATAATAACAGCAATAGTGATAATAATAGTGATAATAATAATAATAATAATAATATAGCAATAAATAACAATACTAATAATAACAATAGTGATAGTGATAATATTATTGCTAATGATAATAATAATCATAATAATAATATTTTTTAAAAAATAAATAAATAATAATAATAATTATAATAATAATAATAAAAACAGCAATATTGATAATATTTTAGTAATATAATTTTTAATAATAATATTAAAGATGATAATAATAATTATAATGTGTATACAATATAACATTGTGGACAATCTCAGGATTCAGCGGTGAGATTACCTGGAATAATTTGTAGAACTCCATTTTCGGCGTCCACGTCATCAAATGCCAACCACACTGAAGCCACGGGACCGCCCTCAAATCCCCAATATCTGCAAAGGACACCATTGTTGTAAAGATCATTCGTCAATCTTTGAAGGGGATTTACTAAAACAAGAGCATCCGAAATCTGGTGCAGCTCTGCATAGAAACCAATCAGCTTCATTGAAGAAGCTGAAGTTAGAAGCTGATTGGCTGCCATGCAGAGCTGCACCAGATTCTGTGTGCTCCAGTTTTAGTAATCCCCGATCATTCATTGGTCTTCAAATATAAATTATTCATCAATTATTATGTATGGATTATTCATCGATTATTATGTATTAATCGTTCATCATTCTACATGTATTGATCGTTTATTGATCGTTATGTATTGATCATTCATCAATCTACATGTATTGATCGTTTATTGATCATTATGTATTGATCATTCATCAATCTACATGTATTGATCGTTTATTGATCATTATGTATTGATCATTCATCGATCTCTATATACTGATCATTCATCAATCATTATGTATTGATTATCCATCGATCATTGACACATCCTTCTCTACTCACTTTATGTCTTGATGCCAGGCCACATATGGTGCCGTATTCTCTTTGTGCGGGACATCACTGGCGGGATACTTGCAGATAAACCTGGAGTCCAGGAGGATGACGTTGGGGCCCAGCACAGCGGTGATGGCTTCCAGCAGATTGGGGTGGGTGGTTAGGTTCATCACCCATTCATACTCCAAGTGGACGTTGTGTAGACTATACTGAGTGTACTCCTTCCCTGAATACACAAAGAGAAATGCCGGTTTATACAAATCAAATGGGAAATAAAATGGCTTCACTTTGAAGAAAACTTAAACACAGGTAACTTTATTCATCCAGACAACGTGGACAGAGAAGCGGGTGAAGGACCTGTGACCAGGAGGATGAGATAGAGAGATTGGCCGATGGACGGTGTCCCTGCTCGTGGTTGGTGAGTGAGTTTGGTGGAGGAACCAATGAAATGTCTGAAGCTCTGTCTGTAGGGAGGACACTCTGCTGCATGGTCCTGGACGTGTATGGAAAGAGAAGCCTGCCTACACGCTCAGTGACCCAGCCATGTGGCCAATCAGCTCCAGTATACAGAAAGTCTATGTCCAATGGAAGACTCTGCTGACCCTCAGTACTCCCCTTAGGAGCCCTCAGTCTTGATGCAAGCAGTGGGCTGGCTCTTGGGAGGAGTTATGCAAATATCAAAATGCCTGGATGGATGGGTGTTCCTAGGCAGGCTGTATTTCCATAGGTAACACCTACTGGTGATGCTGAGCCTCCATGATTGAAAGAGCTACAATCCAATGAATGAAAGGGGTGGGGCCAGGGACAGTCAAGCTGGGGGAGGAAAGTGCTGGATGACGTTGGATTTCCTACAGCCAGAAATTGAGGGGAGCTCTATCTGACTTCCTGCAGCTTCTAATGCACTTTGTGAGCAGCTCACAGTGTGCGGGGAAATCAGACTAAGCCATTTCAGTCCAGGAGAGAAGCCGGTACAGCTGTGCAAGACTGAAGGGGAGGCCGGGGGTCAGATATAAGACTAAAGGGGTGCTGCGGGTCAGATATAAGACTTAAGGGGTGCTGGGGGTCAGATATAACACTGAAGGGGTGCTGGGGGTCAGATATAAGACTGAAGGGGGGCTGGGGGTCAGATATAAGACTAAAGGGGTGCTGGGGGTCAGATATAAGACTGAAGGGGAGGCTGGGGGTCAGATATAAGACTAAAGGGGTGCTGGGGGTCAGATATAAGACTGAAGGGGGGCTGGGGGTCAGATATAATACTGAAGGGGTGCTGGGGGTCAGATATAACACTGAAGAGGTGCTGGGGGTCAGATATAACACTGAAGGGGTGCTGGGGGTCAGATATAAGACTGAAGGGGGGCTGGGGGTCAGATATAAGACTGAAGGGGGGTCGGGGGTCAGATATAACACTGAAGGGGGGTTGGGGTTCAGATATAAGACTGAAGGGGGACTGGGGGTCAGGTATAAGACTGAAGGGGGGCTGGGGGTCAGATATAAGACTGAAGGGGGACTGGGGGTCAGGTATAAGACAGAAGGGGGGCTGGGGGTCAGGTATAAGACTGAAGGGGGGCTGGGGGTCAGATATAAGACTGAAGGGGGGCTAGGGTCAGATATAAGACTGAAGGGGTGCTGGGGGTCAGATATAAGACTGAAGGGGGGCTGGGGGTCAGATATAAGACTAAAAGGGGGCTGGGGGTCAGATATAAGACTGAAGGGGGGCTGGGGTCAGATATAAGACTGAAGGGGTGCTGGGGGTCAGATATAAGACTGAAGGGGTGCTGGGGATCAGATATTAGACTGAAGGGAAGAATGGGGGTCAGATATAAGACTGAAGGGGTGCTGGGGGTCAGATATAAGACTGAAGGGGGGCTGGGGGTCAGATATAAGACTGAAGGGGGGATTGTGGTCAGATATAAGACTGAAGGGGGGATTGTGGTCAGATATAAGACTGAAGGGGTGCTGGGGGGTCAGATATAAGACTGAAGGGGTGCTGGGGATCAGATATTAGACTGAAGGGAAGAATGGGGGTCAGATATAAGACTGAAGGGGGGCTGTGGAGTCAGATATAAGACTAAAGGGGGGCTGGGGGTCAGATATAAGACTAAAGGGGGGCTGGGGGTCAGATATGAGACTGAAGGGGGGCTGGGGGTCAGAAATAAGACTGAAGGGGGGCTAGGGGTCAGATATAAGACTGAAGGGGGGCTGGGGGTCAGATATAAGACTGAAAGGGGCTGGGGTTCAGATATAAGACTGAAAGGGGGATGGGGGTCAGATATAAGACTGAAGGGGGGCTGGGGGTCAGATATAAGACTGAAGGGGGGGGGCAGGGGTCAGATTTTTTTGGTTGAAAATGAATACTTTATTTTGCAAGAAAATATACAAAAAACAAATACTTCAACAGGACTGAAGGGGGGCTGGGGGTCAGATATAAGACTGAAGGGGAGGCTGGGGTCAGATATAAGACTGAAGGGGAGGCTGGGGGTCAGATATAAGAATATAAGACTGAAGGGGGGCTGGGGTCAGATATAAGACTGAAGGGGGGCTGGGGGTCAGATATAAGACTGAAGGGGAGGCCGGGGGTCAGATGTAAGACTGAAGGGGGGCTGGGGGTCAGATATAAGACTGAAGGGGGGCTGGGGGTCAGATATAAGACTGAAGGGGTGCTGGGGGTCAGATATAAGACTGAAGGGGTGCTGGGGGTCATATATAAGACTGAAGGGGGGCTGGGGGTCAGATATAAGACTGAAGGGGGAGCTGGGGGTCATATGTAAGACTGAAGGGGGGCTGGGGGTCAGATATAAGACTGAAGGGGGGCTGGGGGTCAGATATAAGACTGAAGGGGGGCTGGGGGTCAGATATAAGACTGAAGGGGGGCTGGGGGTCAGATATAAGACTGAAGGGGGGCTGGGGTCAGATATAAGACTGAAGGGGTGCTGGGGGTCAGATATAAGACTGAAGGGGTGCTGGGGATCAGATATTAGACTGAAGGGAAGAATGGGGGTCAGATATAAGACTGAAGGGGGGTTGGGGGTCAGATATAAGACTAAAGCGAGGCTGGGGGTCAGATATAAGACTGAAGGGGGGCTAGGGGTCAGATATAAGACTGAAGGGGGGCTGGGGGTCAGATATAAGACTGAAGGGGGGCTGTGGGTCAGATATAAGACTGAAGGGGGGGCCGGGGGTCAGATGTAAGACTGAAGGGGGGCTGGGGGTCAGATATAAGACTGAAGGGGGGCTGGGGGTCAGATATAAGACTGAAGGGGTGCTGGGGGTCAGATATAAGACTGAAGGGGTGCTGGGGGTCATATATAAGACTGAAGGGGGGCTGGGGGTCAGATATAAGACTGAAGGGGGAGCTGGGGGTCAGATGTAAGACTGAAGGGGGGCTGGGGGTCAGATATAAGACTGAAGGGGGGCTGGGGGTCAGATATAAGACTGAAGGGGGGCTGGGGGTCAGATATAAGACTGAAGGGGGGCTGGGGGTCAGATATAAGACTGAAGGGGGGTTGGGGTCAGATTTAAGACTGAAGGGGTGCTGGGGGTCAGATATAAGACTGAAGGGGTGCTGGGGATCAGATATTAGACTGAAGGGAAGAATGGGGGTCAGATATAAGACTGAAGGGGGGTTGGGGGTCAGATATAAGACTAAAGCGAGGCTGGGGGTCAGATATAAGACTGAAGGGGGGCTAGGGGTCAGATATAAGACTGAAGGGGGGCTGGGGGTCAGATATAAGACTGAAGGGGGGCTGTGGGTCAGATATAAGACTGAAGGGGGGCTGGGGGTCAGATATAAGACTGAAGGGGGGCTGGGGGTCAGATATAAGACTGAAGGGGGGCTGGGGGTCAGAAATAAGACTGAAGGGGGGCTGGGGGTCAGATATAAGACTGAATGGGGGGTCGTAGGGAGGATTTAATTTACTTCTAAAATTATCTTAAACAACCTTCAACACAACCAAGCCAAGTAATGTCTACACTCACCAAACTTCTCCTCCAGCTTTGCATACTCTTGGAGGGCGTGCAGCAGTTGTTCCTCCTGCAGGACGTCTACGGAGGTCAGGTAGCCATTGTCATCATAGAGAGTCTTCATCTGGTTGGAGTCAGTCTTCATCTGGTTGGAGTCAGTCTTCATCTGGTTGGAGTCGGTCTTCATCTGGTTGGAGTCAGTCTTCATCTGGTTGGAGTCGGTCTTCATCTGGTTGGAGTCAGTCTTCATCTGGTTGGAGTCGGTCTTCATCTGGTTGGAGTCGGTCTTCATCTGGTTGGAGTCGGTCTTCATCTGGTTGGAGTCGGTCTTCATCTGGTTGGAGTCGGTCTTCATCTGGTTGGAGTCAGTCTTCATCTGGTTGGAGTCGGTCTTCATCTGGTTGGAGTCGGTCTTCATCTGGTTGGAGTCGGTCTTCATCTGGTTGGAGTCAGTCTTCATCTGGTTGGAGTCAGTCTTCATCTGGTTGGAGTCAGTCTTCATCTGGTTGGAGTCAGTCTTCATCTGGTTGGAGTCAGTCTTCATCTGGTTGGAGTCGGTCTTCATTGATGAGTTGTATGGAGATGAATGGAGAAGATATAATTATCTGGGTTGAGTGATGACTTATATACAGAATCTCAGAGTGAAGCTCCGCCCCATCTGCTATTTTTAGAAGCAATTCCCTCGAAGGGAAGTTTTTCTTCTTAAATATTCACTTCCTGGGTGTCTCAGAGAAGAGACGGAGGGGTTCCTCTGTAAGTTTTCTGTAATAGAAGATAACAGTTTTAAAAGAAAATAATTTCCTGGTTTCTTTCTGACTGTACAGAGATCATCGGACAGCATGGTGACATCGGAGTTGCTGGGAATTCCACTTCATCTTATTAAATAAATAACAACATTGTATAACTTTGTTGTTTTTTATTAGATTTTGTGTTTTTGTGTTAATAAAATATCATTTTGTATTTATAAACCTGACACCAGGATGACCAGGAAATATGGAAACAAAATGAAAACTTTGAATCTCTTTGTTATATTTTATTAGATTTTCTCTTTCTGCATTCATAAATAATTCATTCGTATTGGACATCGGGGTGACGGGTGAACCCCGGAATCCCACCTCTTCTCGGGAAATAAAATATAACTTTGTATCTCCTGTTTTTTTTTTTTTTTTTTATTCAGTTTTATCTCCATGTAATTCTGTATTTATAATTTGTATTAGACATGGGGGGGGCAGGAATTCCAGGAGATAAAATAGAACTTTCTATCACTTTCTTCTCTTTTATTAGATTTTGTGTTCATAAAATATGAGGTCTGATTGGATATCGGGGTGACTGATGTGCCCTGGAATTCTAGGAGATAAAATGACAACTTTGTATCTCTTGTGTTATATTTGATGAAGTTTTACATAAATAAATCCTTTGTATTGGATATCAGGGTGAGCGATGTCTTCAGGAATTCCAGGAAAGAAACACAACTTTGTATCTCGTTGTTATATTGTGTTTATATTTATATATTTTGTTTTCATTAAATATGAATTTTGTATTTTAAACCTGACACCAGGATAATCAGGGTGACATCAGAGTGATCAGGAATTATGGAAACAAAATGACAACTTTGATCTCTGCATAGGTGTGCGCAGCCTACTGTATTAGGGTGTGCACCCCAAAGCTCAAACACATGCGTGTGTGTATATTATATATATATTTAGCAATGGACAGTGTCGGTAGGGCAGAGATGGGTGTCAGTATTTTTATTATTATTATTATTTATTTTTATTATTTTTTTCTTATTACTTTTTTACAATTGTATTTTTTTAAATGATTTTTACAATAATTATTATTGTTTTTAGCCCCATTGGGGGGACTTTGGTGAAATGTCCAGGGTCTAAACAGACCCCTAAATTCTCACTTTTGAGACAGAGAAAGGGAATGAGGACAGAGATTCCCCAGGAGTTTGGATCTGTTATTGGATTTTGGCCACCAAGAGGAAGCCTCAGATCCCCAGCCTTCCATGAGAGGAGATTTGAGGGTCTCTATCAATGCTGGGGACGATTGTCCTTCCATGAGAGGAGATTTGGGGGTCTCTATCAATGCTGGGGACGATTGTCCTTCCATGAGAGGAGATTTGGGGGTCTCTATCAATGCTGGGGGCGATTGTCCTTCCATGAGAGGAGATTTGGGGGTCTCTATCAATGCTGGGGGTGAATGTCCTTCCATGAGAGGAGATTTGGGGGTCTCTATCAATGCTGGGGGTGATTGTCCTTCCATGAGAGGAGATTTGGGGGTCTCTATCAATGCTGGGGGTGATTGTCCTTCCATGAGAGGAGATTTGGGGGTCTCTATCAATGCTGGGGGTGAATGTCCTTCCATGAGAGGAGATTTGGGGGTCTCTATCAATGCTGGGGGTGATTGTCCTTCCATGAGAGGAGATTTGGGGGTCTCTATCAATGCTGGGGGTGATAGTCCTTCCATGAGAGGAGATTTGGGGGTCTCTATCAATGCTGGGGGTGATTGTCCTTCCATGAGAGGAGATTGGGGGGTCTCTATCAGTGCTGGGGGTGATTGTCCTTCCATGAGAGGAGATTTGGGGGTCTCTATCAATGCTGGGGGTGATTGTCCTTCCATGAGAGGAGATTTGGGGGTCTCTATCAATGCTGGGGGTGATAGTCCTTCCATGAGAGGAGATTTGGGGGTCTCTATCAATGCTGGGGGTGATTGTCCTTCCATGAGAGGAGATTTGGGGGTCTCTATCAATGCTGGGGGTGATTGTCCTTCCATGAGAGGAGATTTGGGGGTCTCTATCAATGCTGGGGGTGATTGTCCTTCCATGAGAGGAGATTTGGGGGTCTCTATCAATGCTGGGGGTGATTGTCCTTCCATGAGAGGAGATTGGGGGGTCTCTATCAGTGCTGGGGGTGATTGTCCTTCCATGAGAGGAGATTTGGGGGTCTCTATCAATGCTGGGGGTGATTGTCCTTCCATGAGAGGAGATTTGGGGGTCTCTATCAATGCTGGGGGTGATAGTCCTTCCATGAGAGGAGATTTGGGGGTCTCTATCAATGCTGGGGGTGATTGTCCTTCCATGAGAGGAGATTTGGGGGTCTCTATCAATGCTGGGGGTGATTTTCCTTCCATGAGAGGAGATTTGGGGGTCTCTATCAATGCTGGGGGTGATTGTCCTTCCATGAGAGGAGATTTGGGGGTCTCTATCAATGCTGGGGGTGATTGTCCTTCCATGAGAGGAGATTTGGGGGTCTCTATCAATGCTGGGGGTGATTGTCCTTCCATGAGAGGAGATTGGGGGGTCTCTATCAGTGCTGGGGGTGATTGTCCTTCCATGAGAGGAGATTTGGGGGTCTCTATCAATGCTGGGGGTGATTGTCCTTCCATGAGAGGAGATTTGGGGGTCTCTATCAATGCTGGGGGTGATTGTCCTTCCATGAGAGGAGATTTGGGGGTCTCTATCAATGCTGGGGGTGATTGTCCTTCCATGAGAGGAGATTTGGGGGTCTCTATCAATGCTGGGGGTGATTGTCCTTCCATGAGAGGAGATTTGGGGGTCTCTATCAATGCTGGGGGTGATTGTCCTTCCATGAGAGGAGATTTGGGGGTCTCTATCAATGCTGGGGGTGATTGTCCTTCCATGAGAGGAGGTTTGGGGGTCTCTATCAATGCTGGGGGCGATTGTCCTTCCATGAGAGGAGATTTGGGGGTCTCTATCAATGCTGGAGGCGATTGTCCTTCCATGAGAGGAGATTTGGGGGTCTCTATCAATGCTGGGGGTGATTGTCCTTCCATGAGAGGAGATTTGGGGGTCTCTATCAATGCTGGGGGTGATTGTCCTTCCCGATCTTCATCCAGCATTGGAATTCTGAGGAAGTCTGGAGGTGTAATGTGCAGAGAAAACAATTAGAAGGTGGAATTATTACACTCTAGAAATAATCACCACAAGAGATAAAGCAATCATAAAATGTTTCATCACCATCTAATAATAAGTGGAGTGCCGTCTGTGATGTCAGAGGAGAGAGTGATGACCTCATCGATGTGATCTGCGGTGTACGTGAGGAAGAGTCACACCTGGAGATTTCACCATTTACCTCCAATAAAGGGGGGGGGGGAATTTCCTAATGAACTGTGTGAGGAATATTGTGACCCCAAAACACAGCAAAAGTCCTCATGGCCCCCCATATAAAGTGTCTGGAAAAAGTATTCATACCCCTTGAAATCCCCACATTTTCTCATGTTACATCCAAAAAACGTAAATGTATTTTATGGGGATTTTATGTGATAGACCAACACAAAGTGTCACATAATTGTGAAGTGGAAGGAAAATGATAAATGATACAAATAAATATGTGAAAAGTGTGGGGGGGGGGGGGAGGGGCATTTGTATTCAGCCCCCTTTACTCTGATAACTAAAATCTAGAGGAACCAATTGCCTTCAGAAGTCACCTAATTAGTAAATAGAGTCCACCTGTGAGTCATTTAATCTCAGTATAAATACAGCTGTTCTGTGAAGCCCTCAGAGGTTTGTTAGAGAACCTTAGTGAACAAACAGCATCATGAAGGCCAAGGAACACACCAGACAGGTCAGGGGAGTACTTAGGGCATTTGGCGGATCCTATTTCTTGCATCCCCTGACAAAATTGTCGCTTGAAAAGGAGCTTCTTCTGAGTGACAGTGTCGTGTGTTGTGATTTGCTGCGACTGCAGCTCAATTTAATTGTATTCATAAAATACATCCAATCATTACCAGTAATATGTATTATGTGTGAAGATTTCTACCACACACAGTACAATCGTCATCACCGATCGTCCCCAACCCCCCACCAGAAAACATTCCTTCTTCTCTTCATTATTATCACACAAGACGCTTCCCGTCCCTGAAATCCCATCCCCCGATATTCTGCACTCCTCATCTCCTTCCCTGTGCCTCTCACAGCAAAAATTATCTGATATTCTATTATATTATATTCACATTATATACATTATATATTATATTACATTGTATTATATTATATTATATACATTATGTTATATTATATTACATTGTATTATATTATATTACATCATCACATTATATAAATTGCATTGTGATTTTATATACATTATAGTCATATTATATCATTACATTATATTGTATTCATATTCTATTCTATTCTATTCTATTATATTATATACATTATGTTATGTTATTACATTCTATTATAGTATATTGTTTACATTATATTATACTATATTATATTATATTTTATATTATATTATATTATATTATATTATATTATATTATATTATATTATATTATATTAAATGATATTCTTCCATTATGTTATAATAATACTATATTATATTAAAGTATATTGTTACATAATATTCTATTATATTATCCCAGAAGAAAGTTTTGGGGTAAATACTTTTGGAATACGATGTTATTATCGTTTCCTTTGGCGGCTGATAAGTAAAGATTTCCGGCTCTTTGGGGCGATTTTTCTAGAACTAAATACAAAACATTATTGTTAGTGTTGGACGGAGTAGAGAGGGGTGAGACCCCCTGTCAGGTTTTTATTGCTGTCTGTGTCCCCGGTAGGAAGATTTCCTCTATTTCTCTTATTATCACCGATAGTGAAAGTCAAAGAAAAAACTGGATTTTGGGGTGTCCCCAGAACAGGAATGGAGGGGAAATCCTCCAATGGGGACACTAGTTCTGGGATTTCCTCTCACTTCCTGTTTGGTTATGGGACAGGAAGTGAAGGGAAATCTCCCCAATGGGGACACAGATGGCAAAAATAAAGCTGGCAGGGGGTATAACCCTCCCTTACTTTATCCAAAATGAAAAAAAAAAGAAAAAAGTTTTGCCTCAAGTTCTACTTTTCTGGCTCAATAATTTCTATTAAAGTTTTCATAAAAAAGAATAAAAAGGTTTCCATAGAAGATGTAAAGTATAAATTCTCTAGGAAATAAGTAGATATCTCAGCATTTTGTAGACATAAAAATCCCCCTAAAATCTGCGTTCTTCTAAGTATTGATCGTTACTGTGGATATACAGAAGATTGAATTATGGGGGTCGGTATGAGGGGACCCCAATCCTCGTTTAGTACCCCAAATGTGACATCTCAGTCTTCATATCCAGGTAAAGATAGAGCTTCTATATATGGAAAGTCAGATCAGAACTCTTATGCCGCGTACACACGAGCGGACTTTTCGACTGTGTGTGGGCTTCATCGGACCTGCAGCGGACTTTTTCGGTCTAAAATCTGACGGACTTTAGATTTAGAACATGTTTCAAATCTTTACGTCGGAACTCCGCCGGACCCGATTCCTATCGAAAAATCTGCTCGTCTGTATGCCGGTCCGACGGATGAAAACTGCTAGGGCAGCTATTGGCTACTGGCTATGAACTTCCTTATTTTAGTCCGGTGTTCGTCATCACGTACCAATCCGTCGGACTTTGGTGTGATCGTATGTAGGCAAGTCCGATCGTTGGGAAAGTCCATTGGAAGTCCGCCGAAAGTCCGCTCGTGTATACGCGGCATTAGTAGATCCCCAATGTGTACCTTAGAGAAGGGGGTCACCTCCTCCCCCTCCACATCCCCATTTTATCAGATCATTAATCCCAATCCAGGAAAGTTCAGCTGTTCGGAAGACACTAAAGAGGATTTCCAAGATTTTGCCATTTTCATTTTTGCCGATATAAATATAAATGATAATCTCTGGGATTTCCTCCACTTCTACTTTAAAGTTCACATTTCCTCTGAATATCAGGAGCAGGTTGTCATTATTTCCATTGTGTAATACTCATTGTCACATCTCAGTGCTGCTGATCTCCTGCAGCCTCTTTGCAGCCACTTCCTGTCTCCATCCACTCCGGTGATGACATTTCTCTGGGGGGTTTCCTGATGGGGACACCAGAGGATCGTGTCTGTGTCATGTGTGATGGAAGGGACACTTGTAGTCTCCATCAGGAGCCTGAGTGACAACACAAGAGGACAATTAGGAGACAGGAACAGAGCGTTGTCACCCAATAACAGGAAGTGCCGGAACAAGGACCTCCATGGCGGGATCACCGGAGATTATTATAATGATGACCATAATATTTTAAAAGAGCTCATGTTGTAAAGCGCTGCACAAACTGTTGGAGCTATATAAATCCTGTATAATAATAATATATAAATCCTGTATAATAATAATAATAATATATAAATTCTGTATAATAATAATATATAAATCCTGTATAATAATAATATATAAATCCTGTATAATAATAATAATATATAAATCCTGTATAATAATAATATATAAATCCTGTATAATAATAATAATAATAATAATAATAATAATAATAATATATAAATCCTGTATAATAATAATAATAATAATAATAATAATAATAATAATATATAAATCCTGTATAATAATAATAATAATAATAATAATAATAATATATAAATCCTGTATAATAATAATATATAAATCCTGTATAATAATAATAATAATATATAAATCCTGTATAATAATAATAATATAAATCCTGTATTATAATAATAATAATAATAATAATAATAATAATAATAATAATAATAATATATAAATCCTGTATAATAATAATATATAAATCCTGTATAATAATAATAATAATAATAATAATATTTTAGTGATTGGCTTCCAATATATTCTAAAGATTATTTATATATTTGTACATATCAGATGAAGGAGTCTTGTTCTCAGAAATCTTCCCTTCTGATTTATTTCTCTCTATTGCAGAGAATTCCCCGATATACAATATATATATATATATATGTAGAGAGTATATAAAGTATTTCTGGTTATTTTATCTTTCAGGGGTGCGGAAGTTCGGGGGGAATGTTCCTCTGTGGGTCTCCTTCTATTGGACGGTGTCAGCCATGTGGGTCTCCACCGGGGTGAACCTTCTCCTGGAAGGGAATGATGTCCTCTCTGCCCCCCATATGAAGGACGCCATGGTCCCCGGCCTCTTAGCGTTCTTCGTAGGGCTGCTCATCATCGGTATGGTGGGGATCCTCCAGCAGGAGGTGGTCTTGGCTTTGATGGCAGGTGCACTTTCTCTGTCTGGCATTCATGAGGTGGTGACTTTCTATGACAAGGGGTTGGGTTCTTCTGCTATTGCATGCAATTATCTGATAGTTACCCTGATTGGTCTATATTTTATAGGTGGGAGGTTCCTGTATAGTACAAGGCAGGTGAACTTACCTGGCATAGGTCTCAGCAGTATGAAGGAAGCAGGCCCAGCCCAGGGGTCCTCCATCATACCGCTTACAGCCATGTCTTTCATCCTCAATATGGTGGCCTCCAGTGTCTTTGCCTGTAGACTTCTGGGAATTATTGATCAGCTGTTTGTTGGTCAGGTGGCATGGCTTTGGATGGCAGCGGTCTATCAGACCGGTATCTGCGTTCTGTCATACCGCTCCTATTGTACGCTGGACGCCACGCATTTCGCATTCTTCTCCATTCTGAGATATGCAGAAGGATTCTCATTGCTGTATCAGATCCTGAACAGGGGGGGTTCAGCTACCCTCTGCCATTTCTGGTGGTTTTTGCCATACTATTTTTTGTCCTTGCCCTCTTCACATGTATTCAGAGTCTTGCCCAGTCAGTCTATTTACTTTTCTATGTTGCCTATTGCATTGCACTGGCCTGTAGTCCACGTGGATTCTTTCATGGAGGAGCCCAAGGGGTCAATGTCGCCATATACATTGTATCGGTCATTATGTTGCTGATCTACCTATACAATTCAAAGTCATCAGCAAAGATCCCCACCGGAGAAGGCACCATGCAGAAACTGTTTACAAGCAATACATGTATAAGGCTTCGTCAGTATAAAGATGGCCACAAGCCCTTCCTTGGTCATTCCAAGTATGGCGATGCTGAAGCCTTGGCCTACGCCTCCAGCATATTGGCTGTTTTTGCCATGACAATGCCGGGCAATCCTGATGACCCCTTGGTCACGGTTGTCTTGCCATGGGTTGTAGCTGCGGGTGGGATTTATAATCTGATTTGTGGCGCGGTGGCTTTTTCCCGTGGTAAGACGCTAGAAAGCAGTGCCTTCATCCTCTATGGCAGTGGTTCTCAACTCCGGTCCTCAGGACCCACCAACAGGCCAGATTTTAAGTATTACCTTGGGGAGTTGCAGACTAGAATACTGCAATCACTGAGCAGCAAGTGATATCACCTGTGATGTATTTCAGCTATCTTGCAAACCTGGCCTGTTGGGGGGCCCTGAGGACTGGAGTTGAGAACCACTGCTCTATGGGGTCATGTGAGTTATTTGGGGTATCTCCAGATATAGCGGCATCTACATCACCAGCAGAGGCTTCAACACAGCAGTGGGCATCATATGCTTCATGCTCTTCAACACTTTCATCATTTTCAGCACTTTCTTCCTGTCTAAAGCCTGGCTACTATATTCCCTCACCTTCCAGCTAATCCTCATCAGCTTCCTCCTCGATTCCATCAATCTTCTCCCAATGGGCTATGACATCGCCGTCACCATTATCTTTGGTCTTGTTGGCTTCTACTGCTTTCTTGCAACTCTATTTAACAGCACCATGGAGGCTCCCCAGATACCAGTTGGCAGCCCATTTATTAAGATTAGTGGCTTTTCCAATGATGGATCAAAGTGCCCCCACCTGATTGCCTCCAGGACCAGCTCTGTCAGACAAATCGCAGGTAAGACAATAGAAGGTAATATGAAGGGCCTGGGAAGGGGGGGGGGGGGGCACTGGGACTTTTATTAAAAGTACAACTACATTTTAACACTTCTAAGTAGAGATAAGGTGACAATTTCCTCATAAATGTTCTAACCTTTCCCTACTCCATCCAAAAATCAACAAGATCTTAGCTTTAGGTACCGGCTCTCCTAGTCACCAAACTGTCACAGTAATAGTTCTTGTGGTCAGACTTGGTCTATGTAAACCAGGCATTTTATTTTTGCATCAAGCAGGCAGGTAACATCAAACACCAGGTCTTGTATTATTTTTGGGGAATCCAGCAGACAGATCCTCAATATTTCGCTCTACCCAACTTTTAAAGGACTTCCAAGGAGCCCGCACTCTCCTCCGCATTGGGAATCCCATTTCAATGACATACCACGGGGGGGGGGGCAAGGACATTTGTGACGCCAAGCCAGAGTCCCAATAAAATAAGAGAAATCAGAGGATGAAACCATCACCGTCATCCCATAAGACCAGAGATCAATTTTGGTGGATTAAACCCTTCAAAGAAAACAATAGATAAATACACTAAAACTGACCATTGCTTTACATGGATAGTTGAGCCTATACTGAGCCTATAAAGGCAGTTTTTTTAGGTGTTGGTGGTTGAGATAGTTAACCCGTATTTTATGGTGACATTTACTGTATATTTGAATGTGGCTTGGCAAAGACAAAATCCTTTTTTCCATAGACACAAGTTCATCAGTCGATCTGCCCAGGTCATCTCACATCTATGGGTAGGATGACAGGAAGGTCTTACATATGACTGATATGCTCCATGTCTGGAGCTGCAGAAATCATATATTTCATGTCAGAAATGAAAATCTTGTTTCTTATATTTTTTCCATCTTCCTCCCCAGAAATCATGAAAAATGGAGGAATTTGTGGCATTCCAACGGACACGGTCTATGTCCTGGTAGCAGCGTGCAATCAGCCTGAAGCAGTGGAGCGAGCGTACAAGTATGTCCTATAATGTAACATTGTATATGTGATGTCTCCCCCATTATGGCAATCCTTGCTTTCTACCCCCCTAGACATTGTTCATAATATCAGCATATACTGGAGGTTGTGGTCCTAAAACACGGGTAGGCTGAGCATTGTGCCCCAACCCAAAGACCAGCAACTTTGATAACGATTGATTCAGTTTTAGTAAAGTCAATCTGACATGCTGAGCATGCGCTCTGTAGTGCGAATATTCTCCTTGTATTGGTACAATACAGGTTTTCCAGAAGTCGGTAAGACTCTGAGCTACCTTATATACCACCTTTTGCTTTTTTCCATTTAATATACAGTAGATCTAAAGATTAAAAGTATACTGTAAAATAATGGGTGTCCCTACAAGATAGAAAAATGAAGGAGATTGAGAAATAATCCTGCATAGTCAAGAGAAACATATTCCAAACACTTGCAAGGTTGCCGAGACCTTTTTGATGCATTTTAGTAGCTTGGTGCTATTGGCTTGGCATGATCAGCTTGGCAACATTGGCTTGGCATCATCAAGTTCCAGTCTCCTTAATCTGTCCAGTCCTAGACATGAGCCTTATCAATCTCCACTGAATTTCTATATTGCTTGTTGGCCATGTTGTTGGCCACCCATAAGACCGTCCGTTGTTTGCTTTTGACCTAACTTAATTGGAGACCGACTCCCAGGAGGAGGAATTGTTCTTTGAAGTTTGTTGAACAAATGACATCCCCCAACATTTTCTGCCCTTCTTTCGGCAGGACGAAACGCCAGGCTCAGGACCGTCCCATGTCTCTATGGATTTCCAGCTTACGGCAGTTAGAACCAGCCAAGCATTTGTTCAGTCCTTTGTTATGGGACTTCATGGAGGCTGCTTGGCCCTCATCCATCAGCCTGGTGATCCCAAGAGGTAAGGGGTTTACTACAGTTCAGTCCAGACTATACGGTTGAAGAAAACTTTGGCCATGCTTGTAGATTACAAGGCAATGAGGGTCCACCTCCCCCATGTCTTTGTATTTGTTTAATTTAATCTTATTACGTATAATGTGATGTATAATATATCAGCACTTTATATATAAAATATAATGCAAGTCTATGAGGATGATAAATCCCAACTTCTATATGAGATGGACTATAAAAATCTAATGATCCGTTTCCCTTCCAGGACCGTGGTTGGATTTCTTGGGTGCTAAGGACTCTTCAAAGTACATAGGAACCCCCCAGAGCATCGCCATCCGAATCCCGGACTGTACCGTGACCACCCACCTCATCGACATGGTAGGAAAAATACCAATCTTACAAATCATATAAAAAAATGGAAGAATATAATTCTTCTGGACTCATTTTTACATTTGATGTTGGTATTTTTGTGGATGATGTAAAATGTAGATAAAGGAGAATTTCTTCTAGAAGTAAAATATAACAGTAAAACAATAGTGAATGATCGGGAGAAATCACTGAAGGTTGGAATCTTATATTTATATAGGATAATTCCAGACTTTTATTATCATATAAACCATTTATATTTTAGGTGGGGCCAATCGCAGTGACTTCAGCTAATCCATCAGGAGAAGCGGATACAACCCACCACAACCAAGTCTACGCCAAGCTAGGAGATAAGGTGAGCAGTAGAGTCATGTGTCCCATCATTTACACCATAGACAGACAGACGGACGGATGGTAAAGACATTTGTGATTTCAGGTTGATGGAGTCTTGTGTGATGGAGCGTCCCCTGAAAATATCGCCTCCACTGTGGTCAATTGCACCAAACTGGAATCTGGGGACATTGCGTTCTTCAGAGTCGGGATCGTCCCCAAGTCACAGGTAAATGTCAGAACAAAGATAGATGCTCACATCTTCAGTATCCACTATAATATGTCATGAGCTCAAAGTATAAAGATAGAACCGGCTCAGTGGTTAGCACTTCTGATTTGCAGCACTCGGGTCCTGGCCAGGATACCGTCTGCATGGAGTTTGCATGCTCTCCCTGTGCTTGTGAGGGTTTCCTCTCAGTAGTGTCATTTATGATCTAATGTAGAGGGTGTGACAGACTACATAATATAAACCTGTATATAATACACAGTCCATCTTCCTCTTCATGTCCTTCTAATGAGATGTGTCCCTCACACATTCTGGGGACATTCAGACTCCCTAAAAAAGGTATAAGTGTAGGTGTCTCCAATGTACAGAACTAGGAGTGGGGGTTGGGTGTCTCCAATGTACTGAACTAGGAGTGGGGGTTGGTGTCTCCAATGTACTGAACTAGGAGTGGGGGTTGGGTGTCTCCAATGTACTGAACTAGGAGTGGGGGTTGGTGTCTCCAATGTACTGAACTAGGAGTGGGGGTTGGTGTCTCCAATGTACTGAACTAGGAGTGGGGGTTGGTGTCTCCAGTGTTCTGAACTAGGAGTGGGGGTTGGGGTCCCCCATGTACAGAACTAGGAGTGGGGGTTGGTGTCTCCCATGTACTGAATTAGGAGTGGGGGTTGGGGTCTCCCATGTACTGAACTAGGAGTGGGGGTTGGGGTCCCCCATGTACTGAAATAGGAGTGGGGGTTGGTGTCTCCAGTGTTCTGAACTAGGAGTGGGGGTTGGGGTCCCCCATGTACAGAACTAGGAGTGGGGGTTGGTGTCTCCCATGTACTGAACTAGGAGTGGGGGTTGGGGTCCCCCATGTACTGAACTAGGAGTGGGGGTTGGTGTCTCCCATGTACTGAACTAGGAGTGGGGGTTGGTGTCTCCCATGTACTGAATTAGGAGTGGGGGTTGGGGTCTCCCATGTACTGAACTAGGAGTGGGGGTTGGGGTCCCCCATGTACTGAAATAGGAGTGGGGGTTGGGGTCTCCAATGTTCTGAACTAGGAGTGGGGGTTGGTGTCTCCAATGTTCTGAACTAGGAGTGGGGGTTGGGTGTCCTCCATGTTCTGAACTAGGAGTGGGGGTTGGTGTCTCCAATGTTGTGAACTAGGAGTGGGGGTTGGTGTCTCCAATGTACTGAACTAGGAGTGGGGGTTGGTGTCTCCAATGTTCTGAACTAGGAGTGGGGGTTGGTGTCCTCCATCCTCAGAACCGGAGCTGAGGACGGCACGGCCCAATAATGAGCCCTAAACACTCAGAATTCCCGGTCCGGTTCCTCTTTCAGGAAGAAACCTCCTTCCTGATCCTCCTCAGCCAATCTACAGACGTCTTTTATTCATTACATTTTGTACATTTAGAAACACATCTGGCATTGGTTGAAGGAATGTACTGAGTTGGCTACAACTAGTCCCATGGAGGTCTATTTCCCGCTTTCACAGCTCTTACTGTAAAGAGGTCTTTCCGTGTGGAGAGGTTAAACCTCTTTTCCTTCAAGCACAGAACGCAGCATGTAGAGCCGACATTTGATTGGTTTTGGATGGAGTGGGGGAGGGTTATCACATTTTTTCCTCTGTTTTCAGGTTCTGGAGATCTTGGGCCGTGTCCAGGAGAAGCACCAGCCGGGTCACATCAATGGCGGCTTCAGTCCTTCTATAGAAGATCTCACAGGACAGTCAATGGAACCCAATGGGCGGCCAGGAGAGGAAACAAACCGTCAAGATGGCGGCTGGCAGTCACATGTCAATGGCGGCTTTACGATGGATGAAGAATGAAGAATTCTTATTAAATTATTTGTATTTTTTATAATAAAGTGAATTCTGTGGCTGATTGTTCTGTAAATATTCGATGTATATATTTATTTATGGCATTTTGTTTTTAGATTAATAAATTATTTTTTTCATTTCTTAGTCCCTCCTTTTTCTGTATCAGTCCTGGGTATCGGGGGAGGGGTGGGGGATTAGAAGGGCGGGTTTAGCTTTCCGATCATGTGACTGCTGGGACAGCCAGTCCCAGCAGTCACATGATCATAAACCCCGCCCCCCTGGCATCTGAAACCCCTTAAAGGGCAAGGAGGCACCAGCGCCAAGGAATTAACAATAGATGTAATGGTGGAGTCTGAAGAAAGGAACAGAGAGGAGCCTGAAATCTACATTCAAGAGGCAGCTCTCTGTTCACAGGGCAAACCTGGGGGGTCCCCCCTCCCCCGAGTAATCTGAAGAATGTAAAAAAAGAATGAAGGGAGAATGAAGAAGAGCTCCACAAGTCTGATCAAGGCCCAATAAGGTCAGAAGAGAATGCCAATGTGTTTCGGGGGTCAGAAGTCCCCTTCATCAGGGCTACAGAATAAACAGAACATCAACTAATGGAAGGAAGATTCTTATAGTTACATAGTTGGTAAGGTGAATAAAGACAACAGTCCATCCTGTGTAGAAAAATAATTCCCCATATCCCTGTATATTGTTTTCACTAAGATGCCTGTCCAAAAGTCTTCTAAATCTATCCATACTTCCCGCGACACCACCGATTGTGGAAGAGAGTTCCACATCCTCACCACCCTGACAGTATATATATATATATATATACACACACACACACACACATACATAGAATCTCGTGTGGTAATAATATTTCCCCACCCTGTGCCCCTCCCCCTTCTGTACCTGGCAATACCTGAACCCATGTAGGGGGTATCAATCCCGGTTACAGCCCCCTTGATGTCCAGGTGCCCTGAATTCTTCCTGAACCCCTGAGATGTGACTTACCTGTACATATTCTGGTCTCATCCTGGTACCCATATGTCACCCTTCACAGCTTCTATCCAAGCATTAGCCTGCGATAAATGCACAGACCCCACCACAGCCCCCCCAGGCACCCCTCCAGTCCACACCTTATAATATAGAATATATGCAGACACAGCACAGGTGTTATTCAGACCCCCTCCTGACAGACCTATAGGAAATCATCTCCCCTCCCCCCTTCCCTCCTGTCCTCTCCCCGGTGGTCTCCAGGGATTAGCCGGACTGTAGACAGGAGACCACGGCCCGGTGGTGGAGAACCAAGCGTCTAATGTATGGAGCACAGCAGGGAGAGGAGTTTTATATTCTGTGTTTCAGCTGCGATGGTCCCAGTACAAATCCCAATACCTTGTTGTATCCTTTTATTTACCTCCTTATTCAGATAATATGGCCTTATTATGGTCTGTAATATAAAGAAGAAGATTTTTTCATTTTAGTGAAGTTGTCCTTTATATATACACCCACCTTGTAAAATACTGACCTACGTCCCCCTGAATGGCGCTGCAAGAAACACAAACTGTGCCTGGTACACTGTCCCCCCATTCATCCAATTTCTGGGTCCATTCACCTCTTGGGGCTGATATGTGTAGAGACCAGCAACCAGAAGGATTGGGGCTGATATGTGTAGAGACCAGCAACCAGAAGGATTGGGGCTGATATGTGTAGAGACCAGCAACCAGAAGGATTGGGGCTGATATGTGTAGAGACCAGCAACCAGAAGGATTGGGGCTGATATGTGTAGAGACCAGCAACCAGAAGGATTGGGGCTCATATGTGTAGAGACCAGCAACCAGAAGGATTGGGGATGATATGTGTAGAGACCAGCAACCAGAAGGATTGGGGCTGATATGTGTAGAGACCAGCAACCAGAAGGATTGGGGCTCATATGTGTAGAGATCAGCAACCAGAAGGATTAGGGCTGATATGTGTAGAGACCAGCAACCAGAAGGATTGGGGCTGATATGTGTAGAGACCAGCAACCAGAAGGATTGGGGCTCATATGTGTAGAGACCAGCAACCAGAAGGATTAGGGCTGATATGTGTAGAGACCAGCAACCAGATGGATTGGGGCTGATATGTGTAGAGACCAGCAACCAGAAGGATTGGGGCTGTTATGTGTAGAGACCAGCAACCAGAAGGATTGGGGCTGATATGTGTAGAGACCAGCAACCAGAAGGATTGGGGCTCATATGTGTAGAGACCAGCAACCAGAAGGATTGGGGCTGATATGTGTAGAGACCAGCAACCAGAAGGATTGGGGCTGATATGTGTAGAGACCAGCAACCAGAAGGATTGGGGCTGTTATGTGTAGAGACCAGCAACCAGAAGGATTGGGGCTGATATGTGTAGAGACCAGCAACCAGAAGGATTGGGGCTGTTATGTGTAGAGACCAGCAACCAGAAGGATTGGGGCTGATATGTGTAGAGACCAGCAACCAGAAGGATTGGGGCTGATATGAGTAGAGACCAGCAACCAGAAGGATTGGGGCTCATATGTGTAGAGACCAGCAACCAGAAGGATTGGGGCTGATATGTGTAGAGACCAGCAACCAGAAGGATTGGGGCTGTTATGTGTAGAGACCAGCAACCAGAAGGATTGGGGCTGATATGTGTAGAGACCAGCAACCAGAAGGATTGGGGCTGATATGTGTAGAGACCAGCAACCAGAAGGATTGGGGCTGTTATGTGTAGAGACCAGCAACCAGAAGGATTGGGGCTGATATGTGCAGAGACCAGCAACCAGAAGGATTGGGGCTGATATGAGTAGAGACCAGCAACCAGAAGGATTGGGGCTGATATGAGTAGAGACCAGCAACCAGAAGGATTGGGGCTGATATGTGCAGAGACCAGCAACCAGAAGGATTAGGGCTCATATGAGTAGAGACCAGCAACCAGAAGGATTGGGGCTGATATGTGCAGAGACCAGCAACCAGAAGGATTGGGGCTGATATGAGTAGAGACCAGCAACCAGAAGGATTGGGGCTGATATGTGTAGAGACCAGCAACCAGAAGGATTGGGGCTGATATGTGTAGAGACCAGCAACCAGAAGGATTGGGGCTCATATGAGAAGAGACCAGCAACCAGAAGGATTGAGTCTTCAGCACACATGAGCTCTAGGCACAGGACCTGACCAGGGTGTATTTTTGCAAAGACTGGGCAGCGCTGGGCAGGGGCAGAGTGGAGAATTTGGGGGCAGAGCAGGAGGTATTTTAGTAGGCAAGTAACACGGAGGGCAGAATATTTATTACATTTTCTCAGATCTCTTCCATGGCATTCTATCCTCTTTTTCTTTTTTTGCCTCCTTTGAATTTCTGCATTTCTCAAAGCAACGTCTACATGGCATATCTGATAGAATTCGGCATTGTTCAAGTCTCCTTCTGGTCATTAATGAGTGTGTGATCTGTAGCGGGGTGCCGGTGAAACGGGTTGGAATGGCAGGAAAAGTTATTGATGGGATACATGTTCCTCCACGGATTCTTAGATTTGCAATCTTAAGTAATGCCAGCAAAGATGTCATAGTAAAGAAAGTTTGTTCTTATTCCTGTATTAGTAAAGTTCCTTCCAGGTCTGCATTTACTGGGAGTCTGATGGAGCTCTGGGTGGGACAGATTCCTAATTCCATGGACCACATTTTATTGTCTTCTCCCGAGGCTTTGATTAGAGCCGCTGGTCCATAGATCTCCGAGAGTCTCCATGTGAGGAGGTGACTTATGGTGGCTTTTCCCTGAACTTGGATACAATTGTTTGCGGTTGTAAAGCTCACTTACCTTCCACCAAGGACTGCGGACACAGTAAGGCTCAGGAGAGCGAGACGTTTACTTTGGTTTGATTTATGGCAAGATGCCGATTTCTTCTGTTTATGAATATCCTGTGGATTAAATATGAGGTTTTCTTCTGAAGAAACTGAGTTTGTCCCTGCATTGAGTCCAGTGGCGGCTGGTGCTCCAAATTTTTGGGGGGCGAAAACTGAAAAATTCTGGAAAAAAAACATCAATTACAGCCTCACTGCGCCCATCAGACGCAGCCACTTTGCTCATCAATTGCAGTCACTGCGCCCATCAAATGCAGCCACTGTGACCCCCCAACGCCCGCTCGCTGTCTGCCTGGCACTTACCCTGTCTCGGGTCATACGTGAGGCCGTCAGCAAAGTGGTTATTTTGGATTAGTTGAAATTCTTTACTATTGTGATTCGGAGATTCGGATACATCCAAATAACAAAAATTTTGCCTGAATTTCGAATCATAACAAAATGAATCCCGCATGTCTGATCAGGACCTTCAAAATCCCTCGAGGTCCAAGTTGTATGTAGACATGTTGGGATGGTGGTAGGAGGACAATGGCTTGGATGGATTAGATCAGTGGTGGCTCGTCCATATGGGCGTCAGTGCAAGTGAGGAGGGGGGCGTTGGTGGCGGTGTGAGTAAGGGGGGGGCAGGTTTGTTTTCCTCTCCAAAATATTGGAGCACCAGCCCCAACTGGATTAGATTATAGTAAATATAAGGAGGATATAAAGCACCTCTGAGTGGAGAAGGACCCGGGAGAACATGTCCTGGGAATGTGCAGCACTGGTGGGTGAAAACTCATCCCAGAGCTCCTCATTCACATTCACTCGTCTGGTAGAGATACACAACCTATCAGTCCATTGTCTGTATCTCAGAAGATTGTTCGGAGTATGAAGCCATCATGTGGACAACTCCAGAGGTCAGATAATTAGGCAACATCCACCTGCGGCTTTGTGTGCACGAGCAACAGGAAAAAAGAACAAAAATAGAACAAACAGACAAATTTCCCCATATTACTAAGAGAAACCAACAGATATGTGCCAACAGTATACTTTCCCAACAGCATAACATATGACTGCAACATGGAAATGAAACTGACATAATGGAAGAGCTTCCGCTGTCATGCTGCAAGTTATATTTCTTATGATATAATTACATATGGAGAGCGTCATGGAGGCCTTTGGGAAAAAATATTTTACAGTTCAAGAAAAACTAGTCATTCCGGGTAAAGGAGTCTTACATCCAAGTGTAAGATCACACACTCATTAATGATGAAGAAGACTTGGCCAATGTAAGATCACACACTCATTAATGACCAGAAGAAGACTTGGTCAATGTAAGATCACACACTCATTAATGACCAGAAGAAGACTTGGTCAATGTAAGATCACACACTCATTAATGACCAGAAGAAGACATGGCCAATGTAAGATCACACACTCATTAATGATGAAGAAGACTTGGCCAATGTAAGATCACACACTCATTAATGACCAGAAGAAGACTTGGCCAATGTAAGATCACACACTCATTAATGACCAGAAGAAGACATGGCCAATGTAAGATCACACACTCAGGACCATCTTTAATGTGGGACAAAAGGGGCAGCTGCCCTGTACAGCGCTCCACACTCCACTCCAGTAAAAGGCAAGACTCTCCTCCCACAACCCCCATTCCAGTACAGAGCTTTCCTCTGTCCCAAATGCTACTCACAGCATGTTGTCCTCCGATGTCCGTACAGCCTGCCAATGCGATTGGACGCCTATCAGGTGACGGGTAACAGATAAATATTTGCTTTCCTAACACACCTTTTTTGAAGCCTATTAGAGCCTATGGCTCTAATCAGGTGCTACAAAAACACCCCCCACTGCTGTAATTCATGCACCCGGTGTCAAAAAAGGGTCCTGATGCCTGAATAGGTGGTGGCTACAGCAGCCGTGGATAGATTCATGCAATACATGAATCTATCCATTAGTCATAGAGGGGGTGGCTGGAAAGAGGGGGCAGTACCCATGTGCCCTTAATGGACACACCCCCACTGATTGAGTCTGATCCCCTACAGATCCTACATTGACCATGTCTTCTTCTGGTCATTATTGAGTGTGTGATCTTACATTGGCCAAGTCTTCTTCTGGTCATTAATGAGTGTGTGATCTTACATTGGCCAAGTCTTCTTCTAGTCATTAATGAGTGTGTGATCTTACATTGGCCAAGTCTTCTTCTAGTCATTAATGAGTGTGTGATCTTACATTGGCCAAGTCTTCTTCTGGTCATTAATGAGTGTGTGATCTTACATTGGCCAAGTCTTCTTCTGGTCATTAATGAGTGTGTGATCTTACATTGGCCAAGTCTTCTTCTGGTCATTAATGAGTGTGTGATCTTACATTGGCCATGTCTTCTTCTGGTCATTAATGAGTGTGTGATCTTACATTGGCCATGTCTTCTTCTGGTCATTAATGAGTGTGTGATCTTACATTGGCCATGTCTTCTTCTAGTCATTAATGAGTGTGTGATCTTACATTGGCCATGTCTTCTTCTGGTCATTAATGAGTGTGTGATCTTACATTGGCCAAGTCTTCTTCTGGTCATTAATGAGTGTGTGATCTTACATTGGCCAAGTCTTCTTCTGGTCATTAATGAGTGTGTGATCTTACATTGGCCATGTCTTCTTCTGGTCATTAATGAGTGTGTGATCTTACATTGGCCAAGTCTTCTTCTAGTCATTAATGAGTGTGTGATCTTACATTGACCATGTCTTCTTCTGGTCATTAATGAGTGTGTGATCTTACATTGGCCAAGTCTTCTTCTGGTCATTAATGAGTGTGTGATCTTACATTGACCAAGTCTTCTTCTGGTCATTAATGAGTGTGTGATCTTACATTGGCCAAGTCTTCTTCTAGTCATTAATGAGTGTGTGATCTTACATTGGCCAAGTCTTCTTCTGGTCATTAATGAGTGTGTGATCTTACATTGGTCATGTCTTCTTCTGGTCATTAATGAGTGTGTGATCTTACATTGGCCAAGTCTTCTTCTGGTCATTAATGAGTGTGTGATCTTACATTGACCAAGTCTTCTTCTGGTCATTAATGAGTGTGTGATCTTACATTGGCCAAGTCTTCTTCTAGTCATTAATGAGTGTGTGATCTTACATTGACCAAGTCTTCTTCTGGTCATTAATGAGTGTGTGATCTTACATTGGCCAAGTCTTCTTCTAGTCATTAATGAGTGTGTGATCTTACATTGGCCAAGTCTTCTTCTAGTCATTAATGAGTGTGTGATCTTACATTGGCCAAGTCTTCTTCTGATCATTAATGAGTGTGTGATCTTACATTGGCCATGTCTTCTTCTGGTCATTAATGAGTATGTGATCTTACATTGGCCATGTCTTCTTCTGGTCATTAATGAGTGTGTGATCTTACATTGGTCATGTCTTCTTCTGGTCATTAATGAGTGTGTGATCTTACATTGGCCAAGTCTTCTTCTGGTCATTAATGAGTGTGTGATCTTACATTGGCCATGTCTTCTTCTGGTCATTAATGAGTGTGTGATCTTACATTGGCCATGTCTTCTGGTCATTATTGACTGTGTAATCCAGTGGCGTAGTGTGGGTTGTCAGCACCCAGGGCAAGGCAAGTAATTTGCGCCCCCCTAACCTGCGGACTTTTAGCTATCCCTGAGTCCCTTCAAATGCAATAGTACTGACCTACCTGATTCCTATACTGACCATTACACTGAGAACTACACTGTCCACTACACTACATTGTCCACTACACGGACCACTATACTATACTGTCCACTACACTACACTGACCACTATACTACACTACACTGTCCACTATACTACACTATACTTTCCACTATACTACACTATACTTTCCACTATACTACACTATACTGACCACTATACTGACCACTATACTACACTACACTGTCCACTATACTACACTATACTACACTACACTGTCCACTATACTACACTATACTACACTACACTGACCACTATACTACACTGTCCACTATACTACACTATACTGACCACTATACTGACCACTATACTACACTACACTGACCACTATACTACACTGACCACTATACTACACTGTCCACTATACTACACTATACTGACCACTATACTACACTATACTGACCACTATACTACACTACACTGACCACTATACTAAACTACACTGACCACTATACTACACTATACTGACCACTATATTACACTACACTGACCACTATACTACACTACACTGACCACCATACTACACTATACTGTCCACTATACTACACTACACTGTCCACTATACTACACTACACTGACCACTATACTACACTATACTGACCACTATACTACACTACACTGACCACTATACTACACTATACTTTCCACTATACTACATTATACTGACCACTATACTACACTACACTGACCACTATACTACACTACACTGACCCCTATACTACACTACACTGACCACCATACTACACTGTCCACTATACTACACTACACTGACCACTATACTACACTATACTGTCCACTATACTACACTGTCCACTACACTGACCACTATACTACACTGACCACTAAACTACACTGTCCACTACACTGACCACTACACTACACTGTCCACTATACTACACTGACCACTATACTACACTGTCCACTACACTGACCACTACACTACACTGTCCACTATACTACACTGACCACTATACTACACTGACCACTATACTACACTGTCCACTATACTACACTATACTGACCACTATACTATACTACACTGTCCACTATACTACACTGTCCACTACACTACACTGTCCACTATACTACACTGACCACTATACTACACTGACCACTACACTACACTGTCCACTATACTACACTGACCACTATACTACACTGACCACTATACTACACTGTCCACTATACTACACTATACTGACCACTATACTACACTGTCCACTATACTACACTACACTGACCACCATACTACACTATACTGTCCACTATACTACACTACACTGACCACTATACTACACTATACTGACCACTATACTACACTACACTGACCACTATACTACACTACACTGACCACCATACTACACTATACTGTCCACTATACTACACTACACTGACCACTATACTACACTATACTGACCACTATACTACACTACACTGACCACTATACTACACTATACTTACCACTATACTACACTACACTGACCACTATACTACACTACACTGACCACTATACTACACTACACTGACCACCATACTACACTGTCCACTATACTACACTACACTGTCCACTATACTACACTACACTGTCCACTATACTACACTGACCACTATACTACACTGACCACTATACTACACTGTCCACTATACTACACTGACCACTATACTACACTGACCACTATACTACACTGTCCACTATACTACACTGACCACTATACTACACTGACCACTACACTACACTGTCCACTATACTACACTGACCACTATACTACACTGACCACTACACTACACTGTCCACTATACTACACTGTCCACTATACTACACTATACTGACCACTATACTACACTATACTGACCACTATACTACACTACGCTGTCCACTATACTACACTGTCCACTACACTGACCACTACACTACACTGACCACCATACTACACTACACTGTCCACTATACTACACTGTCCACTACACTACACTGTCCACTATACTGACCACCATACTACACTGTCCACTATACTACACTACACTGACCACTATACTACACTACACTGACCACTATACTACACTGTCCACTATACTACACTGTCCACTATACTGACCACTATACTACACTACACTGTCCACTATACTACACTATACTTTCCACTATACTACACTATACTTTCCACTATACTACACTATACTGACCACTATACTGACCACTATACTACACTACACTGTCCACTATACTACACTATACTACACTACACTACACTGTCCACTATACTACACTATACTACACTACACTGACCACTATACTACACTACACTGACCACTATACTACACTGTCCACTATACTACACTGTCCACTATACTGACCACTATACTACACTGACCACTATACTACACTGTCCACTACACTACACTGACCTCCATACTAAACAACACTATACTAACCACTATACTATACTATACTGACCACTATACTATACTACACTAACCACTATACTACACTATACTGACCACTATACTACACTGTCCACTATACTGACCACCATACTACACTACACTGACCACTATACTATACTGACCACTATACTACACTACACTGACCACCATACTACACTACACTGTCCACTGCACTATACTGTCCACTACACTAAACACCATACTAACCACTATACTACACTGACCACCATACTACACTGTCCACTACACTATACTGACCTGCATACTAAACTACACTATACTGACCACTATACTATACTATACTATACTGACCACTATACTACACTAACCACTATACTACACTATACTGACCACTATACTACACTGACCACCATACTACACTACACTGTCCACTACACTATACTGTCCACTACACTAAACACCATACTAACCACTATACTACACTGACCTCCATACTAAACTACACTATACTGACCTCTATGCTAACCACTATACTATACTACACTAACCACTATACTATACTACACTAACCACTATACTGACCACCATACTATACTGTCCACTACACTACACTGACCTCCATACTAAACTACACTAACCACTATACTATACTAACCACTATACTGTCCACTATACTATACTACACTAACCACTATACTACACTACACTGTCCTGCCTACAGTCTCTCTCTCGCGCCCCCCTCCCCCCCCCAGTAACAAGACTCTCACTCACCTTCTTATCCTGGCTGCATCGATCCGGAGGAGGAGAACACAGTTGCGGCTCACATTCTTCTCTCCCCTGCGCTCTGCTTGCTGCCATGTTCAGTGTCCAGCGCCCTGTGATTGGGCGTATGGGGGGGGTCATGTGCGGAGGCAGGACTTCAGGAGTGATCGAGGACAGGCCAGCCCTACGCCTCACATGACCCCCATACACCCAACCACAGGCTGCCGGACACTTAACATGGCGGCCAGAGCCCGGGGACACAGGATCGAGAAATTAGGAGGAGGCAGCCAGTGACACATACTGGTGCCCCCCTAAATGTCGCGCCCGGGGCCAGGGCCAGGTTAAGAGCATCATGGGCCTGGTGCTGAGGATTTCGGTGGGCCTTTTTATGGAAACAAAATGAAAATGCAAACAATTTTTCGCTAAAACAAATTAAATAAACTCTCACCAGTAATACCAGCCGTGCAGCCTCTGAGCAGCAGCAACACCACCAATACCACCTGCTATGCGGTCTCTCACCAGCAGCAACATAGGGAGACCACATTTCCAAACTGTCATTCAGAGACAACCCCCTCTTCCCAAAAAAAGATGAGGGTGGGGGATGTAGTCTCGGGGTTGGCAGGGAAATCGGTGGTGGAGGTGATTTGTCAGGCAAATGGCTGGTATTAGTACTTAAAATCAATCATCCTGACACCATGCTTGATATGGTGTCAGGATGATCAAATTCCATTATTTCAGTTACCACATTGTAATATATAGTGAAATAGTTCAACTCACCATCATGCAGAATCAGTGGGACCTGAGCTTGTCACTTGCCACCAGATGCAGCTTGTCACTTGCCACCCATAGCCTGCCACCAGATGTAGAGTATCACTTTCCACAGTTGCCTGCCGCTAGATGCAGCATGTCACTTGCCACCAGCAGCCTGCCACCAGATACAGTGTGCCACTTGCAACCAGATACAGTGTGCCACTTGCTACCCACAGCCTGCCAAAAGGTACAATGTGCCAATTGCCACCAGCAGCCTGCCACCAGATACAGTGTGCCACTTGCCAACAGTAGCCTTTCACCAGATACAGTGTGCCACTTGCTACCGACAGCCTGTCACCAGATACAGTGTGCCACTTGCCACCAGCAGCCTGCCACTAGATACAGTGTGCCACTTGCCACCAGATACATTGTGCCACTTGCCACCAGATACAGTGTGCCACTTGCCACCAGCAGCCTGCCACCAGATACAGTGTGTCACTTGCCACCAGCAGCCTGCCACCAGATACATTGTGCCACTTGCCACCAGATACAGTGTGCCACTTGCCACCAGCTCCCTGCCACCAGATACAGTGTGCCACTTGCCACCAGCAGCCTTCCATCAGATACAGTGTGCCACTTGCCAACCACAGCCTACCACCAGATACAGTGTGTCACTTACCACCAGCAGCCTTCCACCAGATAGTGTGCCACTTGCCACCAGCAGCCTGCCATCAGATACAGTGTGCCACTTGCCACCAGCAGCCTACCACCAGATACATTGTGCCACTTGCCAACCACAGCCTACCACCAGATACAGTGTGCCACTTGCCACCGGCAGCCTGCCACCAGATACAGTGTGCCACTTGCCACCGGCAGCCTGCCACCAGATACAGTGTGCCACTTGCCACCAGCAGCCTGCCACCAGATACAGTGTGCCACTTGCCAACCACAGCCTACCACCAGATACAGTGTGTCACTTACCACCAGCAGCCTTCCACCAGATAGTGTGCCACTTGCCACCAGCAGCTAGCCGCCAGATACAGTGTGCCACTTGTCACCAGCAGCCTGCCACCAGATACAGTGTGCCACTTGCCAACCACAGCCTACCACCAGATACAGTGTGCCACTTGCCACTGGCAGCCTGCCACCAGATACAGTGTGCCACTTGCCACCAGCAGCCTGCCACCAGATACAGTGTGCCACTTGCCAACCACAGCCTACCACCAGATACAGTGTGCCACTTGCCAACCACAGCCTGCCATCAGATACAGTGTGCCACTTGCCACTAGCAGCCTGCCACCAGATACAGTGTGCCACTTGCCACTAGCAGCCTGTCACCAGATACAGTGTGCAACTTGCCACTAGCAGCCTGCCACCAGATACAGTGTGCCACTTGCCACTGACAGCCTGTCACCAGATACAGCGTGTCACTTGCCACTGACAGCCTGTCACCAGATACAGCGTGTCACTTGCCACCAGCAGCCTGCCACCAGATACAGTGTGCCACTTGCCACCAGCAGCCTGCCACCAGATACAGTGTGCTACTTGCCACCAGCAGCCTGCCACCAGATACAGTGTGCCACTTGCCACTAGCAGCCTGCCACCAGATACAGTGTGCCACTTGTCACCTGCAGCCTATCACCAGATACAGTGTGCCACTTGCCACTAGCAGCCTGCCACCAGATACAGTGTGTCACTTGCCACCAGATACAGTGTGCCACTTGCCACTAGCAGCCTGCCACCAGATACAGTGTGCCACATGTCACCTGCAGCCTGTCACCAGATACAGTGTGCCACTTGCCACTAGCAGCCTGTCACCAGATACAGTGTGCCACTTGCCACTAGCAGCCTGCCACCAGATACAGTGTGCCACTTGCCACTGACAGCCTGTCACCAGATACAGCGTGTCACTTGCCACCAGCAGCCTGCCACCAGATACAGTGTGCCACTTGCCACCAGCAGCCTGCCACCAGATACAGTGTGCTACTTGCCACCAGCAGCCTGCCACCAGATACAGTGTGCCACTTGCCACTAGCAGCCTGCCACCAGATACAGTGTGCCACTTGTCACCTGCAGCCTATCACCAGATACAGTGGGCCACTTGCCACTAGCAGCCTGCCACCAGATACAGTGTGCCACTTGCCACTGACAGCCTGTCACCAGATACAGCGTGTCACTTGCCACCAGCAGCCTGCCACCAGGTACAGTGTGCCACTTGCCACCAGCAGCCTGCCACCAGATACAGTGTGCTACTTACCACCAGCAGCCTGCCACCAGATACAGTGTGCCACTTGCCACTAGCAACCTGCCACCAGATACAGTGTGCCACTTGTCACCTGCAGCCTATCACCAGATACAGTGTGCCACTTGCCACTAGCAGCCTGCCACCAGATACAGTGTGTCACTTGCCACCAGATACAGTGTGCCACTTGCCACTAGCAGCCTGCCACCAGATACAGTGTGCCACATGTCACCGGCAGCCTGTCACCAGATACAGTGTGCCACTTGCCACTAGCAGCCTGTCACCAGATACAGTGTGCCACTTGCCACTAGCAGCCTGCCACCAGATACAGTGTGCCACTTGCCACTGACAGCCTGTCACCAGATACAGCGTGTCACTTGCCACCAGCAGCCTGCCACCAGATACAGTGTGCCACTTGCCACCAGCAGCCTGCCACCAGATACAGTGTGCTACTTACCACCAGCAGCCTGCCACCAGATACAGTGTGCCACTTGCCACTAGCAGCCTGCCACCAGATACAGTGTGCCACTTGTCACCTGCAGCCTATCACCAGATACAGTGTGCCACTTGCCACTAGCAGCCTGCCACCAGATACAGTGTGGCACTTGCCACCAGATACAGTGTGCAACTTGCCACTAGCAGCCTGCCACCAGATACAGTGTGCCACATGTCACCGGCAGCCTGTCACCAGATACAGTGTGCCACTTGCCACTAGCAGCCTGTCACCAGATACAGTGTGCCACTTGCCACTAGCAGCCTGCCACCAGATACAGTGTGCCACTTGCCACTGACAGCCTGCCACTATATACAGCGTGTCACTTGCCACCAGCAGCCTGCCACCAGATACAGTGTGCCACTTGCCACCAGCAGCCTGCCACCAGATACAGTGTGCTACTTGCCACCAGCAGCCTGCCACCAGATACAGTGTGCCACTTGCCACTAGCAGCCTGCCACCAGATACAGTGTGCCACTTGTCACCTGCAGCCTATCACCAGATACAGTGGGCCACTTGCCACTAGCAGCCTGTCACCAGATACAGTGTGCCACTTGCCACTAGCAGCCTGTCACCAGATACAGTGTGCCACTTGCCACTAGCAGCCTGCCACCAGATACAGCGTGCCACTTGCCACTAGCAGCCTGTCACCAGATACAGTGTGCCACTTGCCACTAGCAGCCTGTCACCAGATACAGTGTGCAACTTGCCACTAGCAGCCTGCCACCAGATACAGTGTGCCACTTGCCACTAGCAGCCTGCCACCAGATACAGTGTGCCACTTGTCACCTGCAGCCTATCACCAGATACAGTGGGCCACTTGCCACTAGCAGCCTGCCACCAGATACAGTGTGCCACTTGCCACTGACAGCCTGTCACCAGATACAGCGTGTCACTTGCCACCAGCAGCCTGCCACCAGATACAGTGTGCCACTTGCCACCAGCAGCCTGCCACCAGATACAGTGTGCCACTTGCCACTAGCAGCCTGCCACCAGATACATTGTGCCACTTGCCACTAGCAGCCTGCCACCAGATACAGTGTGCCACTTGCCACTGACAGCCTGTCACCAGATACAGCGTGTCACTTGCCACCAGCAGCCTGCCACCAGATACAGTGTGCCACTTGCCACCAGCAGCCTGCCACCAGATACAGTGTGCTACTTGCCACCAGCAGCCTGCCACCAGATACAGTGTGCCACTTGCCACTAGCAGCCTGCCACCAGATACAGTGTGCCACTTGTCACCTGCAGCCTATCACCAGATACAGTGGGCCACTTGCCACTAGCAGCCTGCCACCAGATACAGTGTGCCACTTGCCACTGACAGCCTGTCACCAGATACAGTGTGCCACTTGCCACCAGCAGCCTGCCACCAGATACAGTGTGCTACTTGCCACCAGCAGCCTGCCACCAGATACAGTGTGCCACTTGCCACTAGCAGCCTGCCACCAGATACAGTGTGCCACTTGTCACCTGCAGCCTATCACCAGATACAGTGTGCCACTTGCCACTAGCAGCCTGCCACCAGATACAGTGTGTCACTTGCCACCAGCAGCCTGCCACCAGATACAGCGTGCCACTTGCCACTAGCAGCCTGTCACCAGATACAGTGTGCCACTTGCCACTAGCAGCCTGTCACCAGATACAGTGTGCCACTTGCCACTAGCAGCCTGCCACCAGATACAGCGTGCCACTTGCCACTAGCAGCCTGTCACCAGATACAGTGTGCCACTTGCCACTAGCAGCCTGTCACCAGATACAGTGTGCCACTTGCCACTAGCAGCCTGCCACCAGATACAGTGTGCCACTTGCCACTAGCAGCCTGCCACCAGATACAGTGTGCCACTTGTCACCTGCAGCCTATCACCAGATACAGTGGGCCACTTGCCACTAGCAGCCTGCCACCAGATACAGTGTGCCACTTGCCACTGACAGCCTGTCACCAGATACAGCGTGTCACTTGCCACCAGCAGCCTGCCACCAGATACAGTGTGCCACTTGCCACCAGCAGCCTGCCACCAGATACAGTGTGCCACTTGCCACTAGCAGCCTGCCACCAGATACATTGTGCCACTTGCCACCAGCAGCCTGCCACCAGATACAATGTGCCACTTGCCACTAGCAGCCTGCCACCAGATACAGTGTGCCACTTGTCACTGACAGCCTGTCACCAGATACAGTGTGCCACTTGCCACTAGCAGCCTGCCACCAGATACAGTGTGCCACTTGCCACCAGCAGCCTGCCACTTCCTCCAGGACTCTTCCAGGATGGGTAGAAGGGACAGGGCCAGCATAGTCAAACAAATCCCTGGAGCCCCCACCCCTCCTGATCTGGGATGGTATGGCTGTGTGTAAAATGAATGCCAGGAGTATTGATCAGACCAAGTTCTATAGAGGGGGGTGTGTACAGCCTTTGGGCTCACACTGGTGTGCTGCAGTTTGGGCGCACTGCTTGTGTATCTGCAGTTTTAGCTTGCAGTCCTATTGATTTTGGTGCGCTTTCAGAAAAAACATGCAACCTAATAGAAATCAATAGGACTGTGGGTAAAACGCAGGAAAACTGCGGATACACCAGCAATGGGCCAAAACACAGCAAATGAGTGTGAACCCACCTAAAAGCACAAAGAGCTAAATCTACATATTGACTGCAGTTATAAGAGCCATTGCTGAAGATAAAGGTAAAAGAGGGGGAGAGAAGGGAGATAAGAGTCCAGTCACTGAGCTCACACTTGGATGGTTGGAAGCTTATCACTCACATATCTGTTCACCTTCTATCTGCCGGCTGCTCTGTTCACAATTTCCCAGCCCACACGGCTCCTTCACTGCACACAGAGAGAGGAGAGAGGGAAGGGGGAAGGCAGAGCCATTTGTGTAGGGGGGGAACTGTGCACTGTGACGCTGTACTAAACACAGTGAGCCAACTCAGATGCAGCCAGACACCCCTACATTTACACACAGCTTCTCCTGTCCCATAGACGTTTATGGGCAGGAGAAAGTCGGGCTTATATTGCTATCTGTGAGGGCCGATTTTAAGGCAGGGGCCTGGAGCTGCAGCTCCATCAGCCCCTATGTTAATCCGGCCCTGCCCGGGGCCACGGCACCCCCTGCACCCCCCACGCTACGCCACTGGTGTAATCTTACAATGACCAAGTCTTCTTCTAGTCATTAATGAGTATGTGATCTTACATTGGCCATGTCTTCTTCTGGTCATTAATGAGTGTGTGATCTTACATTGGCCAAGTCTTCTTCTGGTCATTAATGAGTGTGTGATCTTACATTGGCCATGTCTTCTTCTGGTCATTAATGAGTGTGTGATCTTACATTGGCCAAGTCTTCCTCTGGTCATTAATGAGTGTGTGATCTTACATTGGCCAAGTCTTCTTCTGGTCATTAATGAGTGTGTGATCTTACATTGGCCATGTCTTCTTCTGGTCATTAATGAGTGTGTGATCTTACATTGGCCATGTCTTCTTCTGGTCATTAATGAGTGTGTGATCTTACATTGGCCAAGTCTTCTTCTGATCATTAATGAGTGTGTGATCTTACATTGGCCAAGTCTTCTTCTGGTCATTAATGAGTGTGTGATCTTACATTGACCAAGTCTTCTCCTGATCATTAATGAGTGTGTGATCTTACATTGGTCATGTCTTCTTCTGATCATTAATGAGTGTGTGATCTTACATTGGCCATGTCTTCTTCTGGTCATTAATGAGTGTGTGATCTTACATTGGCCAAGTCTTCTTCTGGTCATTAATGAGTGTGTGATCTTACATTGACCAAGTCTTCTTCTGATCATTAATGAGTGTGTGATCTTACAATGGCCAAGTCTTCTTCATCATTAATGAGTGTGTGATCTTACATTGGCCAAGTCTTCTTCATCATTAATGAGTGTGTGATCTTACACTTGGATGTGCTGATGTAAGACTCATTTACCTGGAATGACTAGTTTTTCTTGAACTGTAAAATATTCTTTCCCAAAGGCCTCCATGACGCTCTCCATATGTAATTATATCATAAGAAATATAACTTGCAGCATGACAGCGGAAGCTCTTCCATTATGTCAGTTTCATTTCCATGTTGCAGTCATATGTTATGCTGTGTTGGGAAAGTATACTGTTGGCACATATCTGTTGGTTTCTCTTAGTAATATGGGGAAATTCGTCTAGTTTTGTTCTATTTTTGTTCTTTTTTCCTGTTGCTCGTGCACACAAAGCCGCAGGTGGATGTTGCCTAATTATCTGACCTCTGGAGTTGTCCACATGATGGCTTCATACTCCGAACAATCTTCTGAGATACGGACAATGGACTGATAGGTTTTGTATCTCTACCAGACGAGTGAATGTGAATGAGGAGCTCTGGGATGAGTTTTCACCCACCAATGCTGCACATTCCCAGGACGTGTTCTCCCGGGTCCTTCTCCAATCAGAGGTGCTTCATATCCTCCTTATATTTACTATAATCTAATCCAGTTGGGGCTGGTGCTCCAATATTTTGGAGGGGCAAAAAAAACCTGCCCCCCCTCTCACTCACACCGCCACCAACGCCCCCCTCCTCACTTGCACTGACACCCATATAGACGAGCCACCACTGATCTAATCCATCCAAGCCATTGTCCTCCAACCACCATCCCAACATGTCTACATACAACTTGGACCTTGAGGGATGAAAGTCCTGAATAGACACTCAGGATCCATTTTGTTATGAGTCGAAATTCAGGCAAAATTTTTGTTATTTGGATGTATCCGAATCTCTGAATCCCAACAGTAAAGAATTTTAATTAATCCAAAGTCACCACTTTGCTGACGGCCTCATGTATGAGTATGGGGGCAAAGTGGATCTCCTGTGCCGGGTCACGTACCTAGAATGTGATCCAGCACTGCCGGGTAGGGGGGAGTAGACACAGCACAAGCCGATCAGCGGGTGCCAGCCAATGGATGACCACCGGCACCCGCTGATCGGTGAAGAGGAAGACCGGACAGGTCAGTGTACACAATAAAGAGCTCTGTCCTGACAGCGGGGATGTTCAAAGCACGGGATAAAATCCATCACATCCCTTGGTGAAAGCACCTCCCCCACACTACACATAAACACTGGATAGGCACACATTTAATCCTGTGATCTCCCTAGATGTTTAACTCCTTCCCAGCCAGTGTCATTAGTACAGTGACAGTGTATATTTTTAGCACTGATCACTGTATTAGTGTCACTGGTTCCCAAAAACTGTCAAAAGTGTCAGTAAGCGTCAGATTGTCAGTCGCAATATTGCAGTCCCGCTATAAGTCGCTGATTGCCCCCATTACTAGTGAAAAAAAATTTTTTAAATAAAAATAACAAATTCCATTATATATCCCATTGTTTGTAGACGTTATAACATTTGCGTAAACCAATCAATATACACTTATTGAGATTTTTTTCTTACCAATAATATGTAGCAGAATACATATTGGCCTGAACTGATACAGAAATTTGATTTTTTTTTTTTCAAAAAATTATTGGATGTGTTTTATAGCAGAAAGAAGAAGAAAAAAAAAAGTTCTCTTTTTCCAAAATGTTTTTTATTTATTTATTTATTTATTTTGTGCTATAAACAAAAAAAATAAACACAGAGGTGATCAAATACCACCAAAAGAAATCCTCTGGAGGTTTAAGTCGTTAAATTATAATGAAATAAATTTATTTGTATTTATTCGTTTCATTTTGACCTTTTTTGTTAATCTTCGCAGCATCCAAAATAACGTAACGAATGAACTGAACTGATTCCGATACATTTGGCTTTTATGTTGCATTTAACATTTTTCATTAATAATAATTATTCATTAAATCATTTAAACAATTATTAATTAATTTATTATTTATTATTAAAAAAAAATGTGGTACATATGAAATGGAAACAGGAAGGTATAAAAGTGAGATAAGATGATTCTACTTATTATGTTCGGGTCGGATGGAGGCGGATCCATCAGAATCTCCGAATTGTAAAATGACAAATAAATCCCAAATGAGTTCCATTCCATTCTTTATGTTCTGATTTGAAGATTCTGATGGATCCGCCTCCATCCAACCCAATCAGAGAGCAGAAATAATCCCCCGAAATAACAAATGAACACGTTAAAGAGAATATAACCGATCTTCCGAAATACGGATCGATTCGGAATGACGAATATCTGAAAATACCCAACAAATTCCGAAAAACGAATCAATTTTCACATAATGAATTTGACCAAATAAAATGATTGATGTAAAAGAATCCGAAACAAATGTTTCCATTGTGCAGATCTCTAATACTGAACTTCAATCCGACACATTCCATCGATTAAATGTCTTTATAATATTAAATGAGATGAAAACCAACATCAATAAAATGGCACAAAACTCCTCCTAGGCTAAAGCCGGGTACACACTACTAGTCACTGACAGCTCAGGAGGAGCCGCTGTACTAACAATCCCATGTTAGTACAGTGATCCCCCCGCGGAGCACTACGGTCAGCGCTCTCAGCCATTGGCTCGTTCGGTCATGACCCTCCGGTTTCTGTCTCACCGGCTGCAGTACACATGGGCAAAATGTCCGCCGGTTTCTACTGAACTGCCCAACATAAGGGCCAGATAAAAGCCAGCAAAGGGCCACATCTGGCCCCCGGGCCGCAGTTTGGAGACCACTGCTTTAATCTGTTCTTGTGCCCCCATCGGCCTCGTTATTTTATGTGTTTTCACAGGAAAGAGAAAAACTGACAATGAAAAAAAAATCCAAAGTGACGGTTCATCAATAATCATCAATAGTCATCAATAGTCATCAATAGTCATCAATAATCATCAATAATCATCAATAGTCATCAATAGTCATCAATAATCATCAACAGTCATCAATAATCATCAATAGTCATCAATAGTCATCAATAATCATCAACAGTCATCAATAATCATCAATAGTCATCAATAGTCATCAATAGTCATCAATAGTCATCAATAATCATCAATAGTCATCAATAGTCATCAATAATCATCAATAGTCATCAATAATCATCAATAATCATCAATAGTCATCAATAATCATCAATAATCATCAATAATCATCAATATCATCAATAGTCATCAATAATCATCAATAGTCATCAATAGTCATCAATAATCATCAATAACACAAATAAGAACAAAATACGAAATGAAATAAAAACTAAACTTCCCAAATTCCCCCTCCCCCTCTAAATAAAGGGAGAAAAGGCTCCACGTTTTTAGTCAATGTTGCCGGTGCAGCTCGGCGAGAAATACGGAGAAAACACTTTTGCAAATTTCTTTGAAATCGGTAATTTCGTGGAAAACCAATTTTGTGGAAATCCCTCGCCCCTCCCCCCCTCATTATAACAAAAACACATTTGTGTGATACGGATTGGGGGAAGGGCAGACGATGCGATGAAGTGGCCGCCATTGGCGATGGGCCAATCAGTTTCCATGAGTCATTCCTGGGACGCCGGGCTGCGGTGTGGTGATCGATGAGTAATGATCGCACACGAAGGATGAACCTTCTACATGACCTGAAGAGCAAATAATGAGACGAGGGGGGGAGGGGAGGGTCTGATTTTATACTCGGCTTCTTCCTTCTTCCTTCACCTGAACATTACACATGACGTCCTCCTAATATCTCATCTCTAGGGAAAGCTCCTCCACCACCCATCCTGAAGGTGCCCCACCCCCACCATTGCTGTATTTCCCAGGTGAGGAGGGAGAGGACACACAGGGGGAGGGGAACTTTTAATGATGAATTGAATGTTGTGCTCAGTGCGATCCTATAAACCGATCTTCCTGCAAATAGACCGGAAAACAGATTCTGGAGCTCAGCAGGGAGACGGATCGAGGCTCAAATCCTCCCGGGTTGGGAACGATCACCTGCTTTGCAGCCCATTCATTTTATATGGACGACCGATTCATCCCGGTATGTCCAAAACCACAACCAACCACAGCGCACTACCATGTATTACAGGGCACTGCAGCACGGGGATGTTGTGTTGGGGGATGGGAAGTGAACGGCCTCTACTGCTTTAGTAAACCAACCTCTTTCAGTCAATAATCAAAGTCATTGATCACAAGGCAAGTCCGGACTTATTGATTATATTGGTCAGTAAAAAAGCCATGTGATGTTTTCACCATGACAAAGCCCCCCACCAAGATACATTGCCAGCCTGGCCAAAGTGCCCACCATGACAAAGCCCCCACCATGATACATTTCCTGCCTGGCCAAAGTGCCCACCATGACAAAGCCCCCACCAAGATACATTGCCTGCCTGGCCAAAGTGTCCACCATGACAAAGTCCTCACAAAGATACATTGCCTGCCTGGCCAAAGTGCCCACCATGATACATTGCCTGCCTGGCCAAAGTGTCCACCATGACAAAGCCCCCACCAAGATACATTGCCTGCCTGGCCAAAGTGTCCACCATGACAAAGTCCTCACAAAGATACATTGCCAGCCTGGCCAAAGCTCCCACCATGAAAAGTACCTGCCATGTCACAGCGTCCACCATGAAAAGTACCTACTAGTACTATTGGTCATAGTTAGTCTTTCCACAGAGTGTGATTAGTTAAACCCACACGTGCTTTTTTACCACTACTATTCCTTTATATTGGCTCTTGGAGTTTAGAAATTGGATGAAAGGTTTAGTGCTGGGAAACACTTTTTGGTAGATAAGGAGTGTATTTTATATACAGCTATATAGATCAGACCAAAATGAGGGACAAATGAGGAGGAAAGAGGGACAGAGGGACTTTATCCCGAATGAGGGACAATCCCTCAAAATCATGGACAGTTGGGAGCTCCTAGACGCGGTGTATACAGCAGTGTCCACCCATGCAGGGCACACACAGGGATGTACAGGTGATCCATACAACCCCGTTCAGACAGTCCCATTCTTATCAATTAGGATGCAGTGGCTGAACGGACATGGCCGCTGTGTTGGGACATGGTGGGGTACGCCATTGGTGTGGGTTCGGGTCCCGAGATGCAGATGGTGGGCATTCAGTGCCTCTATATAGATAAATCTCTCTTCTCCGCCGGTGTTGTCTGTGTAAACGTTGTGCAGAACCGGTCACAGTCCACCATGGACAACACCTAACAATGGCGCCTCCAACTTCTCCCTGGAGATTCACCCCATTCATCATTACACATCTTCCCCCAATGAAGAGGAGACACCGAATCCCAGAACGTGATTGTAATAGTCTACTAAAACATCTCTGAATAAGAACCAATTGCCCATTTTCTCCGTTATTAGGTTTGGTCCCTCTGGATTGAAGTCGGGTATTTTGATGTACCGTAATTTACTTTTCACTATATAAAGGCCCCTTTGGGCCATCACTTCTGTGTATGTGAGCAGTCCATATCTTCTCATACATGACGGGGTCTGGTTTTTCCCCAAACTATTCTTTTCTCTGAAGCACTAAAACTGATAGTGCTGATGTAACCGAAAATTCTGCACCCCACCAGGTAACAAAGGTGTATTGATATGTGACATTGTATCCTCATCATCTTCACAGGAACCTTCGTCATCACAATGTAAGGAGGTCACGGGGCACGGCTCAGAATTACAGCAGAATTTTTATAAATAGAAACCAGATTCTGAATTGTGGTAGAATCTCCTTCCGTGTACTTCATGTCTATTTTTATTTCTTATCTTTATTTGTATTAAACACTCAGAGATAATGACACTATGTATGTTTGTTGAGTATTGGGAGATTATCTTTGTATTATCACGAAGGCAGTTTATTGCGCAGACAAACCACACGAACTCAACTGTTAGGTCTACTGAACCCCACAACACAACCATTGAGTCTACTAAACCTCACAACTCAACCATGGGCTCTACTGAACCCCACAACTCAACTGTTGGGTCAACTGGATCCCACAACATAACCATGGGGTCTACTAAATCCCATAACACAACCACTGAGTCTACTAAACGCCACAACTCAGCCATCGAGTCTAATGAACCCTACAATTCAACCATGGGGTCTACTGAACCCATAAAACACAACCATAGGGTGTACTGAACTCCACAACTCAACCATTGGGTCTACTGAACCCCATAGCAGAACCATCAGGTGGATCTACTGATCCCCACAACCCAACCATCGATGGGGGGGTGATGGATCATCACATAGGAATCAAACCTGCCCCGTAGATGACCTGACAGTTGGTGACAACATTTAGATGTCTCCAGGGGTTTACATTTACCATTGTAGGGGGTAATACAGATTTATATTATGTGATATGACGGAAGCTTTAGCTGGGGTTTTCCTTTTGGTATTTGAAGTAAACCTCTTCCTCCATATCCAACCAAGAAGTCTTTGTGTTCATCGTCTGCACGACGTCCACCATCTATTTACCTGATAATACAAATATATTCTCCCAAAACTCAACAAACGTAGATATACATAGTGTCATTATCTCTGAGTGTTCAATACAAATAAAGATAAGAAATACTAATAGACATGAAGTACACGGAAGGAGATTCTATATATATATATAATTATCTTTCAATATACCTAAAGCTATGAACAATAGTTTAGGACAATCTCTGGATTATGGAGGATTGTGTATATGGTGGACTATGGAGGATTGTGTATATGGAGGACTATGGAGGACTGTGTATATGGAGGACTATGGAGGATTGTGTATATGGTGGACTATGGAGGATTGTGTATATGGAGGACTATGGAGGATTGTGTATATGGAGGACTATGGAGGATTGTGTATATGGAGGTCTATGGAGGATTGTGTATATGGAGGACTATGGAGGATTGTGTATATGGAGGTCTATGGAGGATTGTGTATATGGAGGTCTATGGAGGATTGTGTATATGGAGGTCTATGGAGGACTATGGAGGACTATGGAGGATTGTGTATATGGAGGTCTATGGAGGATTGTGTATATGGAGGTCTATGGAGGATTGTGTATATGGAGGTCTATGGAGGATTGTGTATATGGAGGACTATGGAGGACTATGGAGGACTATGGAGGATTGTGTATATGGAGGTCTATGGAGGATTGTGTATATATCATGTTGTTGTCGGTGAAGGAGTTGAGTTTCTCTTCCACACCCGGTGACGGAGAAGTGAGGACATCAGACGGGCGGAGTTGGGCGGAGTTGGGCGGAGTTGGTTCTCAGGTACCGGTAATAAAACTACAAACTATAATTACCTGACACACAATTCATGGCGACTTTCAGGAGTTTTCATCTCTTTCATCGTTCCAGAAATGTGAATATTGAGATGATGATTTCTTCATAGATCACATTACAATCATGGAAGCGGCTCTATCATTGTAGGTGTCCATATAGACGGGTCATGTTGGGTGATCGGAGGTCACAGATAGAACGTTTTCCTGTCTCTAAACCAAACCCCGCACTTATGCCCTGTACACACGGTCGGATTTTCTGACGGAAAATGTGTGATAGGATATATATATAATGGTACACTATATTGTATATTACATAGTAGGTGAGGTTGATAAAAGACACAAGTCCATCAAGTCCAACCTATGTGTGTGATTATATGTCATATTACATTATATATCTCTGTATGTTGTGTGATTATATGTCATATTACATTATATATCTCTGTATGTTGTGTGATTATATGTCATATTACATTATATATCTCTGTATGTTGTGTGATTATATGTCATATTACATTATATATCTCTGTATGTTGTGTGATTATATGTCATATTACATTATATATCTCTGTATGTTGTGTGATTATATGTCATATTACATTATATATCTCTGTATGTTGTGTGATTATGTGTCATATTACATTATATATCTCTGTATGTTGTGTGATTATGTGTCATATTACATTATATATCTCTGTATGTTGTGTGATTATATGTCATATTACATTATATATCCTGTATGTTGTGTGATTATATGTCATATTACATTATATATCTCTGTATGTTGTGTGATTATGTGTCAGTATTACATTGTATATCTCTGTATGTTGTGGTCATTCAGGTGATTATCTAATAGTTTCTTGAAGCTATCAATGCTCCCCGCTGAGACCACCGCCTGTGGAAGGGAATTCCACATTCTTGCCGCTCTTACAGTAAAGAACCCTCTACATAGTTTAAGGTTAAACCTCTTTTCTTCTAATTGTAATGAGTGGCCACGAGTCTTGTTAAACTCCCTTCTGCGAAAACGTTTCCTCCCTATTGTGGGGTCACCAGTCCGGTATTTATATATTGTGGGGTCACCAGTCCGGTATTTGTATATTGTGGGGTCACCAGTCCGGTATTTATATATTGTGGGGTCACCAGTCCGGTATTTATATATTGTGGGGTCACCAGTCCGGTATTTATCTATTGTGGGGTCACCAGTCCGGTATTTATATATTGTGGGGTCACCAGTCCGGTATTTGTATATTGTGGGGTCAGCAGTCCGGTATTTATATATTGTGGGGTCACCAGTCCGGTATTTGTATATTGTGGGGTCACCAGTCCGGTATTTATATATTGTGGGGTCACCAGTCCGGTATTTATATATTGTGGGGTCACCAGTCCGGTATTTATATATTGTGGGGTCACCAGTCCGGTATTTATATATTGTGGGGTCACCAGTCTGGTATTTATATATTGTGGGGTCACCAGTCCGGTATTTATATATTGGGGGGTCACCAGTCCGGTATTTATATATTGTGGGGTCACCAGTCCGGTATTTATATATTGTGGGGTCACCAGTCCGGTATTTGTATATTGTGGGGTCACCAGTCCGGTATTTATATATTGTAGGGTCACCAGTCCGGTATTTGTATATTGTGGGGTCACCAGTCCGGTATTTGTATATTGTGGGGTCACCAGTCCGGTATTTATACATTGTGGGGTCACCAGTCCGGTATTTATATATTGTGGGGTCACCAGTCCGGTATTTATACATTGTGGGGTCACCAGTCCGGTATTTATATATTGTGGGGTCACCAGTCCGGTATTTGTATATTGTGGGGTCACCAGTCCGGTATTTATACATTGTGGGGTCACCAGTCCGGTATTTATATATTGTGGGGTCACCAGTTTGGTATTTATATATTGTGGGGTCACCAGTCCGGTATTTATACATTGTGGGGTCACCAGTCCGGTATTTATATATTGTGGGGTCACCAGTTTGGTATTTATATATTGTGGGGTCACCAGTCCGGTATTTATACATTGTGGGGTCACCAGTCCGGTATTTGTATATTGTGGGGTCACCAGTCCGGTATTTATATATTGTGGGGTCACCAGTTTGGTATTTATATATTGTGGGGTCACCAGTCCGGTATTTATACATTGTGGGGTCACCAGTCCGGTATTTATATATTGTGGGGTCACCAGTCCGGTATTTGTATATTGTGGGGTCACCAGTCCGGTATTTATATATTGTGGGGTCACCAGTCCGGTATTTGTATATTGTGGGGTCACCAGTCCGGTATTTGTATATTGTGGGGTCACCAGTCCGGTATTTGTACATTGTGGGGTCACCAGTCTGGTATTTGTATATTGTGGGGTCACCAGTCCGGTATTTATATATCGTGGGGTCACCAGTCCGGTATTTATACATTGAAATCATATCCCCTCTCAAATGTGAAGTGATTTAAAAATGTAGCGCTGGTAGATTTTCAATCTACCACTGATAGATAACTTTAGTGGGTTATCTGGTCATACATAGTCAGATTTGCCTCTGTTCCAGCTTGGCTGAGTTGCGTGTAGTTCCACATTGTGTTGGTGGGTGTCGTTGTCACCATGGGTCGGTGTTGGAAAGGCAACGTGTTGAAGTGTATGAGTGCTCCTCTGTCCCGGAGATAACTCGGTGGAGGTGGTCCTCCTAGTTGCATTCTGGGAGAGGGTATTTATGGGACAGACGCCATGTTTTAGGGGTCTTTTCATTCCACCTGCTGGCCCTCCTGGCCGTCAGGTATGTGTTAGGAGTACTACCTTGTGGTCCTCCGATCGGGAGGCCCACTTGGCTGCGGTGTGTGGGTGGGTCAAGAAGCCTGTCTGGGGTCTACCACAGCAGCAGAGGAATGGTCCTGAGCTGTCTATCCTGAGTGAAGAAGCTGGACAACCGAGGAGATCCCAGGGGAGGAGCCGTCATGGAAGGATCATGCAGAGTGCTGGTCTGGAGAGGGGCCTGGTGACTCGGTTGGAGGACGTATCCTAAAGTTAACCTACCACATAGAACTGCCGGGTCGGCTTAAAGGTTCTAGTGCTGTGTTTGCTGTCCATCGTAAACCAATACATCCTGTGGCAGAAGATCGGACGGGTTTTATTCCAAACAAGTCTGTGGCAGAGACTTTTGTTGGTGCTCCGTACTGACTGCTAGACAAGTGAGAGAGGCCTATCCAGGCGGGCAAAGATTCAACTCTAACAGGAGAGTACATTCATCTACAAGATTCCAATTCCTAATACTACACTAAGAAAAGGTATTTGAACTTCCCTGCAACTCTTCTTCTACCTCTTTCCTGCTACTTCCTTCAGTTACTCTTTATTAAAACCTTGGAAAAGATACTCAAGTGTCCGGTGTCTACATTGTCTGGTATTAAACTCAACGGGACCCCTAGACCCGGTTCTGGTGAAATTGGGGTAACGAAGGTGACGGTAACAGCCCGCTATAAACCAGCAGCTCCACCCAGAGTTATTGCTACAATAACATTCAAATATTTCTGATCAATGGATAACGCACTTGTGGTATGGAACTCTAGGCTAACTGCGTTACCAACAAGTCCACAAACTTGAATTGTAATCTCAGGGAGGGTCAGGTTAATGTCTCCATCTGGAACAAATGGAGGTGGCCCTTCCTGAAGACTAACAATTGATTGCCTAAAGGGGTTCCTGCTCATACCGAGAGAGCCAGTGAAGAGAAACAGGGAAAAGAAAGAAGAGAAGAACGGGGGAGCTGAGAAGGAAGGTAGTAAGAGGATGACAGGGGGTTTAGGACGGAGGAAGTACACGGAAGGCTATCACAAGAGGACACATGAGAACCACCTTGGAAAGGAGTCTAACCCGTGGTGTACAATCCAGGCTTACAGGGATATCCCTAAGTGGGTAGCCCAGGGTTACCAGATGAGTTTGAATTAGTCAGTTGTGTCGAGGATGGGATTGGATATCTTTTCCTGCGTCATTATCCAAGAAATTTTTTGTTTAGCTAAATGAAAGGAAACTGTCGGAGATTTCCAGGACTTGTTTTGGCTCCAAGGAGGATGAAACGAATCAGAATCTGGTTAGGTTTAGAGGTTTTAGGGTTTGGACAGTTGAGTAAGGCGATAGTCAGATCCTGCTTAATCGCAATTCCAGTGAAGGGAACTCTTAAGGCGTCGGCGTACCAAGACATTTTGGACAATTTCATGCTCCCAACTTTGTGGGAGGAGTTTGGGGACGGCCCCTTTCTGTTCCAACATGACTGCCCCCCCAGTGTACAAAGCAAGGTCCATAAAGACATGGGTGAGCGAGTTTGGGGTGGAGGAACTTGACTGGCCTGCACAGAGTCCTGACCTCAACCCGATAGAACACCTTTGGGGTGAATTAGAGCGGAGACTGCGAGCCAGGCCTTCTCATCCAACATCATTGCACAAAGCAAGGTCCATAAGTGATGATAGAAAATGGGGTAATTACTGGGGTAATTATTGGCGTTACCCTGTATGGTGCTAGGTGGTGTATCAAGAGGCAGTACAAGATTATTGTACTGGACTCCTTCCACCAGATCACCAGTGAGCGTGCTCCCACAGGGGAGTGTGGTAAATGAATAGTGAGAGAATGTCAGTCCTTAAATAGACAGTATATAGAAAGCGTATATATCTCCAATCTAAAAAGTGAGTGTGTGTTAAAGGATTAAGTGCATGATAACTCCGATTAACTGTGATTCAACCAGATATTAAAGATGAAAATATATATAAATAGATTAAAAAAATAATAAAAAATTATATATAAATAACTAATAATATAAATGTAGGACACAAACGTGCAAAGGTGTCCAGGGGTGTCCACACCCTACCATACAAACGCTAAGCGTGTGAGCATCCCCCACTTAATACAGTGCAATAAGTCCACAACTAGGCATGAAAGTGTTAAGTGTCCAATTTGATAGCCCAAAGCTTAATCAAAATCAAAGAAGCAAAAAATGTGAAAAAAAACCTAAAAAATATAATATAAAAAAAATAGTCCCAAGATGTTCAGTGTTCCATGGAGTGATGGCACCGCCTTTGAGAACGTCCTATGTCGAAACGCGTAAGACGGAGCCACGCTCTTACGCCATACCCGGAAGACAGAGCTTGGAACGCAGATTGGAACGCACGCTACGGACCGGCTCCTTGCTTACCATCTCTACCACTGTTCCTTGCTCCTGTTTGCCAGCGTTTGTTTGTTTTTTAATATAGTTTTTTAATTTAGTTTAATAAACTTCATTTAAATACTGCACAAAGGGAGCCCCTTGTTTTATCTGTGAGGACTCTGCCGTTTGCTGATGGAGAACGCCCTGGGAAGCCCTGAATAGCACACACCCCGGATCCTGACCGAACAGGGATACAAGCTCGATGGAGGAACAAACTGGCCGGTGTCTTGCCGAGAATGTTCCCTCGGCGGATAAGTTTCCCCCCTGTACTGCGCAGGCGCAGCGCCTGCGCAGTACATACTACTCTCAGTCGCCAGGGATAGCCGAAGCTTAAATGCTTCAATCAGCTGTACACGGCGCCTGCGCTCTGGGTCCAGGTTCCTTCCCCACCATCCAAGTGGACCTAGAGGGGGAATCTAAAAGTGCCGAGCGCAGCGAGGCCGTGCCCGAAGCGTGGCGAGCCAAGCGAGGGGCCCTCTTACAGGCGCCGTCTACAGCTGATTTTCAGCTGTTGTGCTTCGGCTATTTCCGCCGATACCTACTGCGCAGGCGCAGTAGAGGGGGGAACTTATACGCCGAGCGGAACTTTCTCGGCAGAACACCGGTACAGCTACTAAGGAGGAAAGCCATTTAAAGCCACCCACTCTATGCCTGTCACCCCTGCAGGGGTAAGTACGTCCGGTGAGTGGGGACCCATAGGGGGATCACTACAGTCACATTACCTGCTGAGCACGGAAGTCACTTTATATATGGAACGCTGAACATCTTGGGACTATTTTTTTTAATATTATATTTTTCAGGTTTTTTTCACATTTTTTGCTTCTTTGATTTTGATTAAGCTTTGGGCTATCAAATTGGACACTTAACACTTTCATGCCTAGTTGTGGACTTATTGCACTGTATAAAGTGGGGGATGCTCACACGCATGTAAAGTTATGCACTTGGGGGCTAAGAATATGCATGCATCATACATGCTAGGGGGAGTACAACTGGGGGAATCTGTAGTGGAGAAGGATCTGGGGGTTTTGGTAGATCATAAGTTCAATAATAGCATGCAATGCCAAGCTGCGGTTTCCAAAGCGAGCAAAGTTCTTTCTTGTATTAAGAGAGGTATGGACTCCAGAGAGAGAGATATCATTTTGCCCCTGTTCAAATCATTAGTAAGACCTCATCTGGAATATGCAGTTCAGTTTTGGACACCAGTTCTCAAAAAGGATATCGGGGAACTGGAGAAAGTGCAGAGAAGAGCAACCAAACTGATAAGAGGCATGGGGGAGCTCAGCTATGAGGAAAGATTAGAGGAACTGAATTTGTTCACTCTTGAGAAGAGGAGAATAAGGGGGGATATGATCAACATGTTTAAATATATAAGGGGTCCATATAGTGAACTTGGTGTTGAGTTATTCACTTTACGGTCAACACAGAGGACAAGGGGGCACTCTTTACGACTGGAGGAAAAGAGATTTCATCTCCAAATACAGAAAGGTTTCTTCACAGTAAGAGCTGTGAAAATGTGGAATAGACTCCCTCCAGAGGTGGTTCTGGCCAGCTCAGTAGATTGCTTTAAGAAAGTCCTGGATACTTTCCTAAATGTACATAATATAACTGGGTACTGACATTTATAGGTAAAGTTGATCCAGGGAAAATCCGATTGCCTCTCTGGGATCAGGAAGGAATTTTTTCCCCTGCTGTAGCAAATTGGAGCATGCTCTGCTGGGGTTTTTTGCCTTCCTCTGGATCAACTGTGGGTATAGTATTGGGTATATTGGATTGTACGTTTTTTGTTTTTTTTTGTTTTTTTTTTTTAATGGTTGGACTGGATGGACTTGTGTCTTTTTTCAACCTGACTAACTATAACTATGTAACTATGTAACTATGTAGCTTAGCGTTTGTATGGTAGGGTGTGGACACCCCTGGACACCTTTGCATGTTTGTGTCCTACATTTATATTATTATTTATTTATATATAATTTTTTATTATTTTTTTAATCTATTTATATATATTTTCATCTTTAATATCTGGTTGAATCACAGTTAATCGGAGTTATCATGCACTTAATCCTTTGACACACACTCACTTTTTAGATTGGAGATATATACGCTTTCTATATACTGTCTATTTAAGGACTGACATTCTCTCACTATTCATTTACCACACTCCCCTGTGGGAGCACGCTCACTGGTGATCTGGTGCAGGGCCGTCTTTAATATTGATTGGACCCTGGGCAAAAATTTTCTTGGTCCCCCCCATGCAATTTCACTTTCCACCTGCTCTGAGACATACAATAAATAGCATCTAGACTTAAAATTAGTAGGCAGCAATTGCGATTGAATGCCAGTGGTTACAGCATATCATTACTGCTTACTGACTGATTGCTAGAGGTTACAGCACACATTACGGCCCACTGATTAGTTGCTAGAGGTTACAGCAAATGATTTCTGCTTGTTAATTGGTTGCTAGAGATTACTGTAAAGTAATACTGCTCACTAGAGGTTACAGCACATCATCTCCTCACTGCAGGAGGGCATGATATACATATGAATGCCACCTTTATTTACATATCAATGCCGCCGTCCGCAGCTATTTACTTATGAATGCTGCCGGTCTTTACATATAAATGCCGGTTATATGCCGGTTATTTTCATGTAAACATAGGGTCTGCAGGTAAGTCATCTGTACACAACAATAGGGCAGAGCTGGGCAGCATTAATAGCAGCACTTCACACTGAGATATCAGGACTCAGCACAGGACTAAAACTTCAAGGGACAAGGGAATTTAAACTGGGATAGTTGGCAAGTATGAGGCAACTGCTTTGGTCCCCACAACAATGACAGGGCCCAGGGCAGCTGCCCCTTTTGCCCTGCCTTAAAGACGGCCCTGATCTGGTGGAAGGAGTCCAGTACAATAATCTTGTACTGCCTCTTGATACACCACCTAGCACCATACAGGGTAACGCCAATCACCCCATTTTCTATACATACCTTTGTAAGGTCCCTCGGGAACCCAAAAAGAGTGGGCAGCAACCCATATTATCCTAATATCCTAATCTATTTTTAAATTTCCATAAGTGATGATGACAATCTTATCTCCAATCAATGGGCCCATGATAGCAGTCATGTGACCCTCACTCTGGTCTATGGGGGGGGGGGAGGGGGGTAACAGGTGGAGGAGATTGAGGGGTTAAATCATCTTCTGAAAATCCCGGGACTCCCCCAGGGAGAAAATCCAATCATTTCCCTTTGGATGATCACTCGATCGATCCGCCCACATCCACAATATAATCGACTGTATTTCTAGTATAAGTGAAACATTAACAGTTCAGATTTATGAAATCTACAAAGTTTAAATATTGATTTTTTATCACCATCGTCATGTCCTCTCTATTCCTCTCTATTCCTCTCTATTCCTCTGTATTCCTCTCTATTCCTCTCTATTCCTCTGTATTCCTCTCTATTCCTCTGTATTCCTCTGTATTCCTCTGTATTCCTCTCTATTCCTCTGTATTCCTCTCTATTCCTCTCTATTCCTCTCTATTCCTCTCTATTTCTCTCTATTCCTCTCTATTCCTCTCTATTCCTCTGTATTCCTCTCTATTCCTCTCTATTCCTCTGTATTCCTCTCTATTCCTCTCTATTCCTCTCTATTCCTCTCTATTCCTCTCTATTTCTCTCTATTCCTCTCTATTTCTCTCTATTCCTCTCTATTCCTCTCTATTCCTCTCTATTCCTCTGTATTCCTCTCTATTCCTCTCTATTCCTCTGTATTCCTCTCTATTCCTCTCTATTCCTCTCTATTCCTCTCTATTCCTCTCTATTTCTCTCTATTCCTCTCTATTTCTCTCTATTCCTCTCTATTCCTCTCTATTCCTCTGTATTCCTCTCTATTCCTCTCTATTCCTCTCTATTTCTCTCTATTCCTCTCTATTCCTCTGTATTCCTCTGTATTCCTCTGTATTCCTCTCTATTCCTCTGTATTCCTCTCTATTCCTCTCTATTCCTCTCTATTCCTCTCTATTTCTCTCTATTCCTCTCTATTCCTCTCTATTCCTCTGTATTCCTCTCTATTCCTCTCTATTCCTCTGTATTCCTCTCTATTCCTCTCTATTCCTCTCTATTCCTCTCTATTCCTCTGTATTCCTCTCTATTCCTCTCTATTCCTCTCTATTCCTCTCTATTTCTCTCTATTCCTCTCTATTCCTCTCTATTCCTCTGTATTCCTCTCTATTCCTCTCTATTCCTCTCTATTCCTCTCTATTCCTCTCTATTCCTCTGTATTGGGCTGTAAATTATAAAAGTCAATATCTGAGTGACATAAAAAGATTTGATCGTTGTTAGAGAAAGATGGATTGGGGCTATAAATGAGGAAGGTCTGGAATGACTACAAGATACGTATTAAAAAACATGAAACATTAATTGAACATTAAAAAACATGAGATAGCAAATTATTATTGTTGTTACAATGAGTCGATCTTTTCCTCGTCACCTTCTCTTCTCTGCCAAAAAATTCCCAACTAATATTCAGCTTTTGTTTCCTGGCTGTCAGAGGACCGCCCACTTCCTGAGGAGGACCGCCCACTTCCTGAGGAGGACCGCCCACTTCCTTAGGGTAATGTCAGGACTGCTAAATAAATATTCGCTCTTCTGGCCGAGACAACCAACAATCATCTGAGAGATCGTCCCAGATATCGATCGCACCATACACACCATGTTCTCCACCGCCATACAGGTGACTTCTATTATTCCGGGTCTTCAGTCTGCAGGAGATTCAAATATTATTTACTATTATTATTTACTATTATTTGTAGGATTCTACTTTATAATAATAATAATAATAATATTATTGTTACCAATATTTGTAGTATTGTTATTATTAGTAGTGGTAGTATTATTTTTTTATTTGTTATGATTCTTTTTCTTCTCATTATTATTGTTTATTATTATTATTATTATTATTGGCAATATTTGTAGTATTTCTATTAGTAGTGGTCGTTTTATTGTTGTGATTATTATTTGTTGTTATGATTCTTCTTCTTATTATTATTAATAATAATATTATTAGACTGACAAGTTGCGCTTCATTCAGTGCAATGAAATGGTTCTAATCAGAGCGACTCAAGTTGCTTTGTCTTAGAACAAAGGTTTCTGTACCATTTGGGGGCGACTTCCGAGCGACTTGTATTGACTTCTATTACAGAAGTTGATTACAAGTCACACTGAAGTCGCTCTGTAGGGGGCGCTTCAGAGTCAGGTGACGAGGAATCTGCCCCAGTGTGACCCGAGACTTCTTGTTGTTGTCATTTGTAGTATTGTTAGTAGTATTATTATTGTTTTTAATATGTAGTATTGTTATTATTATTTCCATTTTTGTTCTTCTTCTTATTATCTTACACAGTTAGTCAGGTTAAAAAAAGACACAAGTCCATCCTGTTCACTAACAACCAACATCTTCTATTCATTTTTAAAATACAAACCCATCTATTCCATTTATCTGTATCACAAAAGTCATTATAAATGGGCACTTTGTAAGAGGGGAAAAAAAATTGACAGAAAATTAAAAAAAATAAAATGTGAGGAGAAAATATTAATGGATGAAATGAAGTTGCATGTTTTTGTTTTGTACATAAAACTTCAGAAATCACCGATTCCAACCAAAACTCTGACCTAAAAATCCATTAAAAAAAACAAAAAAACAAAACCTCACTGACTTATATATTAGGCTGGCGGTTGGACTTTAATAAAGTGATAAAGAATCTTCCTCACCTCCAGCAGTCCTAAAATAATTTCAAAACATAAAAAAAATACAAAGTTTATGTGGAAAATGGAATAATTACGATATTAACTTGTATTAGTTTATTAAGTAGAGATGAGAGAAGTTCAGGGATTTCATTGATGAAACTTCACCAAAATTCAAGACAAAAATGTTTTGAATTTAAACAAAATAAAATGAAGGAACTTTTAAGGCTGAAATGAGCTTTAATGTTTCTGAGTAAAAAAAACAAACAAAAAAAAAAACAGCAAAAAAAAAGAACTTGAAATATTTGAAGTGACTGAATGTTTTTTGTGCATTTATTTTTTTTCCTCCTTTTTGTACTTTACTGTTTTGTGATATATTTTAATAACAGTAACTTACACAAAAAAAAAACTAAGAGGAAAAAAAGATCACTGATTGTGTATTGTCACATTAATGTTATTCTTCAAGTTATTCTTTTTTTTCTATTGCTTAAAAAAATCTAACAAAATTTACCAAAATTTAAGCATTAAAAAAAACACAAAGGAAAGGAAAAATAATATTTCAAATTTTTTTTATTTGTTTCTTGATGGTGATTATGTTGCGGTGCTGAATGGCAAAATTAAAGGCCAATTTTACCAAATTTTTGGCAAGTGTGAAATCTGTCATTTCACCTGAAAATCTCTGAAATGCGTTGCTGATCCTCACAACCCAGAAAAACAAATTTCACAATCTGCGTTTCTCTGTTTTGTTTTTTTTCATGCAAATAATAATCCGTCTGGCCAAAGAAAAGTTGTAATATTGTCATGAAAAGGATAAGAAGAGCTTTAGAAATACAAACTCATTACTGATTATTGATTACCGATAAATGTGATCATATAAAGTCACAAAGTGGAGAACGCAATGCTGAGCGCAAGCGGCAGGACCGTAAGTGGGCGGTGAGGTCAGAGCGCCCTCTAGTGGAAGTATTGAGCACTACAACCAGCTCAATGATCCAAATCCTTACCATTGCTGTGGATCAGATCATTTCCATCAGTAAAGAGGCAGAATTGATTGGTGCAGATCAGGCAGAATGCATTACTTCTCAGAACCCAAATTCTTTATAAATATAGAACAATACAGAAAGGTTTCTTCACAGTAAGAGCTGAGAAAATGTGGAATAGACGCCCTCCAGAGGTGGATCTGTCCAGATCAGTAGATTGGATTCTTTCCTGGTGTACAGAATATAACTGGATAGTAACATTTATAGGGAAAGGTGATCCCGGGAAAATCCGATTGCCTGTCGAGGGATCAGGAAGGATTTTTTTTACCCTGCTGTAGGAAATTGGATGATGCTCTTCTGTGTTTTCACCTTCCTCTGGATCAACTGTGGGTGAAGGATTGTGTATACGGGGTTGTGTACTCCTTCTTTTTCTTTTTATTGGTTGAACTGGATGGACTTGTGTCTTTTTTCAACCTGACTAACTATATGACTATATACCTGTAACTATGTAACAATCCCTTTATGTTCCTTCAACAATTACAATTTCTATTAACCCTTTTTCTTCATGATTTATACTTTGCTCTAACTGTAATCTGTTATGATGAGTGTAGAAGTCAGACTGAAAGTCTCCCCCCCCCGGGGGGTCCACCTACCACTAGACAAGAGCCGAGGTTTGGCTGACTAATATAAAGTTGGCCATACAGCTTACAATCTGATTGTACGATCCACTGTAGACCAACCAAGAACTAAGCGCTGTGAGGGTTCACCTAAAGCGGTGATGGCGGACCTCGGCACCTCGGAGGTTTTGGAACTACATTTCCCATGATGCTCAGTGTAGTGGAAACATCCGGGGAGCCGAGGTCCGCCATCACTGTCCTAAACCATTCATTCCATTTTTTTATTTACGGTGTAGGTTTGTAAATATGGAAAAGTTGTGTCCACTTTAATCACCCAATCAGGTGTGAGAAAAATGGATAATTTTTTTCTTCTTGCACACGATTGGTTGATAGATGTGAACACACCTTCATCTCACTCGGTAAACATTCAGTCTGCACAGTGATCGTTCGCCCCCCACATGTATCCAATCAGAAAAGGTCTTGTACTCCATGGTGGTTGGTGGATGTAGAGAAGATTCTACAATCAGATTGTGACGTTCGGGGAGGGGGGGGGCGGCTCTGGAAGGCAGAACGACGGATGAACTTCCATAAACTTCCAAACATTAAAAAGAAAATCCCTTCACTGCAGAACTGAAATAATTTCCCGGATGGTGAAAAGTCGGTGAAATCTGAATGTACTTTTCTGTTTTCTTCCTCCAGAACACGAAGAAGATCCACCGTCTGTCCAGACACATCCACAAATCAGCCATGAAAGGTAAGAATATTCCAAGTCCGGACAACATGGGACTGTCCACGACAACCAATCACACTTCATTTCACAAGAGACAAACACTGATTGGTCACTTGGGGCTTTCCCATTGGGAACGTTGGTCTGTTCCGTTTCCTTGCTCCGGGTTTGTCCGGGTTTTCCCATGTGATATGAAGATATCAGAGAGATCAGAGGAAGAGTCGTCACTAATAATAATCTTCTGTCTGTTTTAGTGGTTGTCGGAAGCCAGGATGAGGAGACGGTCACCAACAGCTTTGCATCGTTCATCCACGGGATACGCCCCGGGGACCTCCCCGATATAGTGCGCCACAGAAGTAAGCGCATGATGCTGGACAGCATTGGTGTTGGAATAATCGGAAGCACAACACACGTCTTCAATATCATCCTGAAATATTGTCAGGTATGTCCCCATGTACAATATCACTGCCCACCCCGCCCCCACCCATGACCTAAATACAATAGAGTATTGATACACACTGTGTATGATCTGTCATACATATTATACACACAATGTATCAATGTTTTGTAGACCATTGTGTTTATGTCTTCCATTTACAGTATGATATGTTATCTCCGAACACCGATGAAGGGATTTGTGAAACGCGTTGGTTATATTTTCTGATCTTTTGCTGTAAATAACAAACATTCCCAGGACTAAATCTTGAGTTATGGGGATATAGTCCTTCACATTGCTCTGGGGATCTCATCCTTCTATATAGACCTTCACATTGCTCTGGGGATCTCATCCTTCTATATAGACCTTCACATTGCTCTGGGGATCCAACCTTCTCTATAGACCTTCACATTGCTCTGAGTCTCTCATCCTTCTTCTATATAGACCTTCACATTGCTCTGAGTCTCTCATCCTTCTTCTATATAGACCTTCACATTGCTCTGGGGATCTCGTCCTTCTATATAGACCTTCACATTGCTCTGGGGATCTCATCCTTCTATATAGACCTTCACATTGCTCTGGGGATCTCATCCTTCTATATAGACCTTCACATTGCTCTGGGGTTCTCCAGCCTCCAAGGGTTGGAATTGATCCCCATTCTCAGGAACATCCAGAGCCACACCATCAAATTTATTACCCGATTTCAAGGTGGAATCCAAAGTTAAAGCAATGTCCCATTTTCCAATGATTATCGATTATTTCTGGTCTTTTTTAAGAATACAGATTTTGCAGTTTTTCATTATCCATGTGTTCAGTGTCATACCTGGAGGAGAAGGTCACAGGAAATATTCAGCCTTCATTTTGATTCTTTTTCAGGATCTGCATTTTTGCACGTACGGAAATACTTCTCATTGCTCAGTTTATGGACAGAAAGGTTTGAAGGTCTCCCCCACCCTGGCCGCTTATGCTAATGGAGTGGCTGTAAGTATAGCCGACCACCAGTAATAAATCCCAGAGACCAGAAGATGGTGGAAGGTGTCTAATAATGTCTTGTTGGTTCAGGTTCACTCCATGGATTTTGATGACACGTGGCACCCCGCCACCCACCCATCCGGTGCCGTCCTTCCAGCTCTATTGGCACTGACACAGATGGTCTCCCAAGAAAGGCGAATCACTGGAGAGGAGCTTCTGATGGCTTTCAATGTTGGAATTGAGATTCAAGGAAGATTGATGGGCTTTTCCAAGGAAGCAAATAACATTCCTAAAAAGTGAGTTGTTACAAAAGTCATCATTTTTATAATTATATTCATCGCTGTTCTGTTACAATATAATATATGGATACATCTACACCCAGGCATTGTCTTATCCTACTTATTTTCAGACAAGATTAGTCACCAAGGGGGTCTTTTTTATGCCACAGTTACATTATACAGCAGAAATGACCATCACACCTACTGTATATGAACTTGTAAGACAACCCACAATCCTCCACTATTAATTGGAGGGTGCTGTGGGCATTTGTCCCCATTTGTGAGGTCAGGTACTAATGTTGGAGAAGAAGACCTGGCTCACCATTTAATCCCAAAGGTGATCAGTAGGGATGTGGTCAGGGCTCTGTACAGAACACTCACGTTCTTCCTCCCATCAAACCTCTATGGGCTTGTTGGTCATCCCATTCCAAATCCATGGCCATTGATATGGAGTTGCCCTCCTTTGTGGCTATAACATCCCCCAATCTTTTGGGAAGATATTCTACAAAAGTTTGGAGGGTGTCTGTAGGAATTTTTGCACATTTGTGAGGTCAAGCACAATATTCCCAAAGCATACATTCTTGTGAATGTAAATGGGAGCTTCAGCAACCACCGGATGGAAACCAAAGACAGTCAAGGTAAGAATTATGTCACCAGTACTACATTCCCGAGATCCTTGGTATGCTGGTGACATAATTTTTGCATTTGTGAGGTCAGGTACTGATGTTGGATGAGTAAACCTGGTTCACAATCCAATTCATCCCAAAGGTGATCCATAGGGATGAGGTCAGGGCTCTGTGCAGGACACTCGAGTTCCTCCACACAACTGTTCACGCCATGTCTTTATGGAGCTGGCTTTGTACACAGGGGGGCACAGTCATGCTAGAACAGAAAAGGGTGTTTAGTAGGGTAGAGGTCCAAAGGTGTTCAGTAGGGTTGAGGTCAGGGTTCTGTGCAGGACACTCGCGTTCCTCCATGACCTCAAACCTACTGAAAACCTTTGGAATGAGATCTGATCCCAAAAGTATTCAGCAGGGTTGAGGACATGTACTGATATTGTATGAGAAGACTCAATCCCAAAGGTCTTCCAAAAGTAGGGATGAGGTCAGGGCTCTGTGCAGGACACTGGAGTTCCTCCACACCAAACTGGTCACATCATGTCTTTATAGAGCTGGCTTTGTAAACAGGGGGAGGGGGGGCACAGTCATGGTGGAATAGAATAGAAGATCCTTCCTTAGACTGTTATTTTATACACACCAAGGAAGAAATTAAACCTCAGCCTTCATCTAATTCTATTGCTTTTCTATCTTGTATTTAATACATAATAATTGGAAATGTTTGCTCATTACAGATTTCATCCACCTTCGGTAGTTGGAACCATGGGAAGTGCTGCCGCCTCTGCCAAGCTTCTTTTATTAGATAAGGAACAATGCATGCACACTCTGGCAATCGCTGCCTCTCTTGCTGGTGCCCCAATGGCCAATGCCGCTACTCTAGCCAAGCCTTTACACATTGGCAATGCTACGAGGTTAGGCCTGGAAGCTGCTATTCTGGCTGCTAAAGGAATGGAGGCCAATTCCCTCATACTGGATGATGTCCCAGGTTGCGCTGGTTTTAGTGCATTTTATGGTGACTACCAACCTAAGTCACTGGCATTCCCTGGTAAAAACTATGAGTTCCTTCTAGCAAAGCAAGACATTGCCTTTAAGTCTTTCCCGGCACATCTGGGGATGCACTGGGTAGCCGATGCTGCGGTCTCAGTCAGAAATAGATATATGGAGCACTATGGTACTTTTGACCCATCTGCTATCCAATCTATAGTTCTCAGAGTCCCGATCTCCAAATACATCAATAGGCCTTATCCAGAGTCGGAGCACCAGGCCCGTCACTCCTTCCAGTTCAATGCTTGCACGGCTCTCCTGGATGGTGAAGTTACCATCGCTTCCTTCAATGATGATCACATGTTTAGAAAAGACCTTCAGCATCTTCTGAGCAAGGTGGTGGTGGAGCATCCTCAGGACAACGAGGCCAACTTTGACAAGATGTACGGTGAAGTGTTTTTGCTGCTGAAGAATGGGGATGTGATGGTCGGTAAATGTGACACTTTCTACGGCCACTGGAGAAAGCCCCTGAGCAGAGAGTCCCTGCTGAAGAAATTTGTGACCAATGCCAGAACCGTCCTCCAGGATGACCAGATCCAAGGTGTCATCCAGATGGTGGACAACCTGGAGAGCGTCACAGACAGTTCACAGCTACCTCTGCTGCTTCAATAATTCTGTGTGGTCAACAGGAAAATCAGGAAAAGGACACTCATTAAACCTTCAACTGTTTGTTTTATATGGAGTGGGGAAAGGTTGAACCTCCGTCAGGTTTTCATTCATCCATCAGCATCTCATTGGGGGGATTACTTTTCCTGTAGGCACAACAGAAAGTGAGATAAAATCCTTCCACAATGAGGGGACTTCCCTTCTAGACAGTTGACACCAGAACAATTGTCCTCATTGGAAGATTTCCTCTCTCTTCCTCTTCTGGTGACAAATCTAAACTTTGGATTTCCCATCATTTACAGTCCCAGTGACAATGGTCACCAGGACCAGTGGAGAGGGAGAATCTCCATAGTGGGGACCCAGACAGCAATAAAAACCTGACAGAGGATTAACCCTTCCGCACTCCACCCAAAACTTCCAAAAAATTGGTTATACAATTTAGGAGCAAAAACATCCAAAGCTTCATTATGGATTACAAAACGTGAACAGTTCTTCTGTTGGCAGCTGAAAGTTCTAAAGCTGGACTTTGGGATGACATTTCATTATTCGATGTAAAAGTCACATTGAAAAATTCACTTGTTAATTGATAAGAAATAAACAATCAATATTTTTTTTAAAAATGCCAATAATGGGAACCAGAATGTTAAGAGTGGTGTAGGGCCAAATGTCTATAGGGAAGTATAGCCCATTTGTCTTCTATATATATTATATATTGTGTATTTATATTTCAATATATTTGTATAGATTCCTGCCTGTCAGTCATTGAAAATATTTATTCTTAATGTAAATGTATTGTAACAGACGGGTGAGTGATCAGTGCTTGGGGGTGGGGTGATGTCTGATCTGAACCACCACAGTCTGCAAAAACATTTTGATTTTTAAACCTTCAAATCTTCATTTACATCATTCAGCTGCATATCAGGGATTGTTCTTCATGAATATAAATAAATAAATATAAAGAAATATAAATATATATATATATATATAAATCTCTCCATCGCTCGGTGATCGGAGGTGACAATGTCTGTTTGTTTGTTTTATTTCTTAGTAATTTATTAAAATATATTTATTAAATCATCTTCTTGGTGTTTCTTGTATTTTTAATGTGGACCTCAACTGTTACAGAGGTCACAGGACCCCCCCCCCCGACAATGCCTTCATCTGATCTCCTCTCCAGAAGAACGGCACCATCTTTGTTCAGGCATCCTTTGGGGTCACTGTTGCCTCAGCCAATGACATTGTAGTAGAAAGTAATCACGGGTGAGAAGGAGATGTTGGATCGTTGGGAGGAGATCCTGTCTCTTACATCGGACATATATACACGGCAGTTCTTGTTCAGGATTGGGCCATGCAATGATTCTAATGGTACTAAACATGAGAGAGATGGAGGGGATGACATTCCGTGGTGGAGACCCCCCCCCCCCCCCCAGGTTGTTGGGATGGTGAATACTGAAACCCTTACTTGATGTCTCTAGGAGAACGTCTCACATCCCTGATGACCTCCACTCACAAACTACACACATGGTCCACAGAGCGCTATATACAGCGAGGGGAAAAATGTATTTGACCGGCTGCTGATTTTGTAGGTTTGCCCCACTGACGAAGAAACGATCAGTCTATAATTTTATTGATCGGTTTATTGTAACAGTGAGAGAATAACAACAAAAATATCCAGAAAAACACATTTCAAAAAAAGTTATAAATTGATTTGCATTTTAATGAGTGAAATAAGTATGTGAACCCTTCACAAAACATGACTTAGTAGTTGGTGGAGAAATCCTTGTTGGTGATCACAGAGGTCAGACGTTTCTTGGAGTTGGCCTCCAGGTTTGCACACATCTCAGGAGGGGTTTTCTGTTCAGATCTTCTCCAAGTCATTAAGGTTTCCAGGCTGACGTTTTGGCAACTTCAGCTCCCTCCACATATTTTCTATGGTATGAAGGTCTGGAGACTGGCTAAGCCACTCCAGAACCTTAATGTGCTTCTTCTTGAGCCACTCCTTTGTTGCCTTGGACGTGTGTTTTGGGTCATTGTCATGCTGGAAGACCCATCCACGACCCATTTTCAATGCCCTGGCTGAGGGAAGGAGGTTCTCACCCAAGATTTGATGGTACATGGCCCCGTCCATCGTCCCTTTTGAAGTGAAGTTCTCCTGTCCCCTTAGCAGAAAAACACCCCCAAATCATAATGTTTCCACCTCCATGTATGACGGTGGGGGATGGTGTTCTTGGGGTCATAGGACCCCCATGTATGATGGTGGGGGATGGTGTTCTTGGGGTCATAGGACCTCCATGTATGACAGTGGGGGATGGTGTTCTTGGGGTCATAGGACCCCCATGTATGATGGTGGGGGGTGGTGTTCTTGGGGTCATAGGCAGCATTCTTCCTCCTCTGCTAGAGTGCTCCTTGGTTAAATCAGACACAGGGAGACAGATGACAATCTATATAACACACATAATAAAATTTCCACAACAATTGGTGTCAGTGGGAGGAATAGTGTCCCATCATTGGTATCAGTGGGAGGAATAGTGCCCCATCATTGGTGTCAGTGGGAGGAATAGTGTCCCATCATTGGTATCAGTGGGAGGAATAGTGCCCCATCATTGGTGTCAGTGGGAGGAATAGTGTCCCATCATTGGTGTCAGTGGGAGGAATAGTGTCCCATCATTGGTATTAGTGAGAGGAATAGTGCCCCATCATTGGTATCAGTGGGAGGAATAGTGCCCCATCATTGGTGTCAGTGGGAGGAATGGTGTCCCATCATTGGTATCAGTGAGAGGAATAGTGCCCCATCATTGGTATCAGTGGGAGTTATAGTGCCCCATCATTGGTGTCAGTGGGAGGAATAGTGCCCCATCATTGGTGTCAGTGGGAGGAATGGTGTCCCATCATTGGTATTAGTGAGAGGAATAGTGCCCCATCATTGGTATCAGTGGGAGGAATAGTGCCCCATCATTGGTGTCAGTGGGAGGAATAGTGTCCCATCATTGGTATCAGTGGAAGGAATAGTGCCCCATCATTGGTGTCAGTGGGAGGAATGGTGTCCCATCATTGGTATCAGTGGAAGGAATAGTGCCCCATCATTGGTATCAGTGGGAGGAATAGTGCCCCATCATTGGTATCAGTGGGAGGAATAGTGTCCCATCATTGGTATCAGTGGGAGGAATAGTGCCCCATCATTGGTATCAGTGGGAGGAATAGTGTCCCATCATTGGTGTCAGTGGGAGGAATAGTGTCCCATCATTGGTATCAGTGGGAGGAATAGTGTCCCATCATTGGTGTCAGTGGGAGGAATAGTGTCCCATCATTGGTATCAGTGGGGGGAATAGTGCCTCATCATTGGTATCAGTGGGGGGGGGGATAGTGCCCCATCATTGGTATCAGTGGGGGGAATAGTGCCTCATCATTGGTATCAGTGGGGGGGGGGGAATAGTGTCCCATCATTGGTATCAGTGGGGGGAATAGTGCCCCATCATTGGTGTCAGTGGGAGGAATAGTGTCCCATCATTGGTATCAGTGGGAGGAATAGTGTCCCATCATTGGTGTCAGTGGGAGGAATAGTGTCCCATCATTGGTATCAGTGGGAGGAATAGTGTCCCATCATTGGTGTCAGTGGGAGGAATAGTGTCCCATCATTGGTGTCAGTGGGAGGAATAGTGTCCCATCATTGGTATCAGTGGGAGGAATAGTGCCCCATCATTGGTATCAGTGGGAGGAATAGTGTCCCATCATTGGTGTCAGTGGGAGGAATAGTGCCCCATCATTGGTGTCAGTGGGAGGAATAGTGTCCCATCATTGATGTCAGTGGGAGGAATAGTGCCCCATCATTGGTATCAGTGGAAGGAATGGTGCCCCATCATTGGTGTCAGTGGGAGGAATAGTGCCCCATCATTGGTGTCAGTGGGAGGAATAGTGCCCCATCATTGGTATCAGTGGGAGGAATAGTGTCCCATCATTGGTGTCAGTGGGAGGAATAGTGCCCCATCATTGGTGTCAGTGGGAGGAATAGTGCCTCATCATTGGTATCAGTGGGAGGAATAGTGTCCCATCATTGGTATCAGTGGGAGGAATAGTGTCCCATCATTGATGTCAGTGGGAGGAATAGTGCCCCATCATTGGTATCAGTGGAAGGAATGGTGCCCCATCATTGGTGTCAGTGGGAGGAATAGTGTCCCATCATTGGTGTCAGTGGGAGGAATGGTGTCCCATCATTGATGTCAGTGGGAGGAATAGTGCCCCATCATTGGTATCAGTGGAAGGAATGGTGCCCCATCATTGGTATCAGTGGAAAGAATGGTGCCCTATCATTGGTGTCAGTGGTGGCATGGTGCTTCAAGGGCTGGAGAAAGGCAAGCAAAGGGCCACACCTGGTTTACAGCCCACAATTTGGAGATCACTGATATAGAACATAAAACCAAGCCATGGACATCTGGTGAAGTCCTATTGGAACCCGAAAGGACTGGGGATGAGGATGATGGGGGTTTGGGGGCATATAGGACAATCCATGGGTGGTCTATATTGGTGTCCACACACTGATGGTACAATGTTTGGTAAATGTTTTCACAGCAAAATATAAGAATGTAACATTTCTCTTACAATTTTATTAACATTTTATTACTTTGGTATGGAGACCCTTTAATTGTGACTCTTCATTGACATTCATCATCGTTACTCTACAATATGAGACATCAACTGACCAGCAATGGAAATCCGTCCAATCGGTGAAGGTTAAACTCGCTGTGCCCTGCAGCAACGTATTTCTTATTTGAACATTACAGCCATTTTCATTGGGAACAATAGGAAATTAATAATAAATAATACAATATAAATGAATAAATAAATATGCAATAAAGTAATAAAAAATAAATATAACATAAATAAATAATAATAATAAATATAGAAATTAATGATTAAATGAAATATTACATAAATACATAAATATAAAATGCATAAAATAAAAAAGAAATTAAGATAGATATATCAGATAGTCCAATGTGCGGCAATAGATGCTATAGAACAGAATTAGTTGAGGAAAGTAGAAGAGTAGCACTGGACTCATAAGGTATCTTATGGGTATTGTTATCCGTTCTTAGGGCATTGCTGTTGATGGAGGTGATCTGGTTCCCGGGCAGGCGGCTTCTACACCCCAGAGGATCTCCATGGTCTCCTTGGCTTGTAGTGTAATGTAACAAATTGCTGCAAAGACCTTTGCTGGTGATCACACTGGAAAAATTACCATTAAAGGTCCAGTTCACTTCCAGTCCATTCACACTGGTCTCAGTCAAGCCCTGATGGAGGGGTTATTTGGACCCCCAAAGATGCATTGGTAACTCTTTGGATTGTCCCTCTGACTTTCATTGAAAAAAAAGATGTATCCGGACCAGTGGTGAGACTCGTCTTCAATTTCCATGTTTATAGAAAAGAATTAAACACAATGGATGGTTCTCCATATCGCAGACTTCACCTCATGGTTGCGCAGTGTGTGGATAAAAGGATTCAGTACCGGAGTCACCACCGATGGGAATACAGAGACAATCTTGTTGGTGTGAAGGTCACTTTCTCTCGTTGGTCGTACAAACATGAAAGTGGTTGTTCCATAAAATATGAGGACCACGGTAAGGTGGGAGGCACAAGTGTAGAAGGCTTTGGATTGGCCTGAGGATGTCGGCAGCGCCAGAATTGTTCTCAGAATGTAGCTATAGGATAGGAGAATTAGCAGGAAACAGATTATTATTACAAGGCCACAAGAAACCATAAAAAGAGTCTCCAGACTGGAGGTATCAGAACATCCCAGATGTATTAAAGGTGCGAAGTCACAATAATAATGGTCAACCACATTTGGGCCACAAAATGTCACCTTCGAAATTTGCACCAATACTAATGTAACACTTAAGAAGCCCCCAATCCACGCCCCCAAGGCACATCGAACACAAATCTTGGTACTCATAATGAAGATGTAATGTAACGGCCGGCAAATGGCCACGTAGCGGTCAAAAGCCATGACCACGAGAAGGAAGTTTTCTGTGACCCCCAAAGAAAAGTGTAAATAGAACTGAGCTATGCAACACCCAACAGAGATCCCTTTAAGTCTTGACAGCAAACTTCGCAATAATCCGGGAACCGTAACTGTGGGATACCAGACCTCCAAGAAGGAGAATACACTGATAAAGAAGTACATGGGCTTATGGAGGCTCTGATCAGTCCTTACTATGGCAATGATAGAACTATTAATCACAATCCCTGCTATGTAGATCACCAAGATAATCACAAATAGGAGATATTCCATAACTGGAGTAACCATGAAGCCCAGGAGGTAAAACTCTGTGACCAATGTTTCATTACGCTGCATCCTGGGACCATCCAATGGCTGGATCCTTTCATGAAGAATTTGTGGACCCCAGAAAAAGATGAAAATCTTAGAATGTATTGTATCATCTGACAGACTTAAAGTGTATTTCCACTTTTGCACTCAAATTTGATAATTTGATTGTTGTGTGTTCCCATTCACCTTTTATGTTTTTTAGTAGAAGGTATCATAGCAGACTTCAAGCATTTCTCTACAATTCAATGTGATCTGTCCCAATGGAAAAGCTCGGGGACAGGCTGAGCTCCTTCAACTTACTCTACAATAGAAAGTCTCGGGGAAAGGCTGAGCTCTTCCAACTTACTCTACAATGGAAAGGCTCGGGAACAGGCTGAGCTCCTCCGACTTACTCTACAATGGAAAGGCTCGGGAACAGGCTGAGCTCCTCCGACTTACTCTACAATGGAAAGGCTCGGGAACAGGCTGAGCTCCTCCAACTTACTCTACAATGGAAAGGCTCTGGGACAGGCTGATCTCCTCCGACTTACTCTACAACGGAAAGGCTCGGGAACAGGCTGATCTCCTTCGACTTACTCTACAATGGAAAGGATCTGGGACAGGCTGATCTCCTTCGACTTACTCTACAATGGAAAGGCTCGGGGACAGGCAGAGCTCCTCTGACTTACTCTACAATGGAAAGGATCTGGGACAGGCTGATCTCCTTCGACTTACTCTACAATGGAAAGGCTTGGGAACAGGCTGATCTCCTTCGACTTACTCTACAATGGAAAGGCTCGGGAACAGGCTGATCTCCTTCGACTTACTCTACAATGGAAAGGCTCTGGGACAGGCTGATCTCCTTCGACTTACTCTACAATGGAAAGGCTCGGGAACAGGCTGATCTCCTTCGACTTACTCTACAATGGAAAGGCTCGGGAACAGGCTGATCTCCTTCGACTTACTCTACAATGGAAAGGCTCGGGGACAGGCTGAGCTCCTCCAACTTACTCTACAATGGAAAGGCTCGGGGACAGGCAGAGCTCCTCCGACTTACTCTACAATGGAAAGGCTCGGGAACAGGCTGATCTCCTTCGACTTACTCTACAATGGAAAGGCTCGGGGACAGGCTGAGCTCCTCCAACTTACTCTACAATGGAAAGGCTCGGGGACAGGCAGAGCTCCTCCAACTTACTCTACAATGGAAAGGCTCAGGAACAGGCTGAGCTCCTCCGACTTACTCTACAATGGAAACGCTTGGGGACAGGCAAAGCTCCTCTGACTTTCTCTACAAAGGAAAGGCTCGGAGACAGGCAGAGCTCCTCCAACTTTCTCTACAATGGAAAGGCTCAGGGACAGGCTGAGCTTGTCCGACTTTCTCTACAATGAAAAGGCTCGGGGGCAGGTGGAGCTCCTCTGACTTACTGTACAACGGAGAGGCTCGGGGACAGGCTGAGCTCCTCTGACTTACTCTAAAACGGAAAGGCTCGGAGACAGGCGGAGCTCCTTCGACTTACTCTACAATGGAAAGGCTCGGGGACAGGCAGAGCTCCTTCGACTTACTCTACAATGGAAAGACTCGGGGACAGGCAGAGCTCCTCTGACTTACTCTACAATGAAAAGGCTCGGGGACAGGCTGAGCTCGTCCGACTTTCTCTACAATGGAAAGGCTCGGGGGCAGGTGGAGCTCCTCTGACTTACTGTACAACGGAGAGGCTCGGGAACAGGCTGAGCTCCTCCAACTCACTCTACAATGGAAAGGCTCGGGGACAGGTGGAGCTCCTCCAACGTACTCTACAATGGAAAGGCTCAGGGACAAGCGGAGCTCCTCCGACTTACTCTACGATGGAAAGGCTCTGGGACAGGCTGAGCTCCTCCGACTTACTCTACAATGGAAAGGCTCGGGGACAGGCTGAGCTCCTCCGACTTACTCTACAATGGAAATGCTCGGGGATAGGCTGAGCTCCTCTGATTTATTCTACAATGGAAAGGCTTAGGGACAGGCTGAGCTCCTCTAATTTACTCTACAATGGAAAGGCTCGGGGACAGGCAGAGCTCCTCCAACTTACTCTACAATGGAAAGTCTCGGGGACAGGTGGAGCTCCTCCAACTTACTCTACAACGGAAAGGCTCGGGAACAAGCTGAGCTCCTCCGTCTTACTCTACAATGGAAAGGCTTGGGAACAGGCTGAGCTCCTCCAACTTACTCTACAATGGAAAGGCTCTGGGACAGGCTGATCTCCTCCAAATTACTCTACAACGGAAAGGCTCGGGAACAGGCTGAGCTCCTCCAACTTACTCTACAACGGAAAGGCTCAGGAACAGACTGAGCTCCTCCGACTTACTCTACAATGGAAAGGCTCGGGGACAGGCAGAGCTCCTCCGACTTACTCTGCAATGGAAAGGCTCGGGGACAGGCTGAGCTCCTCCGACTTACTCTACAATGGAAAGGCTCAGGGACAGGCGGAGCTCCTCTGACTTACTCTACAATGGCAAGGCTCAGGGACAGGCTGAGCTCCTCCGACTTTCTCTACAATGGAAAGTCTCGGGGACAGGCAGAGCTCCTCCAACTTACTCTACAATGAAAAGGCTCAGGGACAGGCTGAACTCGTCTGACTTTCTCTACAATGGAAAGGCTCGGGGACAGGCTGAGCTCCTCCGACTTACTCTACAATGGAAATGCTCGGGGATAGGCTGAGCTCCTCTGATTTATTCTACAATGGAAAGGCTTGGGGACAGGCTGAGCTCCTCTAATTTACTCTACAATGGAAAGGCTTGGGGACAGGCTGAGCTCCTCTAATTTACTCTACAATGGAAAGGCTCAGGGACAGGCGGAGCTCCTCCGACTTACTCTACAACGGAGAGGCTTGGGGACAGGTTGAGCTCCTTCAACTTACTCTACAATGGAAAGGCTCGGGGACAGACTGAGCTCCTCCGACATACTCTACAACGGAGAGGCTTGGGGACAGGTGGAGCTCCTTCAACTTACTCTACAATGGAAAGGCTCGGGGACAGGCTGAGCTCCTCCAACTTACTCTACAACAGAGAGGCTCTGGGACAGGCTGATCTCCTCTAACTTACTCTACAATGGAAAGTCTTGGGGACAGGCAGAGCTCCTCCGACTTACTCTACAATGGAAAGGGTCGGGGACAGGCTGAGCTCCTCTGACTTTCTCTACAATGGAAAGGCTCGGGGACAGGCGGAGCTCCTTCGACTTACTCTACAATGGAAAGGCTCGGGGACAGGCTGAGCTCGTCAGACTTTCTCTACAATGGAAAGGCTCGGGGGCAGGTGGAGCTCCTCTGACTTACTGTACAACGGAGAGACTCGGGGACAGGCGGAGCTCCTCCGACTTACTCTGCAATGGAAAGGCTCGGGGACAGGCTGAGCTTCTCCGATTTACTCTACAATGGAAAGGCTCTGGGACAGGCTGATCTCCTCCGACTTACTCTACAACGGAAAGGCTCGGGAACAGGCTGAGCTCCTCCAACTTACTCTACAACGGAAAGGCTCAGGGACAGGCTGAGCTCCTCCGACTTACTCTACAATGGAAAGGCTCGGGGACAGGCTGAGCTCCTCCGACTTACTCTACAATGGAAAGGCTCGGGGACAGGCAGAGCTCCTCCGACTTACTCTACAATGGAAAGGCTCGGGGACAGGCTGAGCTCCTCCGACTTACTCTACAATGGAAAGGCTCAGGGACAGGCGGAGCTCCTCTGACTTACTCTACAATGGCAAGGCTCAGGGACAGGCTGAGCTCCTCCGACTTTCTCTACAATGGAAAGTCTCGGGGACAGGCAGAGCTCCTCCGACTTACTCTACAATGAAAAGGCTCAGGGACAGGCTGAACTCGTCTGACTTTCTCTACAATGGAAAGGCTCGGGGACAGGCTGAGCTCCTCCGACTTACTCTACAATGGAAATGCTCGGGGATAGGCTGAGCTCCTCTGATTTATTCTACAATGGAAAGGCTTGGGGATAGGCTGAGCTCCTCTAATTTACTCTACAATGGAAAGGCTCAGGGACAGGCGGAGCTCCTCCGACTTACTCTACAACGGAGAGGCTTGGGGACAGGTGGAGCTCCTTCAACTTACTCTACAATGGAAAGGCTCGGGGACAGGCTGAGCTCCTCCAACTTACTCTACAACAGAGAGGCTCGGGGACAGGCTGATCTCCTCTAACTTACTCTACAATGGAAAGTCTTGGGGACAGGTGGAGCTCCTCCGACTTACTCTACAATGGAAAGGCTCGGGGACAGGCTGAACTCGTCTGACTTTCTCTACAATGGAAAGGCTCGGGGACAGGCGGAGCTCCTTCGACTTTCTCTACAATGGAAAGGCTCGGGGGCAGATGGAGCTCGTCCGACTTTCTCTACAATGGAAAGGCTCGGGGGCAGGTGGAGCTCCTCTGACTTACTGTACAACGGAGAGACTCGGGGACAGGCGGAGCTCCTCCGACTTACTCTGCAATGGAAAGGCTCGGGGACAGGCTGAGCTCCTCCGACTTACTCTACAAAGGGAAAGGCTCGGAGACAGTGTTGAATTGTACGTCTGTTAACTTGCTGCACATTTTCACTGACACATGGTACACTTGCAGAGCACTTGAAGAACAAGTTCTAGGTGACACTTCCAATTTGTAGCAAATTCGCGTGGCAAATCTCAAGCAAGAGTAAAGTTGCAGTGGCGGGCCGATGCAGCCTGATCAAAATGATATGGATGCCACAACTGTTGTATTTGCTACATAACTCCCCAGTGTGGATTTGCAAACAATGGTATAAAAAAAATTGAAACTCTCTTTAGAGAGTTGATTTGGAAAAAGGGCCAGGCAAGGATTAGGCTGCAGGTGCTGCAGCTGCCGATGGGGGAGGAGTTACTATTTAGCAGCTGCAACACCTAATGGGATGTGATATAGAGGGTGGGGGCAGTGCAAGCGGGAGAATAATGCTGGCAGGAGCTCCGAATAATACCATAGTAGATGCGTTAGAGGCGGAATCTTTCATCCATAGGAATTCTACAATAAAGATGGTCATAAAGATTTGGAAAACAGATAAAATACTGATGGGATATATTGGGATATTGGAGTGTACCCCTCTCTGGAATAATAAGAATTTGCAGGAATTGCTACCAATAGAAAAGGTTAAAGAGAGGGAAACACGGGGCATAAACAAGCACTTTTTTGCGATTCGGCACTGCGTCGCTTTAACTGACAATTGCGCGGTCGTGCGGCGTGGCTCCCAAACAAAACTGACGTCCTTTTTCCCCCACAAATAGAGCTTTCTTTTGGTGGTATTTGATCGCCTCTGCGCTTTTTATTTTTTGCGCTATAAACAAGAGAAGAGCAACAATTATGAAGAAAAGCAATATTTTTTACTTTTTGCTATAATAAATATCCCCAAAAAATATATTAAAAAAAAATTTCTTTTCCCTCAGTTTAGGCCGATACGTATTCTTCTACATATTTTTGGTAAAAAAAATCGCAATAAGCGTTTATTGATTGGTTTGCGCAAAAGTTATAGCATTTACAAAATAGGGGATAGTTTAATGGCATTTTTATTAATAATTTTTTTTTTTTACTAGTAATGGCGGCGATTTTTAGCGGGACTGCGGAGTTATGGCGGACACATCGGACACTTTTGGAGCTATTTTGGGACCATTCACATTTATACAGCGATTAGTGCGATTAAAAATGCATTGATTACTATGTAAATGTGACTGCCAGTGGAGGGGTTAACCATGAGGGGGCGCTGCAGGGGTTAAGTGTGTCCTCGGGAGTGATTCTAACTGTGGGGGGGGGCTATGTGTGACACGACACTGATCACCGCTCCCGATTACAGGAGTCACTGGGCAGAACGGGGAAATGCTTGTTTACATCAGCATTTCCCCCGTTCTTCAGCTCTGTGAGATGATTGCGGTTATCCCTGCGGACATCGAGTCCGCGGGACCTGCAATCACACTCACAGAGCTTGCGGCAGGGTCGCGCGCATGCCGACCACGCGGCGGCAAATTTAAAGGGACGTACCGGTACGCCCATTTGTGCAGCCGTGCCATTCTGCCGACCTATATGTACATGCGGCGGTCGGCAAGCGGTTAATGGGAGGAGGAGATGGGAAGAGGTCATGAGGCGAAATAACACAGGAACAGTGGAAGAGGATACTGGAGATGGGACTGTTGGTATCGGTCTCTCCTTCACATAAAGTATCACATTTGATGGTGATACACAGAGCTTACTATAGTCCCAAGAGACCCTCAGATGATGTCATGAGTGACGAAACGCGTCAGTTGGAGCCACATGACATAGACCCATCAGCTAACTCAGGGAAAGACAGCTCTGACTCCCTTGGAAGATATCCGTTGAGGGCAGTAGGAGACGCTGTAGAACCTGTTTTCAGTCTGATGCTTTTCTGTGAACACTGCTTATTATTTGCACATTCTTATAAGTGTACATCTGAAGGGGGGTTCCTTCGCCTCTCCTGTCTGTGTTTTTTTACAATAAAATTTGACATAAATGAGATTACGTTATGTCCGATCCTTCTCTTTCCTATGCAATCGAATGACCCGAGTTACGTTCCATTTTTGGATAAGGGAAGGAGGATACCGGTTTGGATTTCTACCGTTTTGGATAACATACACGCTGAGATCAAGTTTTTGTCTGGTAAGAGTTTTACTAAGAGGGGGTTTTCTTGCACCCCCCCCCCCCCCCTCTTCACTCGATCACGTATGGTGTCTGGACTTTGTTCTTTCTGGTAACAGACACTTTCTCTGAGAACGTTGCTGTGGAAGACTGTTCCCTTCTAAAAGGAGTTTCATTTCCAAAAGGACTTTTCTCGTTTTTTTATCAATGAATGTGTGAATTATATTGATTATATTTGATCTTATGGACTTTAATTGATTTATGGATTTTAACGTAGGAATTTTTTATTATATTTATTATATAGATTACTCATTATTCATGCACCAATTATATTTACAAGCGCTTGGCCTTTTCTGTGTAGTCCCAAGAGATCGTTTACGTTTGGTACAAGTGCTGATGCCAACTGCCCTAGATGCCAGGGACCCGGAGACCTTGTACACAATGATGTGGAGATGCCCAAAGTCATTCCGATATTGGGGAGGGAGTTATTGATACCATAAACAAAATATAGGGGAAGACATTGGAGATGGATCCTAAGCTCTGTGTGCTAAGATACACAGGAAGGAGCCGTACCACAGGGGCAGTGCTACGGTGCGCCACTTTCAGGCAAGAAAATTGATTGCACAGAGGTGGCAATCAAAGAGACCCCCATCGGTGAGCGAATGGACCCAAATTATAAGTGAGGTAATGTGGAAAGAGAAAGTAGTCTATATAAAAAGAGGAAATCTCAAGGAATTTGAACGGATGTGGAGGGCGTGGCTCGATGAAATGGCATACCCCCCCCCCCCTTTAATAGGGAAAGAGTTGGGGAAAGTCAAGGTCTGAAGACTTACTTTGGTTAAGATGTCCAAACAGTGTTGGAAAATGTTATTCTATGACAATGTCATTTAGTATAAAAGGAAGGTACAAAATAACCATGGAAATAAGAAAGAAGTAAGACAGTAATTTAGGTGTGTGCTGAAGGGATGGGGGGAGGGAATAAAGGGGGACGGTATATAATGGATTGTGGGAACGAAGGAAAGATAGAGTATTGGAAAAGATTCTTGATCTGTAATGTGTTTCTAACTTCCTTTCCCTTTTTATAATCAAATTTTTGTAACAAAGGAAAAATTTAATAAAGAATAATTATTAAAAAAAAAAAAAAAGAGCAAAGTTGCAGTGGTGAGTCTACAGCAAGAGCCTCGCAAGTCTACAGCATGAAAATTCAGTCACAGTGACCCCCTGTGGGGGGATGACTGTATTGCACAACATAACTGAACCAGAACTTGCAGCACTCTTGCAGAACGTTTGCAAAGAAAGTTCATCTGGAGTCGTGCAATGCGGACTTACTGAAATTGTGCAACAAACTTGTGAAGCCCGACGCGTCTAGCAAAAGCTTAGCAAGTCATTTTCAAACTTGCAGCACGATTGCTTGCTATCTGGGAAAGGTACACTATATTACCAAAAGTATTGGGACGCCTGCCTTTACACACACATGACCTTTAATGACATCCCAGTCTTAGTCCGGAGGGTTCAATATTGAGTTGGCTCCGCCCTTTGCTGCTATAACAGCTTCAACTCTTCTAGGAAGGCCGTCCACAAGGTTTAGGAGGGTGTCTATGGGAATGTTTGACCATTCTTCCAGAAGAGCATTTGTGAGGTCAGGCGCTGATGTTGGATGAGAAGGCCTGGCTCGCATTCTCCGCTCTAATTCATCCCAAAGGTTTTCCATCGGGTTGAGGTCAGGACTCTGTGCAGGCCAGTCAAGTTCCTCCACCCCAAACTCGCTCATCCATGTCTTTATGGACCTTGCTTTGTGCACTGGTCCAAATCATTTGGTGGAGGGGGGATTATGGTGTGTAGGGGGGAGGGGGGATTATGGTGTGGGGTTGTTTTTCAAGGGTTGGGCTTGGCTCCTCAGGGGTTGGGCTTGGCTCCTCAGGGGTTGGGCTTGGCCCCTTAGTTCCAGTGAAAGGAACTCTTAAGGCGTCAGCATACCAAGACATTTTGGACAATTTCATACTCCCTACTTTGTGGGAACAGTTTGGGGACGGCCCCTTCCTGTTCCAACATGACTGCCCACCAGTGTACAAAGCAAGGTCCATAAAGACATGGAGGAGCGAGTTTGGGGTGGGGGAACTTGACTGGCCTGCACAGAGTCCTGACCTCAACCCCATAGTATATCTTTGAAATGAATTAGAGTGGAGACTGTGAGTCAGGCCTTCTCATCCAACATCAGTGCCTGACCTCACAAATGTGCTTTTGGAACTGCCGGTACCATGTGACCACTGTGACCAATCACAGCAGGTCACATGACAGTTTTAAACATGGCTTCCTTTCATGCCATTCATTGTGTTGTTTGCTGTGATTGGTCACAATGATCACATGGTACAGATACCAAGAAAAAAAAACACAATTAATTCATTTCATTCAGTAAAATGCTTTCTTATGGCAATGTAATTCACTGCTATAAGCAAACATAATGTGTAAAAAAAACCTCCCCGGAGTAGTACAGTGTTACATTATATTGCTCTGGTCAGTGTGTTAAAAAAATAAAATCGTACAAAAAAAGAAAAACAAATGTAATAAAACATTATATGATGACGCTGTACTGCACTGGTGACAGCATGTAACAAAAAAAAATAAATTGTGACTTTTTTTTTAAATTTCTTAATTTTCCAAAAAAAAAAAGTGACAAAAAGTTACAACGTCAAAAAGCTCGCCACGCCTCTTACTAAATAACTTGGACTGTCTACTTTGCAAAAAGGGGTGATTTGGGGGGTATTTGTGCTGGATGGTGATTTGGGCTGGATGGTGATTTGGGGGGTATTTGTACTGGGGGAGGGGGTGATTTGGGGGTATTTGTACTGGGGGGTGATTTGGGGGGTATTTGTGCTGGGGGGGTGATTTGCGGGGGGGGGGTATTTGTACTTGGGGGTGATTTGGGGGGTATTTGTACTGGGGGTGATTTAGGGGGTATTTGTACTGGGGGGTGATTTGCGGGGGGGGGTATTTGTACTGGGGGGTGATTTGTGGGGTATTTGTACTGGGGGGTGATTTGCGGGGGGGGGTTATTTGTACTGGGGGGTGATTTGGGGGGTATTTGTACTGGGGGTGATTTGCAGGGTATTTGTACAGGAGGGTGATTTGCGGGGGGGGTATTTGTACTGGGGGGTGATTTGCGGGGGGGGTATTTGTACTGGGGGGTGATTTGGGGGGGTATTTGTGCTGGATGGTGATTTGTAGGGTATTTGTACTGGGGGTGATTTGGGGGTATTTGTACTGGGGGGTGATTTGGGGGGTATTTGTACTGGGGGGTGATTTGGGAGGTATTTGTACTGGAGGTGATTTGGGGGGTATTTGTACTGGGGGTATTTGTGCTGGATAGTGATTTGGGGGGTATTTATACTGGGGGGTGATTTGGGGGGTATTTGTACGGGAGGGTGATTTGGGGGGTATTTGTACTGGGAGGTGATTTGGGGGTATTTGTACTGGGGGGTTATTTGGGGGGTATTTGTACTGGGGGTGATTTGGGGGTATTTGTACTGGGGGGGGTGATTTGGGGGGTATTTGTGCTGGATAGTGATTTGGGGGGTATTTGTACTGGGGGGTGATTTGGGGGTATTTGTACTGGGGGGGTGATTTGGGGGGTATTTGTACTGGGGGGTGATTTGGGGGTATTTGTACTGGGGGGGTATTTGGGGGGTATTTGTGCTGGGGGGTGATTTGGGGGGTATTTGTACTGGGGGGTGATTTGGGGGGTATTTGTGCTGGATGGTGATTTGGGGGGGTATTTGTACTGGGGGGTGATTTGGGGGGTATTTGTGCTGGGGGAGGGGGTGATTTGGGGGTATTTGTACTGGGGGGGTATTTGGGGGGTATTTGAGCTGGGGGGTGATTTGGGGGGTATTTGTACTGGGGGGTGATTTGGGGGGTATTTGTGCTGGATGGTGATTTGGGGGGGTATTTGTACTAGGGGGTGATTTGGGGGGTATTTGTACTGGGGGTGATTTGGGGGGGGGTATTTGTACTGGGGGGTGATTTGGGGGGTATTTGTACTGGGGGTGATTTGGGGGGGGTATTTGTACTGGGGGGTGATTTGGGGGGTATTTGTACTGGGGGTGATTTGGGGGGGGTATTTGTACTGGGGGGTGATTTGAGGGGTATTTGTACTGGGGGTGATTTGGGGGTATTTGTACTGGGGGAGGGGGTGATTTGGGGGTATTTGTACTGGGGGGGTATTTGGGGGGTATTTGTGCTGGGGGGTGATTTGGGGGGGTATTTGTACTGGGGGGGTATTTGGGGGGTATTTGTACTGGGGGTGATTTGGGGGTATTTGTGCTGGGGGGGTATTTGGGGGGTATTTGTGCTGGGGGGTGATTTGGGGGGTATTTGTACTGGGGGGTGATTTGGGGGGTATTTGTGCTGGATGGTGATTTGGGGGGGTATTTGTACTGGGGGGTGATTTGGGGGGTATTTGTACTGGGGGGTGATTTGGGGGTATTTGTACTGGGGGTGATTTTGGGGGTATTTGTACTGGGGGGTGATTTTGGGGGTATTTGTACTGGGGGGTGATTTGGGGGGGTATTTGTACTGGGGGGTGATTTGGGGGGTATTTGTACTGGGGGGTGATTTGGGGGGTATTTGTACTGGGGGAGTGATTTGGGGGGGTATTTGTACTGGGGGGTGATTTGGGGGGTATTTGTACTGGGGGGTGATTTTGGGGGTATTTGTACTGGGGGGTGATTTGGGGGGTATTTGTACTGGGGGTGATTTGCGGGGGGGGGGTATTTGTACTGGGGGGTGATTTGGGGGGTATTTGTACTCTCCTGGCATTTTTGGGTCTCAAGAAATGAGATCGGCCGTCAGTACATCAGGATCGATCAATTATCAGATATATCTCCCATAGTTTGGGGTCTCCTACAGAATAAATAATATACGTGGATTTGGGGGATTTTCACCAAAGAAATGGAGCAGAATACATTTTGGGCTAAATTAATGAAGAAAAAATATTTATTTGCAAAATTTTTTAACAAAAAAAAAAAAAAAAAACTGTTTCTTTTTTCAAAATTTTCAGTCTTTTTTCATTTTTGTTTTGCAAAAAAATAACCCCCCTCCCCCCAGAGGTGATTGAATACTAACAAAAGAAAGCTTTATTTGTGTGAACAAAATAATAAAAATCTCCTCTGTGTACAGTTTGGATGACCTGGGCAGGAAGGGGGTGAAAAGTGCACAGAATTGAAGGGGTTAAAGTGACAAATACACAAAAAAAAGGAAAAAAAAAACTCACAAAGATCATTAAATTAAACTAGAAAAGGTACAATTTCTGGGGAAATTGTGAAAAGTGTTCTTGCCTCTACAACTGGAGTGGGCGGAGTAACTGGGTGGGGTGGAGTGGCTTGAGTAACTGTGAAAAGTGTTAAAAAGCTTAATATTGTAAAAAGTATAAATAGTAGTAAAAAAGTTCCATCATTCGCTGAAAGAGCTGAACATTTTTTTCAAAAGTAATTTTTTTTTTCAAAAATGAATTTTTTTTAATCAAAAATTATTTTTTTTTCTTCAAAAATGATTTTTTTTTTCAAAAGTAATTTTTTTTTCAAAGGTAATTTTTTTTTTCAAAAATGAATTTTTTTATTTCAAAAATATTTTTTTTTTCGAAATTATTATTTTTTTTAAAGTAATTTTTTTTTCAAAAATAATTTTTTTTTTTCAAAAATATTTTTTTTTTTCAAATATATTTTTTTTTCAAAAATAATTTTTTTTTTAAAAGTAATTTTTTTTTCAAAAATATTTTTTTTTTCAAAAATAATTTTTTTTTTTTCAAAAATATTTTTTTTTTCAAAAATATTTTTTTTTTTTTTCAAAAATGATTTTTTTTTTCAAAAATTATTTTTTTACTTTTTTCAAAAATAATTTTTTTTTTCAAAAATATATTTTTTTTTACATGGGGCGGTCATAATGTTTTGGCTGATCATGGGGTGGTCATAATGTTTTGGCTGATCATGGGGTTGTCAGCTTTTGTCACCTCCCACTCTAGTTTTGAACATTTCGCCATTCATTCCTATGGGACCAATTTCGCCGCAAAAACGTCATTTCGTGGACGATTCGGCAAAACATTCCACAAAGTAATAACACACCAATCGGGAACAATCCGCTCGTTTCGGTATATTATTTGTCTCTGTAGTGTGAAAACTGTGGGAGGAGTCTACAAGCATTATCAAGTCTAGCAGATGAAGTCACATGCATTTGGAGTGTCTCAGCATCTTGTGTTTACAACCACTGTTTCCTAGCAACGCTCATGCCCTGTTTATGCTTCCCAAATACTACTTCATCAAAACTGCCCCATCATAATTGCCCCATCAAAACTGCCCCATCATATTCCTCTATTATAAATCAGTACATGGTGTGTCTGTCCCCTCCCCCGGGCTCTGTAATCAGCTGAGATGCTCCAGCCACCTTCCCCCCTGTGTATAACAGAAGCTTTGGTAACCATGGCAACAAAACAAACACAGTACACTCTGATTAATGGCTAAAATTTCCTGAAATGACCTCTAAACAAATGGCCGTATTTTAAAAACTATACATCCTACAGCGAAGATCTTTATATTGTGAGAATCACAAGACCCAGACCTAGATTTTGATACATAGTATGTCTCTGAAATATTAAAATTGAAGGCACGGTCGCAGTTTAGAAATTGCCCTTCAAATTTGGAGGGGTCTAGAGTGTAGTTTCAATGAATGTCAATGGACGGTGTGAGTTACAAACAAATGGTCATATTGTGAAAACTATCAGGACTAAGGCTTAGCCGTGGACATGTTTAGTGGCAGCAGGGATAGCTGAACGTTTTGATATAAGATTTGTGTAGGTGGGCTTGAAAATGAGGGAGTGGCGGCAGTTTAGAAATCATGTTCTGATTTTCCAGCTTTTGTCATCTCCCACTCTAGTTTCCCCATTCATTCCTATGGGACCAATTTCGCCGCAAAAACGACGATATTTCGTGAACCATTCGGCGAAACGTTCCACAAAGTAATAGCACACCATTCGGGAACAATCCGCACGTTTCGGTATATTACTTGTCTATGTAGTGTAAAAACTGTGGGAGGAGTTAGGGTGGTAAATTTGGCTATAATAATAAGAATAATATATATGTGAGATAACAGTAAGTGGTCTTGCTATGCAAGAACACTTAATAAACTAAACAAAGCAAAAAAAAATAATTTTTTGAATTGGTATTTTTTTTTCCTTCCAGCGAGTTTTTCTCGGTGATGAAAATGGAGAATTTCTTCGTCTCTTGTAGTAAACAAAGAATTTGAAGAGATTTCCCATAATGTAGAACCCGATGAATTGATGTTGTCACGGCGATAAGTGCGCTCCGTCTATTAGAATCCGGAAGAAGCGTCTCTCTCTGTCTTATATAAAATGGATTTCTAATCACAAATCACTGCGGAGATGTAATGAGGTCCCAGTTCTATTATCACAATTACAAAGTAACCAGTTCCTCTTTCCTGTAACTTTTATCTCACATAAATCACAAAACATCGAACGACTGGAATGCCGATGTGGGTGAAATTCACTGAAGAATACGAGAACCTTCCGGACTAGAGCTGGACAAACTGCGAGAATTTCCTACAAAATTTTATGTTAAAAGAAAATTCCTTTGATTCTCTAATAGTGTCAAATCCACATTTCATTTCATCCACAGTGATGAGGAAATGGAAACAAGAAGCCTGAAATTGTTATTTTTTTCTTGAATAAAGGAATTTCTAACAGAGTAAATGTGATTTTTGTTTGGGAAATTCACCCCAAAATCAAGTGATAAAATCGAACAAACAAATGTCCTTCTCATTCATTGGTCAGAACATTTGATAATGACGGATTTAAGTCAAAGAATTTTCTTTGAAAATCCTTAAAATTCTGTCCAGATCTGCTCCCTGAATGGATTCCCAGAAATATTCAACGGGTTACAAATTTCCCCAAACAAATTCATAATCAAAATTTTGTTTGTTGGAGAAAAATGTTCCACGAATTTCTACAAATCCAAATTTAAATTGTAACTAAACGAATTATCCTAATTCCAATTCAATAATGAATTTGAATTTGAAAATTAATTTGAATTCCAAAATTAATTTGAATTTGAAATGGAAACATGCTGCAACAAATACAGTAAGATATAAAAGTGAAATAAGACGATGATTCCTATTTAGGCTGCTTTTTTTTAGAAAATAATTGAAAAGAATAAAATAGAATAAAACAGAATAAAATAGAAAATAAAAGAATAGAACAAAATATAATATAATAAAACAGAATATAATATAATAAAAGATTGCATAGTAAACAAATGAATAGAATAGAATAGAACAGAATAAAATATAAAGGAATAGAATGAAAAATAAAAAGTATAGAAAATAAAAAAATACAATATAGTCTATTCTATTTTGTTCTATTCTATTAAGCAGACTAAGTCGGAATCATCATCTTATTTCACTTTCACAGTTTACTGTATTTTTTGCAATATGTTTCCTTTTCAAAATCAACTTCAGTTTTTAATTCATTTTCAAATTTGATTAGAAAATAACGAATATACGAAACAAATCCGAATATATGAATTCTGAAAAAGGAATCATTCTAAAGTAACAAATTTGACTAAGCAAAATTATGAATTTACCGAACGAATACAAAATGAAACAAATTTTTCCATTGTGCACATCACTAAAAAATTTGTTCCAAATTTTTTGTTTTAAGAATTCATTTTTTTTCTTTAGTGATGAGGAAACTCAAACAAATGAATTTCTAACAGTAAACATGGTTTTTGTTTGGGAAAAAGTCCATTCAGTCCAAAATTGAATGTTAAAAGTCAACAAAGAAATTCTCGGATTGATTCGTAAGAACATTTGATATTGCCGGCTTTAAGTCAAGTCTTTGAAATTAAAATTCTGTCCACATCTGCTGCCAGAGTGGACCCCCAGACATATTAAACGGGTTTCATTACAACATATACAATTTTTTCCCAAACGAATACCGCATTCATAATTGGAATTTCGTTTGTTTGAGAAAGATCTTCCATCCCGCTCCTTCAGATGTTCTTGTCACTGCCATTAGAAAATCAAAGGAAGGATACAAAAATTAAAATTCCTGGTGGTGTGAGAGCAGTTAAAGCCAGCCATATACTAGTAGGAATTTGTGGACATGAGCACTTTGGCACTTTATTTGTGGAAGAGAGTTATTGAGTATATGGATTATGTATTTTAATTTATTTTGAGACTGGAATTTAGCAATATTTTACAATTGCAACATTGTTAACACATTGAAGGAACACGTGGTAAGCACACTAGGAGACTGTGGAAATAACACTTTATTAGTCACAAAACAATTATAAACAAAGAATACAATCTTTCCTTTTTTACAGCGCTGTTACCCCAATAACATAATTGTGAGTTGAGTTTTTTTTACAATTTTTACACAGCAGCAATGATAAGATCACACATATTATATATTATTCATTTCACATTTCCCTTAAAGTAGAAGGTTGTTTCTGAATAGGAAGATATATTTGTTTTATAAAACTTACATTTCTTACACATTGACAAAAGCAAGTAAGCAAGAATTGTTCAACAATATATCTAAAATGTAAAAAAAAAATATTACGAAAAATGAGAGAGATTTTTTTCTTACTGAACCAGGATACACTGGTTAAAATTAAAAAAAAAAAGGAAAATTTGAATAATAATAATAATAATACTAATAATGAAGAAGGAGAATGAGAAGGAAGAAGAGAAGGAGAAAAAGAAAAAATATCATAGATTCAATATTTGTATCAGCGAAATCGGATACCAGAATATTTGAGGAATATTAAATCTCCATCCTGAAAGAATGTAGAGAAAAAAAATCATACATAAAACTTGAAAAACAGGAGAAGAAGGTGATGGAGAAGGAGAAGAAGAAGAAGGTGATGGAGAAGGAGAAGAAGGAGAAGAAGAAGAAGGTGATGGAGAAGGAGAAGAAGGTGATGGAGAAGGAGAAGAAGAAGAAGGTGATGGAGAAGGAGAAGGAGAAGAAGGTAATGGAGAAAGAGAAGAAGGAGAAGGAGAAGAAGAAGAAGGTGATGGAGAAAGAGAAGAAGGAGAAGGAGAAGAAGAAGAAGGTGATGGAGAAGGAGAAGAAGGAGCTGAAGAAGAAGGTGATGGAGAAGGAGAAGAAGAAGTAGGAGAAGAAGGTGATGGAGAAGGAGAAGGAGAAGAAGGTAATGGAAAAAGAGAAGAAGGAGAAGAAGGTGATGGAGAAGGAGAAGAAGGTAATGGAGAAGGAGAAGAAGAAGAAGGTGATGGAGAAGGAGAAGAAGGTAATCGAGAAGAAGAAGGAGAAGGATAAGGAGAAGAAGAAGGTGATGGAGAAGGAGAAGGAGAAGAAGAAGAAGGTGATGGAGAAGGAGAAGAAGATAATGGAGAAGAAGAAGAAGGAGAAGGAGAAGAAGAAGGTGATGGAGAAGGAGAAGAAGAAGAAGAAGGTGATGGAGAAGGAGAAGAAGGTAATGGAGAAGAAGGTGATGGAGAAGGAGAAGAAGGTGATGGAGAAGGAGAAGGAGAAGAAGAAGAAGGTGATGGAGAAGGAGAAGAAGATAATGGAGAAGAAGAAGAAGGAGAAGGAGAAGAAGAAGGTGATGGAGAAGGAGAAGAAGAAGAAGAAGGTGATGGAGAAGGAGAAGAAGGTAATGGAGAAGAAGGTGATAGAGAAGGAGAAGAAGAAGGTGATGGAGAAGAAGGTGATGGAGAAGGAGAGGAAGAACGAGGTGAAGGAGAAGAAAAAGAAATATCATAGATGTAATACTACTATCAGCAAAATCATAAATACCAAAATATTGGAAGAATATTAATTCTCTATCCTCGAAGAATGTAAAGAAAATTTCTCCAATTTTATAAAATTTGAAGAACAAGAGAAGAAGAAACATTATAGATTTAATACTAGCATCAGCGACATCGCAGATAAACAAATATTGGAAGAATATTAATTCTCTCTCCTCAATATATGCATAAATACAAAATTTTTCTCCAGGTTTATAAAACTTGGAAAACATCTACAAAAAAAGGCAAAGTATATCAATGGTATATGCAGTGGACACCCTGGTTATCACCTAGTTAGATCAATAAAAAACTAAAATGTAGCCCACCCTGCCCCTCCCCTGAACATCAGAACTTCCTCACATTAGCGTCTCTAGGTGCCGTTGTGTAAAATGGATTCTGGACAGAGAAACTTCATTCAGACATTCAATGTAATCCTCACCATAACTTTGTGAACTTCCCTGGGAAGGTGATAACTCTCTAAATAGATTAGCAATGTATTATTATTATTGTTGTTGTTGTTATTACTACTTACTTCTACTATTACTACTATTATTATTTTTATTAATAATGAATTATATTTTGTATTTCTCATTGTTGCTGTTATTTTATTACTATTTTTGTTAATAATAATAATAATAATAATAATATTAACCACACAAATTTGAGGATTTTATATAGTTTTCACAGCTCTAGCTGGAAGCTGCTAAATAATTAGTTTTAATAAAAACTGAATAAAATAGAAAATAAAAGAATAGAAAATAATATAATATAATATAATATAATATAATAAAACAGAATATAATATAAAGATTGAATAGTAAACAAATGAACAGAATAGAATAGAACAGAATAAAATAAAATATAAAGGAATAGAATGGAAAATAAAAGTATAGAAAAAAATACAATATATTCTATTTTGTTCTATTCTATAAAGAAGACCATGTAGGAATCATCATCTTATTTCACTTTTACACCTTACTGTATTTTTTGCAATATTTTTCCATTTCAAATTCAAATTCATTTTTTAATTCAAATTCATTTCCAAATTTGATTAGAAAATAACAAATATACAAAACAAATCTGAACTGAACTAAGATAAAGTGCTCACACTAACCATGTGAATGGTCCATACACCCACCTCTAGGAATTCATTCCAAAGAGCCAGAGACTAAAGCCCAACACAAGACACATCCTAATGGACCTCTACATTGAAGGGACATCCCATCAGAATGTGTTCCATTGATTCCATTATCCCCAAACTTAGACAGTAAGTTCTCATTCCTCTGGAACCTAAAACTCTCATTCATGGAGGGTGGAGAGAGCACAAGATGACTCTTAGAGGTGTTGGCTAATGTAAGTCTGGTTCACTTATTATTTCCACAAGGACTTTTAGGCATGTGACAACTTTAGGAAGGAAGGTAATAATGGGCACCTATCCTGTTCTTGGAGGGACCAGTTGGGTCACGCTGAATATAATCTACCAGCATTGAGGCACCAGGGGAAGCAAGGCAATGTAAAACGCTGAGGGATCTAATGAGATTTTTGGCTTGGTGCCCCTCTTCAGACAGAGCGGGTCATAGAGTGCTTGCAGGGTGTTGAAAACATGTGCCAAGTCCCCTATTGGCACCCATGATATGAAAGACCCAGAGGCAGTAAATCAGCACATATGATAGACATATACTGTATGTATTTTAAGACGCTCTCCAAAACAGGAAATGTCTCTAAAGGCAAGCTTCTGGCAATTTCAGTTTTATTCCATTTCAGAAACAACCAATGTGATCAAGGGAAGCTACCACCAACACATCATTTCCATGCAACCAAGAGCTGTTAGAGATTGACTGAAAATTGCTGTGTGTGGAGAGCATAGGGTTGAATTCACATAGGCACTGGAGGAAGATCATCCTTGGCCCACGTTATTACAGCAACGTTCTACTTGCTATCACAATGTTCTCCTGGTTTCAGAGTTTTTTTTTGGGGGGGGGGGGGGTTGGGGTAATTTGAGGAAGCAATGTTACACATAGTTGGTCCAAATGTTGACAAGAATCTCCATGCAGCCGTATGGTGTTTTTATTATTTAACCTTACCAACTATGTAACTATGAATTTAAACTTCCCCCAACAATACACATGTGAACAATTGAGCAAAGCTCATTACTTCAACTTTCAATTCTGAGCAACCTACAGCATAAAGAGAGAAAAAAAATAATACTTTTTCTCTTACAGCCAACTTTTCATTGCCTAGGACAAGAATATCTCAGTGTTGAGAAGAACCATTTGAGACATGACTTTATATAGGCTTGACTTGAACAGGGTCATCATCAAGTCTGATATATGAGGGCCCCTCCATTAGGATCCATGAATAGCCCTCAACAGTGCGTTCTTCACTTCTTGGTTCCTCAGACTGTAGATAATAGGATTGAGAAGTGGAGTCACCACCGATGGAAAAACAGAGACGATCTTATTAGTATGAAGGTCACTTCCATCCACTGGCCTTGCAAACATGAAAATAGTCGTTCCATAGAAGATGAGGACAACCGTCAGATGGGAGGCACAAGTATAGAAGGTTTTATGGCGGCCTGTAGAGGTTGGAAGTCTCAGAATTGTGTTTATTATAAATGTATATGACACTAAAATAAGCAGAAAACACATTAAAATACCCAAACAGGATATCACAAAAAACAGAGTCTGTACCTTTGTGGTGTCGGAACATGCAAGTCTGATTAAAGGAGCTAAATCGCAGTAATAATGATCCACCTGATTTGGGCCTCAGAAGGTCACCTTGGAGAGTTGTATAGATTGGACCATTAGGATAGAAAATCCACCGATCCACGATCCCACTGCAAACTGTACACAGACCCTGGGGCTCATGATGACCGTATAATGTAAAGGTCTACAAATTGCCACATAGCGGTCAAAGCCCATCACCACAAGAAGGCAATTTTCTGTGGCACCTAAAGTGAAATGGAAATAAAATTGAGCCACACAACACCCAAAACAAATGGTCCTCCCCCCTGAGAGTAACCCTTGTAATAACCCCGGGACTGTCACAGTGGGGTACCAAAGCTCCAAGAAAGAGAATACGCCGATAAAGAAGTACATCGGTTTATGGAGATGATGGTCACTTCTCACAAGGACAATGATAACACTATTTATTACAATGCTTAATGAGTAAACCATTAATATTAGTATGAAGAGGACGATTCCCAGGGCTGGTGGGACTGCGAAGCCCAGAAGGACAAATTCTCTGACAACTGTGACATTGTAGTCCATGATTCCACAATTATTCTTCTCTAGATGTATCCACCTTGGTGTCCATTTGATGAGAAGTCACATAACACCTGGAATGTGGAGTGTATTGAAGATGGGTTTTGCCAATAATCATTCTTGTGGTTGTGAAATGGCGATGAAATCTGCTGAGAGAAGAAATGTCATGATGGAGGTCAATGAAATATTTACTGACAAATCTTACAAATTAAAGTCCCATTCCTGGAACCCACTGACAGATGGAATTATCTCCACAGTTCCAGCTGTGGAGATAATTCCAAATAGGCCATCATACACAGCCATCAGATACCACCGAATGTGCTCGGACCCTGAGGACGGAGATAAACATATCAGAAGAAGCCACCAAAGCTTATGCTAAGTTTGGAAACAATGGCACCACATTCCTAATGTTGTAATAGATTTTAAAAGAGATTTGGATGGGATTTTTTTTAGGCACCAAAACAAACAAATTTATACATTTCTTTGGCCTGGAATGGAGTGGAGGGAAAAACCCCATGCCATTTTTTCCAATTGCTGGCAATGTTTGTTTTTTTACATTTAGCTGTCAGTGGGTAAGCTAATAACTCATCTGAACAGCCTGCCGAGCCCCCTGAAAATTCGAATGTTCGCCAAACACGCGAAAAGGAGATGATCGAGCTGAACTGCTCGCCCAAAACTTCTTACAATGTTGAAATGTCCTTCACCCAACACACAGGCTAATCTTTCTCTCTCTCCCTTCTCAAGGTTTTACTTTCGCAACTGTTAAGACTCGTAGACACGATCGGATTGTTGGCCAACAAAACCGTGGAATTTTGTCCGAAGGGTGTTGGCCCAAACTTGTCTTGCAGACACACGGCCACACAATTGTTGGCCAACAAATAGGAACGTAGTGACGTACTACGTTGTTTTTCAGCTCTTTAGCGCCACCCTTTGGGCTCCTTCTGCTAATTTCGTGTTAGTAGAGGTTTGGTGAGTGTTGATTCGCGCTTTTCATTTCGTGGTTTTCCGTTCGTTTCTGAATGGCCATTCGTCAACCAGACATGTTGTGGAATCGGAGGAGATAACGTGTTATTTATTATTGGCCTTGAAGTTATTGCTTTGACTCAAGTCCAGTCCAGGAACAGGAGGAGGAGGAGTTCTTAGACCAAAAATTGGTTGCTTTATTAAATCGTGACCAATTCTCTCATATGCCTTTGCTGAGGGAGCTCCAGAAGAATAATCCAGATGATTTTCGGAATTATCTCCGGATAACGGACCCCCTGCTTTCACCAACTCTTGGCATTGGTCACCCCCTATATTAAGAAGCAGGACACATGTATGAGGCTTTTATTTTATTTTTTGGTTGAATAATAATGATTTGATTTTCTATATTTTTGGATGCATAGAATGCTCTTTTTGGTGAAGTTCTATTGGCAGATTTCATGTCTAATTTTATTTGTTTTCTTTTTTTAATGCACAATAAAAAAAATTGTGTAGAATAACACTTGGCTTTGTGTTTTACTTCAAATGACAGTTTGTATTTTATCAAATATAGCTGCCTACTCCCAATGTAAAATTGACAAGGGGCACCAACATAGTTGTAACTTTGATCTTAAAAACTTCGGGATAATAATGGTGTTGTGGTAACTTGGCCAAAAAAAAAACAAAAAAAAGCATAATAATATTATTCTTGATATCACTAGAAAAAAAAAAGCCTTTGAAAATTTGTTTGTAATAATTCCATCAGAATCACCAGCAAAGCAGCTTCATTATTATCCCATTATATAGAAGAGAATTGTGCGCTGCATTTCCACATTTCATAATTTGCTGCGTCACGAATGTTAATTCTCCATTACGAGCGATTAGTTTACAAGACCAACCGCTTCCGGCTCGTCCTTGCTTCCGAGCATGCGTGTTTGTACTTTGGACTTTTGTCCGACGGACTTGTGTACACACACGTTCAGAAAATCTGACAACAGACATTTGTCCGCGGAAAATTTTAAAACCTGCCATCCAACATTTGTCAGCGGAAAATCCGACAACAATTATCTGATGGATAAACGGTCGGATTTACCGCCAACAGCCTGTTCATCACACGATTCCTGTCGGAAAGTCCGATCGTGTGTACGAGGCTTTAGGCATAGCTGATGACATGAAATGGGACATTATTTCTATTCGCTTGTTTCTAATGACATCTCACACCTCCCCACTTCTTCTCTTCTGTATAAAATTGAATGGAATAATAAATTCTGTAAAAACGGATACTTAAAACACATTGGGGATTGTTTACTAAAGGCAAATCCACTTTGCATTACAAGTGCACTTAGAAGTTCAGTCGTTGTAGATCTGAAATGAGGGGAAGCTCTGCTGATTTCTATCATCCAATCATGTACAAGCTGAAATGCTGTTTTTTTATTTTCCTTGCATGTCCCCCTCAGATCTACAGCGACTTCCAAGTGCACTTGTAGAGCAAAGTGGATTTGCCTTTATTAAATAAACCCCAAAGATCGCACCCTGTGAATCTCATCCTGCAATTGCAGCGCTAAATTTTGTTTTCAGTGTCTCAACCAGAAATTTCCAAAACACCCCCAAAAAGGGGACCTTCAATATCAGAGGATCATACAGCTGCACCTCCAGTAATGTACCTCATCCAATCCAAAAAAATGCAGCCGAGGATCTTATGTTAGTGAAACAGGAAAAAAATTGCAGAAGAGAAAAAATTTGCACAGAGAGGAACACAGAAAAAAATGTATTTCTTAACCCAAGAGAACTTCAAAACTAAACAGGAAAGGAAAACATTTGAAGAAAGATAATTCTATTTGACACAAAAGATAACGGACTAAAAGGTGGACCTCATTTGATGAAGACTTTGCCGCATTCGAATCGGAAAAAACAAAACAAACAAAAAAACAAAAACAAAAACCAAAGTTTAGATTTAACCGATTTAAAATTTATCGATTCAAATGTTTCGAATTGAAAAAAATGCAAAAGAAAATTTGAAAAAGAGAAAACAAATTTTGAATATGAATTGAACGAATCAAGCGAATTTAATGAAACTAAATAACCAGATTAACGAATTTAAACAAAACTCATTTTTTCGCCATGTAGAATTACCACGGATTGTTGTGTTTTTTTCCTCGGAGATCGTCTTACTAGCATTCTACTAAAACGTTGTGTATTAGTACTGCTTGGACCTTGAAGAAGGGGGGTACACACCCCAAAAGACTGTCCTGAAAATTTGGTAAGGTGAGTGGAAATATAAATAATGTATCCCGGACAGAACTTGATTGTTTTTGTGATGAAGGAATAGAAATAGAATAAACGGATATACAATGTAATATTATAGGATGTGGATACAATATTACTGAGAAGAAGATACAACGTGTCGGACGGATGGACTCGCATTCAGACATTTTCGGGGCTCCCTGGGATTGGTTGAGGAGTAGAAATCGATCATTGCGTCCTCCATGAAATAAACTCTCACAGGTTCTCAGCACAATATAAATGTGTAATCAGATCCCGGAGGAGCCTCCATCAGGGATTTGTCTGCTTTACAATCACACAATACGGACTTAACCCCGTCATGTCCTGAGTACGGGATCTGTTCCTGGATTGATCGAGGGGAGTGACAGGTATTTGGGGCTCTGTTCCTCTCCATTCCTAGAATGTGAGCGCTCCTCTCATCACATACAATGCAGGTCCTCAGGAGGGGACACGGCAGCTGGTCCTCCATTGTATATGATGGCGTCTATCAGAGGAGCACCGAGAGGACTGGTTCCAAACCAGCAAGAAGGGCGGCTCTGGGGGACCGGCCATCCGGTAGAAGACTGCAGGATTAATGTATTAGACACGGGCGATTCATTTCCTTCCAAATTAAAATTCACCAAAAATGTCGTTATTCAGAAATTCGGATGTATCCGAATTTCCAAATTAGAATAGTACCGAATTTAAACTAATCCGAAATAACAAAATTCAAATTCGAATGGTTTTCAAATTCAGAAACTTTTAAAATTCGAATAGTTTTCCAATTTCCAAAGAGAAATAAATAGAATAGAAAATAAAGGAATAGAATAGAAAGAAATGATATTTCTATTCCTTTATTTTCTCATAGAAGACTGCAGGATTGATGTATTAGACATGTGCGGTTCTTTTTGTTCAGAATTAAAATTTAGACGAATTTTCGTTATTCAGAAATTCGGATGTATCTGAATCTCCAAATTAGAATAGTACCGAATTTAAACAAATCTGAAATAACGAAATTTGGACTAAGTTCGAATTGTTTTTGAATTCGAATAGTTTTCAATTTCTAAAGAGAAATAAATAGAACAGAAAATAAAGGAATAGAATAAAAAAAAATATATATTTCTATTCCTTTATTTTCTAATAGAAGACTGCAGGATTGATGTATTACTCCAACTTATCTCATTCCATACAAATATACAAGCATTAGGTCTTTTATTAGCTGAGGGGGGGGGGGTTAGAAAGATTTGCATTACTACTATAAGCCCTCAATGGACCTTTGAAGGAGAAAAAAAAGAACACGCCCCTAGTGACCAATCAGATTGCTTCTTTTATTCTAGAGGGATATAAGACTATATAGCCACTATGATGTCCTCTCGGAGAACCTTCTGTCCTTCTTCCTCCCAATCACAAGTCTCCCGGCGGGTTCTTTCCAACATGGCTTCTTCTTGGATCTCCACGTCATCGACAAACACACCTCCTAGTATTCTCATTGGGGCACACAGTTCGGAGAGGCCGGGGGCAGGTGTGGGAAGTCGAGGGGCACTTTGTTTTGTATTTACCCCAATAAAGATTCAAGAGAAAAAAGGAAAGCTTCGAATGGGAATTCTTCGTCTGTCCACCCAAAATTTGTTTTCGTTTTTTTACTCAAAAAGTCTGTGGGCTTCTTTACTTTCAGAAGGCAGCAATGGTGTCACCTCAATGTTCATGGAGGGCAGGAAGGGCTTTTAATTATTAATGATTGGTAGACAAAGAAAACCAACACATTTCGGGGTTCAGACACCTCCCTTCATCAGGGCAAAGGAAAAAGAAATGCATCGGCTCTATTTTTCTAATTAAAGACTTTACTGGACTCTATGACCATTGTATGATGTCATTGTCTACAAATCAGGACTTCTCTCAGGACACGCCTCTTGTTGGGGGAATCTGATGTATGTTAGTCGCCTCATTATAGGAGGTCAGACATAAAAATTCCCACCATTGGATAATAATATCAGGAGATCCAGCACCTCCTAGTAGTAAAAATCTGGTAGGGGTTCCAATCCTCCCCACCTCCATCCAAAACTAAAAATAATTTGAAAGGATTCTCTCTGCTATTGAAGCCCGAGAATTGTGACATCATAAGAGCCCGAGAAGTGTGACATCACAGGAGCCCGAGAAGTGTGACATCACAGGAGCCCAGGAAGTGTGACATCACAGGAGCCCGAGAAGTGTGACATCACAGAAGCCCAGGAAGTGTGACATCACAGGAGCCCGAGAAGTGTGACATCACAGAAGCCCAGGAAGTGTGACATCACAGGAGCCCGAGAAGTGTGACATCACAGAAGCCCGAGAAGTGTGACATCACAGAAGCCCAGGAAGTGTGACATCACAGGAGCCCGAGAAGTGTGATATCACAGGAGCCCAGGAAGTGTGACATCACAGGAGCCCAGGAAGTGTGACATCACAGGAGCCCGAGAAGTGTGACATCACAGGAGCCCGAGAAGTGTGACATCACAGAAGCCCAGGAAGTGTGACATCACAGGAGCCCGAGAAGTGTGACATCACAGAAGCCCAGGAAGTGTGACATCACAGGAGCCCGAGAAGTGTGACATCACAGGAGCCCGAGAAGTGTGACATCACAGAAGCCCGAGAAGTGTGACATCACAGAAGCCCAGGAAGTGTGACATCACAGGAGCCCGAGAAGTGTGATATCACAGGAGCCCGAGAAGTGTGACATCACAGGAGCCCGAGAAGTGTGACATCACAGGAGCCCGAGAAGTGTGACATCACAGGAGCCCAGGAAGTGTGACATCACAGGAGCCCGAGAAGTGTGACATCACAGGAGCCCGAGAAGTGTGACATCACAGGAACCCGAGAAGTGTGACATCACAGGAGCCCAAGAATGTCGCCATTAAGAAGTCACCTTCTGTAGATACCAATATCTATTATCATGTTACCTTCACAGGATAGTACATAGCAGTGGTAGAGCCTTCAATGGTGTAATCCATTGATTCCCGAAGAACGATGGGAGGTCATGACAGATGGAAGCTCTCAGAAGCCAAAAAATTATCCAGTGACAGAGATCACTTCAACTGAAAGCTGAAATTCTGGAAAATCATTGGTCAGAACCTTCTTTCTTGCCATCACTGAGCCAACTAATTTCCTTAAAATTCAATTGTCATCTACAGCTCCTACTTGGATGGGGTCCCAGATGTACCAAACTGGTTCCATTACAATACGCGGGATTCTTTTCTGAATGAATAGCACTGGTAGAACTTTGTTTGAGAAAATCTTTTAAATGTTCTCCTCATTACCATCAAAAAAATATTTAAAAAGTTCCAAAAGCTAAAATTTTGAAAGCAAATTCTACCAATGCGGGGCCAACTGAAATCAAAAGAGTCGATTGATGGAACTTTCCAGGCTTACCCCCGATACTTTCCATTATTATGCTGCATTATCCTTTCTTACACAAATTAGGAAAGAATCTCGACAATAAAGGAAATAAAGAATGTCAATTATCTTCTCGGGATATCATTTAGGAATTTCACTAACTTAGCCGGTTTCTGACTTTTCCCTTTCAGAAAAATCGGAGCCATGTATACAATCCGGATATAAGAGGATCGAATAGTATCAGTCAACCTGAACCCAATTCAGAAAGTTCTTTCTGCCACCTTCTGATGAAGATCCATTTTATTATAAGACCAGAGAGGATCAGTTATAGGAAAAAACTAAATATGTAATCAGAACCAACAGGATGAAGGTGATTAGAAATAGATTTGGTTTATATTACATATTGATAACGCCAGGAGTTGGTTAACATTAGGGTCCTTTCACACGGGAAGGATCCGACATGATCCACCCCGTGAACATCCGCTTGCTCAGCGGAGATCGCTCCGTCGATCCCTGCTGAGCAGGAAGATGACAGTACACACTGTGCAGCGACGGACCTGTCAGAGAGCCGCTCTCCCCTATGGGGGGATCGGATGATGACGGACCGCAGAGTCTGTCGTCACCCGATCCAAAGATGGATGGAAAAGTAGGTTTTTCCTCCGCTACACTTTTTCGGATCGGATGTCAGCGGACATGTCACAGCTGACATCCGACGCTCCATAGAGATCTATGCAGGGTCCGTTCAGGTCCTCCTAAAAAACTGACAGGCGGACCTGAACGGATCGTTCGTCTGAAAGAGGCCTTAATGTGATTTGTAAAGTCTTGTTTTTTTTTTTTTTTCTCTTAAAAATAACAAGCATCTCTATACTTCGACTCTGTAATGGATTTGCACCGAGCGGCCCCGCTCCTCCTCTTCTCGGGTCCCTCTTCTGCTCTCCTGGCCCCTCCCTCCTGTTGAGTGCCGACCACAGCAAGCAGCCTTCTATTGGGGGGGCAACCAAGACGCAGCTCCGTGTATTTATTCAGACACAGAGTCCTGGCTAGGCCCCACCCACTCTCTCTCCTCATTGGCTCACTGACTTTGATTGACAGCAGCGGGAGCCACCGCTGCTGTCTCAGCCAATGAGGCGGGGAGTGTCCCGGACAGCCGAGGCTCTTATGCAACATTGCTGGATAGAGAGGGGGCTCAGGTAAGTATTAGAGGGGGGGGGCTGAGGGGGGGAGGGGCACACAGAAGGCTTTTTATCTTAATGAATAGAATGCACCTTCTGCCTTTACAATCACTTTGTTCTGAAATGTTAAATAAAAAAAAAGTAAGAAATATTTTTACTGAACCAAGATATCCTTTTAAAAAAAATTCAAATTAAATAATAATAATCATAATAGATTCAATGTTAGTATCAGCAAAATCATAGATACCAGATTATTATTATTATTATTCACTATTTATATAGCACCAACAGTTTACACATCGCTTTACAATGTAGAGGGGGGACAGCACAATTATAGTTCAATTATTAATGTAATAAGAATATTACATTAGATCTAAAATGTTAAATATATAAAAATGTGAAAAAGTTTTTTTTCCTGAACAAGGATATCCTTTTCAAAATAGAATATAATACCAATATCAAAGATTTTATATTAGTATCACCAAAATCATAAATACCAAAATATTGGAAAAAGATTACATTTACTTCAACATTATATCTGAAATGTTAAATAAATAAATGTGAGATTTTTTTTTTTTTTTTTTATACTGAACCAGGATATCCTTTCCAAAATAGAATAGAATAATAATAATATCAATGATTCAATATTAATATCAACAAATTTATAGATACCAAAATATTGGAAGAATATTACATTTACTACAAAATTGTATTGGGAATGGTAAATAAATAAAATTGAAAAAGATTTTTTTACTGAATCAGGATATCCTTTTCAAAATTGAATCTAAAAAAAAATATATATAATAATAATATTTATTATTATCATAGATTTAACATAAATATCAGCAAAATCAGATACCAAAATATTAAAAGACAATAAATCTATTTCAACATTATAGCTGAAATGTTAAAATAAATAAATAAATGTATGTGAGAAATATATTTTTGTTTACTGAACCAGGATATCCTTTTCAAAATAATAATACTAATAAATAAATATCATAGATATTATATTAGCATCAGCAAAATCATAGACACCAAACATTAGAAGAATATTAAATCTACATCCTCCAAGAATGTCCTAGAACACCATTAGCTACATGCGGTGGGCGCCCCGGCTATTGTATATCAAAATATATTTTTACCCTATAAAGTCTTTACTTTTTGTGTTGTGCTATTGCCTTTAATATATAAAGATTTTTTTTCTAATGCATTTTATTCCAAAACAATGTTCAGCCAGACATACAATGAGACTTTTAAAATATTTTTAAAAATGTTTATTTAATAATATTAATAAGCAAGAATACAGTACCACTTTAATATCAATATAGAACTAATATGTTGTACACCCCGGCTCCTCCCCCTTGCTGCGGCTTCTCCCCCTTGCTGTGGCTCCTCCCCCTTGCTGCGGCTCCTCCCCCTTGCTGCGGCTCCTCCTGACTACGTGAAGTCACAAATAATCCCCGTAATGTGTTTATGTTTATTTTCAATGATCAATGGATCCATCTAGTGGTCTTAATGCAATAATTCTTTTGAATGAGTCATTTCAGGAAAATATTATGGCCACTAGATGGAGCCGATGATCATAGGAAAGTACATATTATGGGGATTATTGAAATGCAGAGACAATCACACAGTGAATATTTTATATTCGGACCCCCTAGTAATGGATGAGATTTCGGTTTGATTTGTTATAGGAAATGAAAAGTATGAAATCACAACCCCATTATCTGGCGCTCCTCTGTGTGATCCTCATTAGTGTTCTCTGGAATTCTCCGAGGATCTTCTCTGAGGACTCTAATGGAACAATTCCCAAAACCGGAGATAAGTGATCTCTAATGGCAATCAGATGGAGAACTCAACCGGGAAATCCGGAGCTTCGGAAACGTCTGCCAAGGGAATCAAATCTAATTATATCAGGAAAAGAAAATACCAAAAATATCATAAGATTTGTGAGAGCAGAAAATTCATTGCTTGTCGACTCCATCAAGGACCCCAAATTCTCTCTACCTACATGGTCCATAAAGGACCCCAATTCTCTATACCTACATGGTCCATAAAGGACCCCAATTCTCTATACCAACATGATCCATCAAGGACCCCAATTCTCTATACCAACATGATCCATAAGGGACCCCAAGTCTCTATACCAACACGATTCATAAAGGACCCCAATTCTCTATACCAACATGATCCATAAAGGACCCCAAATTCTCTCTACCTACATGGTCCATAAAGGACCCCAATTCTCTATACCTACATGGTCCATAAAGGACCCGAAATTCTTTATACTAACATGATCCATAAAGGACCCCAATTCTCTATACCAACATGATCCATAAGGGACCCCAATTCTCTATACCAACATGATCCATAAGGACCCCAATTCTCTATACCAACATGATCCATAAAGGACCCCAATTCTCTATACCAACATGGTCCATAAGGGACCCCAATTCTCTATACCAACATGATCCATAAGGGACCCCAATTCTCTATACCTACATGGTCCATAAAGGACCCCAATTCTCTATACCAACATGATCCATAAAGGACCCCAATTCTCTATACCAACATGGTCCATAAGGGACCCCAATTCTCTATACTAACATGATCCATAAGGGACCCCAATTCTCTATACCAACATGATCCATAAGGGACCCCAAGTCTCTATACCAACACGATTCATAAAGGACCCCAATTCTCTATACCAACATGGTCCATAAGGGACCCCAATTCTCTATACCAACATGATCCATAAAGGACCCCAATTCTCTATACCAACATGATCCATAAGGGACCCCAATTCTCTATACCAACATGATCCATAAAGGACCCCAATTCTCTATACCAACATGGTCCATAAGGGACCCCAATTCTCTATACCAACATGATCCATAAGGGACCCCAATTCTCTATACCAATATGATCCATAAAGGACCCGAAATTCTCTATACCAACATGATCCATCAAGGACCCCAATTCTCTATACCAACATGGTCCATAAGGGACCCCAATTCCCTATACCAACATGATCCATCAAGGACCCCAATTCTCTATACCAACATGATCTATAAGGGACCCCAATTCTCTATACCAACATGATCCATAAGGGACCCCAATTCTCTATACCAACATGATCCATAAAGGACCCCAATTCTCTATACCAACATGATCCATCAAGGACCCCAATTCTCTATACCAACATGATCTATAAGGGACCCCAATTCTCTATACCAACATGATCCATAAGGGACCCCAATTCTCTATACCAACATGATCCATCAAGGACCCCAATTCTCTATACCAACATGATCTATAAGGGACCCCAATTCTCTATACCAACATGATCCATAAGGGACCCCAATTCTCTATACCAACATGATCCATAAAGGACCCCAATTCTCTATACCAACATGATCCATCAAGGACCCCAATTCTCTATACCAACATGATCCATAAGGGACCCCAATTCTCTATACCAACATGGTCCATAAGGGACCCCAATTCTATGTTGGTATAGAGAATTGGGGTCCTTTATGGACCATGTTGGTATAGAGAATTGGGGACCTTTATGGATCATGTTGGTATAGAGAATTGGGGTCCTTTATGGACCATGTTGGTATAGAGAATTGGGGTCCTTTATGGACCATGTAGTGGTCCTTCCTCAGGTACTTGAGGGAATCATCTATTCAGAGGTCCTCTGCTCTTGCTCACAGATAATCGTCCACCATGCAATGCAGCTGCTCCTGATGGATGCTGTCAGAACACAGCCCCGGACACTGAGCCACACCCACCATTGCTCCTCTTACTGACAGGAGGTTCAGAGACACCTTGTCCATGAGACTTTCTCCTGCCAGCCTCTGGAAATGGGTGACACGGGTTCCTTCGTAGTCCAGATGCTTTATCCTCTGCTCCTTCTGCGAAGGCAGGATGAGCTCTGCCACTTTCCCCCCGGACAGGGGCGGATTAACATAGGGGCTATTAGAGCTGCAGATCCAGGCCCCTTACTTTAAGATGGGCACAATTGCCAAAAAAAAAAAAAAAAAAAAAACGGACTGACTTCAAGGGTTGTGGCTCGGCAACCAGTGCCTCTGACAAGAAGTGAGGAGAGGCACTGTGAGCTCATCTGCTCAGTCTTCTGCAAACAGAGTGTGCCAGATTGTATTTAAATGGGCCTGAAGATTTCCTGAAATGGCTACAAACTCTTCTGGCCTGCTTTACATGGTCTGGGTACCTATCCAGGAGCTGCTGCACTGCCTGATTGAGGGTATGTGCCAGGCAAGGCATGTGTGCCAACTTTCCCTACCAGAGGGCAGACAGCAGGTTGGTGCCATTGCCACTCGCACTCCACCATTTCTGGCACAAGGTGACATGGCCTTAACCACCTCTGGGGCTGTCCCTGCAGAGCTGAAAGAAGCTCTGCCCCAGTGTGGCTCCTGTCCCCTAGGCATTCCAGCTGCAACACTTTAGCCAAAGTCGTGGAATTAGCATTAGGGGGACTGGTGGACCAGCATTGAGAAGGAGATGGAGGGGGACAGCTTTGGCACCATCACCAGCAGCTCTAAGGATGTAGGACTAGAACTTGTTCAGCCGCCCTGTGCCCTGACCTGCAACCTTCCCGGCTGCCAGCAGAGTCACCCAGTGGACTGTATATGATATGTAGCGTCCCTGCCCATATTTGTTGGATCACGTATTTGTAGTCAGGTGGACTTTGCTGCTGACATGGGGTCCAGTGACATGGAAACATCACCTTCCATGTAATGACCTATATGGACCATGCTGGTATAGAGAATTGGGGTCCTTTATGGATCATGTTGGTATAGAGAATTGGGGTCCTTTATGGATCATGTTGGTATAGAGAATTGGGGTCCTTTATGGATCATGTTGGTATAGAGAATTGGGGTCCTTTATGGATCATGTTGGTAGAGAGAATTGGGGTCCTTTATGGATCATGTTGGTATAGAGAATTGGGGTCCTTTATGGATCATGTTGGTATAGAGAATTGGGGTCTTATATGGATCAGGTTGGTATAGAGAATTGGGGTCCTTTATGGACCATGTTGGTATAAAGGACCCCAATTCTCTCTACCAACATGGTCCATAAAGCAGCCCAATTCTCTATACCAACATGATCAATAAAGGACCCCAATTCTCTATACCAGCATGGTCCATATAGGTCATTACATGGAAGGTGATGTTTCCATGTCACTGGACCCCATGTCAGCAGCAAAGTCCACCTGACCCTATATACGTGGTCCAGCAAGTATGGGCAGGGACGCTACATATCATATACAGTCCACTGGGTGACTCTGCTTGCAGCCGGGAAGGTTGCAGGTCAGGGCACAGGGCGGCTGAACAAGTTCTAGTCCTACATCCTTAGAGCTGCCAAAGATGTCCCCTCCATCTCCTTCTACCTCTCCTCCTCAATGCTGGTCCACTAGTCCCCCTAAGGCTATTTCCACGACTTTGGCTAAAGTGTTGTAGCTGGAATGCCTAGGGGACAGGAGCCACACTGGGGCAGAGCTTCTTTCAGCTCTGCAGGGGCAGGCCCAGAGGTGGTTAAGGCCATGGCACCTTGTGCCAGAAATGGTGGAGTGCGAGTGGCAATGGCACCAACCTGCTGTCTGCCCTCTGGTAGGGAAAGTTGGCACACATGCCTTGCCTGGCACATATCCTCAATCAGGCGGTGCAGCAGCTCCTGGATAGGTACCAAGACCACGTAAAGCAGGCCAGAAGAGTTTCTAGCCATTTCAGGAAATCTTTAGGCCCATTTAAATACAATCTGGCACACTCTGTTTGCAGAAGACTGAGCGGATGAGCTCACAGTGCCTCTCCTCACTTCTTGTCAGAGGCACTGGTTGCCGAGCCACAACCCTTGAAGTCAGTCCATTTTTTTTTTTTTTTTTGGCAATTGTGCCCATCTTAAAGTAAGGGGCCTGGATCTGCAGCTCTAATAGCCCCTATGTTAATCCGCCCCTGTCCGGGGGGAAAGTGGCAGAACTCATCCTGCCCTCGCAGAAGAAGCAGAGGATGAAGCATCTGGACTACGAAGGAACCCGTGTCACCCGTTTCCAGAGGCTGGCAGGAGAAAGTCTCATGGACAAGGTGTCTCTGAATCTCCTGTCAGTAAAAAGAGGAGCAATGGTGGGTGTGGCTCAGTGTCCGGGGCTGTGTTCTGACAGCATCCATCAGGAGCAGCTGCATTGCATGGTGGACGATTATCTGTGAGCAAGAGCAGAGGACCTCTGAATAGATGATTCCCTCAAGTACCTGAGGAAGGACCACTACCCAGGGCTTTCCCAGTATGCGAATTGACTGCTGAGGGGGTTTTGTGACAGACATATAAGTGCATCTGTCCAATATTGACCCACTGAGAATTGTGAAAATGAACCAGCCTTGGATCCGCAGCACCTACCAAGCTCCTGCTTCAGATGTTCCTGATCGAATATTTAGGGGATCCTGACACCCTCCAATGTTTATTTTGCTGCATCCAAAGCTTCTCCTTTCACCATTGCAGGCCACAAACAATATTGGACATGCTGCCACCATTTCCATGTCCGGTCTCTAGGAGGACATCCTGCCCTTGGTGGTACCTCCCACCGCCTGCCTCCATTGACATCTCCTGCCCCCAGTGTAGTCCTGCTACCATTACAGCCCAAAATTGGGACCACAGCTGCTGTTCTTTGCAACCACAATTTTAAATGTGACACCCGCACATTTTTCAGCAGCTGATCCGCAGTTGCAAATGGCGTGAATTTTGTTTACAAGGTCCCATCCTGAGCTCTGCAGGATTTTTTCTGCGGTGTTTCAGTACCGCCAACATCTGAAACCCAATTATTTTGCAGCTATGTAACAGTTGCAGCTGGGTCCATGCTCTTCCTTTCTGTGGTGTCGGGGTGCCACAAACACCCAAAACCCAATTTTTGTGCAGTTGTGTCACAGTTGCAGTACAGTGAATGGTAAAGCAGGTTCCATCCTGTGCTCTGCAGGATTTTCTTGTTGGGTTTACAGTGTTTGGGCACCACCAACAATCATCATCTAATATTTCAGGCAGCATAGTGGCTAAGTGGTTAGCACTTCCACCTGGCAGCACTGGAGTCATTGTCTTAAATCCCAACCACAGCACTACCTGCGTAGAGTTTGCATGTTCTCTTTGTGCCTGTGTGGGTTTTCCCTGGGTACTCCGGTTTCCTCCCACACTCCAAAGACATGCTGGTAGCTTGATTGACTCCTGTCTAAAGTGGGACATTCAGCAGGAATTGGTCCAACTAGCATTCTATAATGCATTGCCAAAGCCATCACTGGCCAATAATAAAGACACCATGTGGCTGTGGAGATTCTGGTCAACATCTAGAAGAACTCTGCTCCAATAACGTGGGCCAAGGATGATCTTCTTCCAGAGTCAATGTGAATCCAACCCTTTGCTAACACAGCAATTTTCGGGCAATATAAAACAGCTCTTGGTTGCATGGAAATGATCACTTTGGTTGTTTCTAAATTGAATGAAACTGAAATTACCAAAAGCTTGTCTTTTAGAGACATAGCCCGATTCCTCCTAAAAGGTCCATCATATGTGCCGATTTACTGCCTCTGGGTCTTGCATATCATGGGTACCGATAGGGGACTTGATACCTCCGATACCCCCGATTCCTCCAATACCACCAATACATCTGATACCCCCGACTCCTCCATACCTCTAATACCCCAGATTCCTCCAATAACTCCATACCTCTGATACAACCATAACCCCGATTCCTTCAATACCACCATACCTCAGATTTCTTGACACCTCCGATACCACCATAGCCCCAACTCCTCCACTACCTTCATACCTCTGATACCTCCAATACCACTATACCTCCGATACCCCAGATTCCTCGATGCCTCCATACCTCTGATACCACCATACCTCAGATTCCTCCAATCCCGCTGAAGGATGAGAAAGAGTTAACATGACTAAAACTTTAAAATAGCTGACAGAGGAATATCTTTATTTTAGGGTCTTGTTTGTCACGATGACCACAGGATAGATAAGGTCTGGTAAGAACGGTTTTTGAAATGATATCTTCAGACAAAGTCAGAAAGTCAGAATATTAAATAGTTCAAATTATGTTTTTAGATAATATCAACCGTCAGCTAAAATACTAGTTTAGACTGTCTGAGATGCTATATGTTTATATAGGAATTATGCCTCATGTGATGAGCTCTGTCCTCCCTCCTTTCTCTTTAAGTTGTGCAATATTCTTTGTCCATATCCCGTATATAATTCTGCTCACCTGTCATTAAAACTAAGCATTCATTGAATGACTCTCTTGTGTACATTGGATGCTTTCGGAGCTCTGAAAGAATTCCACCGATTGTCCAGGTCTAAGCAGATTTAACCCTTACAGTGGCCAACTACAGGAGACGTCTGACCTCTGTGATCGCCAACAAGGGTTTCGCCACCAACTACTAAGTCATGTTTTGTGAAGGGTTCACATACTTATTTCACTCATTAAAATGCAAATCAATTTATAACTTTTTTGAAATGTGTTTTTCTGGATATTTTTGTTGTTATTCTCTCACTGTTATAATAAACCGACCAATAACCACCAGCCGTCGCAGTTATACTGCGGCAGGTTGGCTCGGCCACCCGCGATCACTCCCGACAGAGACAGAATGGGGATCTGTCAATGTAAACAGACAGATCTCTGTTCTGTCAGGGGAGGAGAGACAGATTTGCTGCTCCTAAAGATTAGGAACAGTGGTCTCCTCCTCCAAGCAGTCCACCCCCCCCCCCCCAGTTAGAATACATTACCCTAAATGGAAGCTATATTTATGGCAGTGGGTGGGACTCACTGAGTGGGCGTGGCTCTGGAGTGTTCAGTGTTCAGGAGGCATATATGGACTCCTACGCTGGGCAGAGACTAAACAGAAGGGGGGGGGTCCATCCATTTATAAAAAGATATTAAACACACACAGAGGCTACATGACAAGAAACACTTTATTATAAAAGGAGAAGTTAATATAAAAAACACAGAACATACATAGATATAAAACAGACATCGAACGCCCAGAGACACCCCACCGATCGTCACATCATATTCACAATTCTGGTTATCTACATGAGCTGCCATTGGTACAGAGCACCTGGAGGGGGCTCTCCCTGTGCTCCCCTATCTCTAAGCAGCGCATGCCCCTCCCCCACAATGCCTGAGGAATGCCACCCCATTGGCTCAGAGCACATTGTACAATGGAATCTCACTGGCTGCATTACCCCCTCACAGTCTGGTTTCTGCTGTGAAGGGATTTCTGGAGAACGATATTCAGATTTCACAGTTAGACAAGCTGTATTTTAAAGTGAACCTGTCCTGTGTTCATGCAGAGCAAAGAAACACACTCATCGTAATTTCCCAGCAGCACACACTCCCATATGGCTACCCCGCTGCTCCATTCAGCCTGTTGGAGGAAAGCCAGCCATGTGTAAGCTCTAATTGGATCTCCAGTCGGAGCTTACAGAGGGCTGGGCCACGTACCGGCGCCGTCACATGCTCCTCCATACCAGGACGTTCTGGGTAATTTCCCAGCACCTGGTGGCTGAATGGAGTGGTGGGAGAGTGAAGAAAAGGAGTATACGGTATATACCACTGAGCCAAACAATATTCCTTTCCCTTGCAGTGACAGGTTTCCTTTAAAGTACATTAAAAAGGACAAGTGTTCTAAACCACTTTAATCCATCCCCCTCCCCCACCTTACCTATACACCCACCCCTAAGACTTGTATGAAGCCAATCAAGTGCTTAAGTGGTTTACCGGGAAAACCCCATACAAGAGTGGGTGGTCTCAGCATGGGCGGGGCCAGAGGGGAGGACTCAAAGTGGGCTACGCCAATAAGGAGTAGGTGGTCTCAGCATGGCCTGTGCCAGAGAGGTGGTCTCAGTATGGGTAGTACCAACAAGTAGGAGGTCTCAGCGTGGGGGGAGCCAGAGGGGAGTAGGAGGTCTCAGCATCGGTGAGGTCTCAGCATGGGTGGGGCCAGACAGGAGGTCTCAGCATGGGTGGGGCCAGACAGGAGGTCTCAGCATGGGTGGGGCCAGACAGGAGGTCTCAGCATGGGTGGGGCCAGACAGGAGGTCTCAGCATGGGTGGGGCCAGACAGGAGGTCTCAGCATGGGTGGGGCCAGACAGGAGGTAGGAGGTCTCAGAGAGGGCGGTGCCAATGAGTAGGAGGTCTCAGCATGGCCAGTGTTTGAGAGTTTTGGACCTGAGAAGAGAAGGATCTGGCTCAGGGACAGAGAGGTTACTGCCGGGTAATGGTGGGGGGGGATGGGGGTGGATTGTAGCAGTTTAGTCCTGTTGTCCTTTGATAAATATCTCGATAAAAAGGACATTTTCATACATTTCCCTGAGGTTCTGCATTACACGGCTACATCTCATATTATTTCCCGGACCGACTTAAGCAGAGATTTTGGCCTTGGAAGAGAAGTCGGCACTAAGTTTCCGCATGACTTCGGCGTGACTCATCCCGGTCATCTCTTTCTTCGTAGATCCGTAATTCTCCTTCACAAACTTGGCAAATGGAGTGAGCTGTGTATTGGCCGGGGAGCCATCCTTCCGCGTCGCTGTCTGCAGCACCAGCTTTCCTTTACACAGCGCACAGACGAATCGCTCGGTGTCCAGAGACTTGGAGTGACGTCCAATCCTCGGGGGAGGGAGGAGAGAAGGAAAGGTAAAGACTCCTCTACAGCAAGCAGAGCCTCATACACATTACACAATCATCAGATCATTATAGGAGCATGTGACCAAATATCTGAAGAGGAAGTGCAGCCGCTCTCTGAGCGATCAGCCCCCATGTAATCCCCCCCGTGATTGGCCACCCATGCGATTTCCCACCCAGTGATCAGCCCCCAAGATATCCCCCCCCTCCCCACGTGATCGCTCAGTCTTAGAGGCGTCAGGGGACAGATGCAGCATACACATAGTTGAGTGTAAATGTTATTTTTTCTCCAATCCTTGCACTTCTCTTTTAAAGTGGGTGTAATCCCTCCAGATCCCCAGTGAGGTGACCGGCCTCAGGTGATACGCAGAGAGGAAACAAATCCTACTGCTTAAGTTGTACCTATTTATCTGCTGTCTTCTCCTTTCTACACTCTTCCTCTTCAGAAAGTGCCCATTGTGTTACAAATCTTTCTTCCTCATTGAGCAGCACATAGCATAGGGAGGGGAAGGGTGGGTGGGGATACTGGGCTTACACTGTGTGAGAGCTGATTGGAGGAAAGGGACCCCCCCCCCCCCCAACATAGCAGAGCTGTAGTGTGAATAGACAAGCTCCTCCCTACTAATCTTCCTTCCCAACACAAAATTTTCAGCTCATGTTATCTCATGTGTTGGAGAACTTGTCAGAAGTGACGCATGCTGAGAACAGAGCACCAGAGAGAGACGACACTTAGAGCTTTGGAGAGAGATAAGTAAACACTACAGATAGATGTGCTTCGGTCAGATTTCATGAATGGGGTTTACAAGCACGTTAAGGAGAAGTGGTCCCTGTGTGTGCGCGCCGCAACACTACCCGACATTATAATAACCACTTAACCAGCGACATACCCGGGTACATTGCTGGACTTTTGGTGGTTATACCTGCAGCTGCACTCCCGAGCCCCGCTGCTGCCTTCATTGACACAGACAACGGGACTTGGCCCCGCCCCCTCGTCACTGGAGTTGACTGACAGGAGCGGAAGCCATTGCTATCAATCTGCCCTCTGAGAAGGGTGGGGGGGGGGTGGGGGGGGGGGGGTAGAGCAAGGAGAGCTGCCCCAGTGCACTGCACAGGACATGTAATAACGGGTCTCTACTCACGTGTTTTTGCACCGGGAACACTCATAGGTGAACTTGTAGTTGATCTCATAGGTGTGACATCGGGTGACCATCGGTAATTCGGGGTGAATCAGGGTGGCTTTCCGGGCATAAAATCTCCAGTACTGACCATGTCCGTCTCTCACCCCATTGATGAGCCAGGTGGCGGCATGACAGATCTCATGGATCAACGTGTCTCGGAGACGATCTGAAATAGTAAAGTGATTGAGAAGGTTTGAGTTTTCTTCTTCTTATTACAAACATGTTACACTTGCCTCCCCTGTAATGGTTCTACACATAGCGGCCCTCGATCCTCCTCTTCTCAGGTCCCCCACCGGCGCTCCTGGCTCCTCCCTCTTGCCCCCATAGCAAGCTGCTTGCCATGGGAACACTCATGCGGGCTCTAACCCGTCTATTAATACAGTGTGCAGCTTGGCCCCGCCCCCACGTTCTCTTCTCACAGGGTGCGATTGACAGCAACAGGAGCCAATGGCTCCCCGCTACTGCCTCCGAGTCCTGTGAGGAGGGAGAGGAGCCCCGCTGCTTCTTCCGGTGAGACCACTGGATGGAGAAAATCTGTCTGTCTTTAGAACCATTTAAAGGATAAAAGTTCACCTTTAAAAATAAAAAAGGAAATTATAAAATATATTTGGATAGAGTGTGGCTTGGACCTGCCCCCTCCGCCGTGATTAACAGCAGCGAGAGCCAATGAGGAAAGAGCGCCAGGGGGGGGATCACTGGTTGCACACTGAAGTTTTTTACCTTCATACATAGAATAAATTGAGGTAGAAGAACCTTCAACCTTTAGAATCAGTTTAAATCCTGGCAGTGAGGTTGTGTTGTGGATGTGGGGTATCGGGGGAGGGGTATGGGAGGATTCCTCCATCTGATTCAACTGGAGTAATTCTGCTGAACATGAGAAGAGAAGGATCTCATAGTCAAGATGCAGAAATACTCTTGCGCACAGGTGTATTAGCTAAAAGATCCCAAGGGTTCAGGAAGGACTGTGGATTTCGGCCTTGCTGTTCTTAAGGATGGGATTATCCTAATATTAAATGAAAAGAAAAAAAGAGCGCAGCAGCCTAGTGTATTATCCTTGACAGATTTATTAATTAAAAGCAAGGAAAACTGCTACCACTGGACTAATCGCCTCTGTGCCATATACAATGCGATTTTTTCTTCAACCTTTGTGAGTAGATTTTATCTTGCTTTTAATTAATAAATCTGTCAAGGGTAATGCACTAGGCTGCTGCGCTCTTTTTTTCTTTCTTTTCATTTAATATTAGGATGTCATAGTCTCCCGTCTTCGCTCCTAGAATGTCCAATCATTGTGGTCTCATACCAGCAGAATCGCAGACTTTCTCGGAGAGTTCTATCCGGGCATATCGCTGCAGAACCGGGACTTTCTTCTGTCCCGTCACACAGTACCCCGCCGTCTTCCTCATCTTTTTATTCCACAGGATCTCCAGGTTGTCGGGGAGCTAAGAAAAGAGAAAACACAAGACAAGTCTGTTGTGAGTGAAGGACGGCTCTTCACCTGAAGCCAAGCCCATTGGACAGCAATGACTACACCTGAAGAAGGGCAACCTACTGGTTGGGGGATGTCTTCACACCCAAAGGCGGCCAGCCCATTGGACGGGGGATGTCTCCACACCCAAAGGCGGTCAGCCCATTGGACGGGGGATGTCTCCACACCCAAAGGCGGTCAGCCCATTGGACGGGGGATGTCTCCACACCCAAAGGCGGTCAGCCCATTGGACGGGGGATGTCTCCACACCCAAAGGCGGTCAGCCCATTGGACGGGGGATGTCTCCACACCCAAAGGCGGTCAGCCCATTGGACGGGGGATGTCTCCACACCCAAAGGCGGTCAGCCCATTGGACGGGGGATGTCTCCACACCCAAAGGCGGTCAGCCCATTGGACGGGGGATGTCTCCACACCCAAAGGCGGTCAGCCCATTGGACGGGGGATGTCTCCACACCCAAAGGCGGTCAGCCCATTGGACGGGGGATGTCTCCACACCCAAAGGCGGTCAGCCCATTGGACGGGGGATGTCTCCACACCCAAAGGCGGTCAGCCCATTGGACGGGGGATGTCTCCACACCCAAAGGCGGTCAGCCCATTGGACGGGGGATGTCTCCACACCCAAAGGCGGTCAGCCCATTGGACGGGGGATGTCTCCACACCCAAAGGCGGTCAGCCCATTGGACGGGGGATGTCTCCACACCCAAAGGCGGCCAGCCCATTGGACGGGGGATGTCTCCACACCCAAAGGCGGCCAGCCCATTGGACGGGGGATGTCTCCACACCCAAAGGCGGCCAGCCCATTGGACGGGGGATGTCTCCACACCCAAAGGCGGTCAGCCCATTGGACGGGGGATGTCTCCACACCCAAAGGCAGTCAGCCCATTGGACGGGGGATGTCTCCACACCCAAAGGCGGTCAGCCCAGTGATGGAGTCGTCTCGCTATTTATAAAGACATCATCACTTTGGGTTTGTGTGTTTGATTTGTAACTTGTCACCAATTAAAGCGAAGAACAGGAAGTATTCTGAGAACACAGAAATTACCGGACCTCAGTCAGCGTACCTTCTCATCAAAGATGGTGTGATTGTAGAGACTGTACAGTCTGGTAGCAAGTCCGTGTTTTTTCTGTTTGAAATCCTTCACATATTGGGATGTTGGATGAGAAAGATCATTCAGAAAGCAGCCTTCTACTTTACATGGAAAACCCCTAAATATGGCAAGAGAGGGAAAATGAAAAGAAGTATTACCATCTGTTATCTTCAAAATAGAATTCTAAATGAAAAAAAAAAAAAAAAAAAAAAAAAAAAAACAAAACACACAACTACTGCAGATATAAAATACAAATATCTCTCTCTGCAACAGCCTCCCAACCCCTTCTACTATGACCAAATCCAGGTCACCCTGCTCCCCCACCCAGCAGTCACCCCGCCCACCCCCTCCCAGCAGTCACTCCGCCCACCCCCTCCCATCAGTCACTCCGCCCACCCCCTCCCAGCAGTCACTCCGCCCACCCCCTCCCAGCAGTCACTCCGCCCACCCCCTCCCAGCAGTCACTCTGCCCACCCTCACCCAGCAGTCACTCAGCTAGTGAATGGCCACCAGCAGTGACGTATTCCAGCACTATGAGACACACAGACACCACCTACGTCTTCCCTGGATAGGACTTCTCTTCATCATCTCGAGGTTCTGTCGCAGGTTTATCAGGAGGGAAGTAGGGACTTTTAGAGGTGTCTGAGCACGATTGAGGTCTCAGCTTTGGTTCCGTCTTCTTTTTGTTGGTTAGATCCAAGCAGGGGCCCTTCACCGGCTCTGATATCCAAGAAGAGAACCAGTCAGTAAACGTAAAGAGGGATTTACATGTTGTATACATCCTTCACAATCCTGAATCTGTTGTTGTATCAGACAATTCACTGACAATCCTGCTCTAGTTGTGGAGTTTAATTTTAGACGTCCAAATATGTGGGGAGACATTCCCACCTATCTGAGCCTGCAGGACTTCCCATTCTAACAGATTGTGCTTCACTAGCTGCATTCCTGGCTGATGACCTAATCATCCTCAATTCCATTCTAATCAATCACAGAGGAGATTAGGGAACGGAAGTTCTTCCGTCTCCACTGTGTGAAGTGATCCCAACAGCTTACCACAGTCCCCAGCTCATGGGAGGGCTCGAAGAGAGTCCAGGAACCACCGTGGACCTCAGCTCACGGGAAGGCTGGGAGAGTCCAGGAACCACCGTGGTCCTCGGCTCACGGGAAGGCTGGGAGAGTCCAGGAACCACCGTGGTCCTCGGCTCACGGGAAGGCTGGGAGAGTCCAGGAACCACCGTGGTCCTCGGCTCACGGGAAGGCTGGGAGAGTCCAGGAACCACCGTGGTCCTCGGCTCACGGGAAGGCTGGGAGAGTCCAGGAACCACCGTGGTCCTCGGCTCACGGGAAGGCTGGGAGAGTCCAGGAACCACCGTGGTCCTCGGCTCACGGGAAGGCTGGGAGAGTCCAGGAACCACCGTGGTCCTCGGCTCACGGGAAGGCTGGGAGAGTCCAGGAACCACCGTGGTCCTCAGCTCACGGGAAGGCTGGGAGAGTCCAGGAACCACCGTGGTCCTCGGCTCACGGGAAGGCTGGGAGAGTCCAGGAACCACAGTGGTCCCCGGCTCACAGGAAGGCTGGGAGAGTCCAGGAACCACAGTGGTCCCCGGCTCACGGGAAGGCTGGGAGAGTCCAGGAACCACAGTGGTCCCCGGCTCACGGGAAGGCTGGGAGAGTCCAGGAACCACTGTGGTCCCCAGCTCACGGGAAGGCTGGGAGAGTCCAAGGACCACAGCAGGTGGCAGGAGGGGTGTTCTGCCCTTCTCAGCGTCATGAAAGTGATCAGGCAGCAATAACACCCAGACCATGGCTGCACCCACAACATGGTATACCCGCCCGCTGACAGGACATTGATAGATGTACAGCAGCCAGCAAGGGGTTAATACTGGTAAAGAATAAAAGGAAGGAAAGGAAGTTGACCTGTCAGTGCAGATTTGGGGTTTTCTTTTCTTGCAGTTGAACCCGGTGTCTGGTTCTTTGTCCGGTTCTTAATGCGGTCCAGAAGAGACTCAAACTCGTCATCAGAGCTTACAGGTGTACGGAATTTGGGTTCAGCAACCTTTGAGCTCTCTGTGCTGGCCGGTCTCCCCGAGGATTGGTGATTTGGAGGGCGCAGGAGGTTTTCTTTGGTGTTTTTCTGCAAAGACTTCGCCCTTTGACCTTTATCCCTGGGCTTTGGGTTTGTTGTGTGTCTGTTGGACCATGTGCTCTTTATAACTATAGAATCCTCATCGCTGTCACTTATAAAGACCGGAGAATCCTTCCACTGAGAGGACACCGCGGCCTTCACAGGGCTCAGAGACACCGAGGTCTTCTTCCCTATAGAGGATAGGAGGACAGCGGTGAGGAATGGAAGGAGAAAACCAGCTGGGAGTTGTACCGATTCACCTACACATACCAATCCTGCTTTGGGTTCCTTTCCCACCTTTGGAGAACATGGAATCAAAGTCATCATCCTCCGAATCAACGATAAAGTCCTTCAAACTGAAACAAAACAATATAATAAAATATGGTAAATGTCATTGAATCCGATTTGTGAATGGCTATACACTCTGTGAGTGGACATGTATGAGGGCCAATGGGGGCCCAGTCCCTGCACACCCATGGGGGGGCTGTTCTTGCAATGTTACAGAATCTATGTACATCAAACGGTCCCTGTGATGTCTGGAGCACCTTCGTCCAGTTCTGGAAATGTCTGACCCCTGTGAATGGACATGGCATTCCCTTGACAACGTGCTTGGAACAAAACGCGTCGGGAAGAGGCCTATTTGCTGACGCCACACCACCGCCCCCATGTGCTTGGAACGGTGGCCATTCATGCCCTTTTTGACATTTTATGATGTTTTTAATACTTGTGTGGACCTTTGTGAAATAATAAATACTACACTATATACATTTCTCTGGGCTCCTTGCTGCTGAGCTTCTTTGCATCTATTGTGGTGTTTTGGTTATCGGTTCCCATTCAGCTGGTGATTGAAGATGTGGAGATTCTAAGCTTGGATTTATCCCTACCACATTCAGTGATCTGGTGAGTGCCCCCTTGTGGTGGAGGCCCACGTGTTTATACACTCGCTGTTATCCTCCGAGGTCACACTGTCTTCTATCATCTGCTGCCACATAAGTCTGCTATCAATTCCACGCTCCATTCCAGGACTCCGCACCAGGATCTCATTCCAAGACTTTTTATGATGGAACTTTCTGTTCTTGTACAGCGCTCCTCATTTTTGGAGTATACAGTATAGAAGGGTCACCTTGGGGGCTAGCTGATAAAACTGATCGGCACGCTCACTATTTGCCTTATTGTGAATGGCCAGTACATGGATTTCACTCACCTGCTGCCCGGAGGTTTTGTTGGCGCGTGTTTCGGGGTGTTCAGTTGAATTAAAACTGTGAAAAGATCAGAGAAGCGGGTGATTAGGAGAGCCGGATCACTGAATAGGATTAAAGGAGAACTCCATCTTTTCACAGACTTTACATAGCTTGGACCAAACACTGTCCCTCATTGACCTGTGAGGTGCTGAATGTGCAGTATACACCGTATATATCCGGGGCTCTGTACACACACCGTATATATCCGGGGCTCTGTGCACACACCGTATATATCCGGGGCTCTGTGCACACACCGTATATATCCGGGGCTCTGTGCACACACCGTATATATCCGGGGCTCTGTGCACACACCGTATATATCCGGGGCTCTGTGCACACACCGTATATATCCGGGGCTCTGTGCACACACCGTATATATCCGGGGCTCTGTGCACACACCGTATATAGCCGGGGCTCTGTATACACCGCATATAGCCGGGGCTCTGTACACACACACCGTATATAGCCGGGGCTCTGTGCACACACACCGTATATAGCCGGGGCTCTGTACACACACACCGTATATAGCCGGGGCTCTGTGCACACACACCGTATATAGCCGGGGCTCTGTGCACACACCGTATATATCCGGGGCTCTGTGCACACACCGTATATATCCGGGGCTCTGTGCACACACCGTATATAGCCGGGGCTCTGTGCACACCGTATATAGCCGGGGCTCTGTGCACACCGTATATAGCCGGGGCTCTGTGCACACACACCGTATATAGCCGGGGCTCTGTGCACACCGTATATAGCCGGGGCTCTGTGCACACCGTATATAGCCGGGGCTCTGCACACACCGCATATAGCCGGGGCTCTGCACACACACCGTATATAGCCGGGGCTCTGTGCACACACACCGTATATAGCCGGGGCTCTGTGCACACCGTATATAGCCGGGGCTCTGTGCACACCGTATATAGCCGGGGCTCTGTATACACCGTATATAGCCGGGGCTCTGCGCACACACCGTATATAGCCGGGGCTCTGCGCACACCGCATATAGCCGGGGCTCTGCGCACACCGCATATAGCCGGGGCTCTGCGCACACCGCATATAGCCGGGGCTCTGCGCACACCGCATATAGCCGGGGCTCTGCGCACACCGCATATAGCCGGGGCTCTGCGCACACCGCATATAGCCGGGGCTCTGCGCACACCGCATATAGCCGGGGCTCTGTGCACACCGCATATAGCCGGGGCTCTGTACACACCGCATATAGCCGGGGCTCTGTGCACACCGCATATAGCCGGGGCTCTGTACACACACCGTATATAGCCGGGGCTCTGTACACACACCGTATATAGCCGGGGCTCTGTGCACACCGCATATAGCCGGGGCTCTGTGCACACACCGCATATAGCCGGGGCTCTGTGCACACCGCATATAGCCGGGGCTCTGTGCATATCCAGGGCTCTGTATACACTGTATATAGCTGAGGCTCTGTATATATCCGGGGCTCTGTATACACTGTATATAGCTGAGGCTCTGTACATATCCGGGGCTCTGTATACACTGTATATAGCTGAGGCTCTGTATATATCCGGGGCTCTGTATACACTGTATATAGCTGAGGCTCTGTATATATCCGGGGCTCTGTATACACTGTATATAGCTGAGGCTCTGTACATATCCAGGGCTCTGTATACACTGTATATAGCTGAGGCTCTGTACATATCCGGGGCTCTGTATACACTGTATATAGCTGAGGCTCTGTACATATCCAGGGCTCTGTATACACTGTATTTAGCTGAGGCTCTGTACATATCCGGGGCTCTGTATACACTGTATATAGCTGAGGCTCTGTATACACTGTATGTGGGTGCCTGGACTTCTCTTCTATCCTCAGTGTATGGAACATACTCAGGAAATATACAACAAAGTCCCAATTACAAAACACTGGGGGGGGGGGCTCTGCATATAAACCAATCAGCTTCCAGGTTTTATTGTCAAAACTTAACTGAAGAAGCTGATTGGCCGCCATGCACAGCTGCTCCAGTTGTAGTAAATCTTCATCTGATCCTCTATAGTCTCTCTGTCCACCAATCATAAAATACACGGAATGATCACTCACAGTTTTCGAAGTCTTCATCGCTGGAATCGGAGACATTGACAGAGGATCTGGAAAACACAAGAACACAATGTATGTGAGTCTACAGATATACACAGGAGGGTCTGACCTGTCATTCCTCAGCGGAGGTCTCCTTTAATAAAAATCATACAAAGACTGCAACATAAAATCACATGGGAAATGTTTTCTCTGGTCTTTTCTCTTCCACAAATATTGTAATAAAGAAGGAAACTTCCAGTTTACAATCCGTGCAGAAAGATAAGAAGCCAAGAAGCCCACACAAATCTTTACATAGTAAATCTCCCCCCATGGGGGGTCTAACACTGGAGCTCTCAGAATCTGGAGCAGCTGTACATGGCAGCCAATCAGCTTCTAGATTTTATTGTCAAAGCTTCATTGAAGAAGCTGAAACTAGAAACTGATTGGCTGCCATGCAGAGCTGCTCCAGTGTTAGTAACAACAATCCCCATCATCCGTAGGAAAGCAAACAGTAACTGGTAAGAACAGAACCCACTACTGGATCAGCTGCATAAGAGGAGTATATCTACAGGCACATTCCTCCAGGGAAGGGGTGAGGGGCCAGAAGTCCGCCCCGCAGGGGGCCAGAAGTCCGCCCCGCAGGGGGCCAGAAGTCCGCCCCGCAGGGGGCCAGAAGTCCGCCCCGCAGGGGGCCAGAAGTCCTCCCCGCAGGGGGCCAGAAGTCCGCCCCGCAGGGGGCCAGAAGTCCGCCCCGCAGGGGGCCAGAAGTCCGCCCCGCAGGGGGCCAGAAGTCCTCCCCGCAGGGGGCCAGAAGTCCGCCCCGCAGGGGGCCAGAAGTCCGCCCCGCAGGGGGCCAGAAGTCCTCCCCGCAGGGGGCCAGAAGTCCTCCCCGCAGGGGGCCAGAAGTCCTCCCCGCAGGGGGCCAGAAGTCCTCCCCGCAGGGGGCCAGAAGTCCGCCCCGCAGGGGGCCAGAAGTCCTCCCCGCAGGGGGCCAGAAGTCCGCCCCGCAGGGGGCCAGAAGTCCTCCCCGCAGGGGGCCAGAAGTCCTCCCCGCAGGGGGCCAGAAGTCCGCCCCGCAGGGGGCCAGAAGTCCTCCCCGCAGGGGGCCAGAAGTCCTCCCCGCAGGGGGCCAGAAGTCCTCCCCGCAGGGGGCCAGAAGTCCTCCCCGCAGGGGGCCAGAAGTCCTCCCCGCAGGGGGCCAGAAGTCCTCCCCGCAGGGGGCCAGAAGTCCGCCCCGCAGGGGGCCAGAAGTCCTCCCCGCAGGGGGCCAGAAGTCCTCCCCGCAGGGGGCCAGAAGTCCTCCCCGCAGGGGGCCAGAAGTCCTCCCCGCAGGGGGCAGATCCAGTACAAAAATCTGATCTGCCTCCACTCAGCGTTCAACCACAATGAAATAACTGAGCACAGAGAGGAGCAAAACTAGAAGACAGAAGGTTACGGGGGGGGGGGGGGGTTGGTGGCTCTGGGTCATAGGCCTCCCCTCACTTCCTGAATCGCTGACAGTGGCTTCATTAGACAGGAAGTGGAGCACAAATCTGTAACTGGGACAAAGAAATTATAGATGTAGCTGCTGGAGAGTTCCCATCAATCCCTGTCTGTGTTGCAGATGGGGAGTCAACAACAATTTACACAGAAAAGAGCGGGGAGGACTGATGAAATACATCCAACAGGCGCAGTCCAGGATCACCAGATCACAGATGGAATGGAGCGGGGGAGGAGCGGTGAAATACATTACCCGCGGGCGTGGTCCAGGATCACCAGATAACAGATGGAATGGAGCGGGGGAGGAGCGGTGAAATACATTACCCACAGGCGCAGTCCAGGATCACCAGATCACAGATGGAATGGAGCGGGGGAGGAGCGGTGAAATACATTACCCGCAGGCGTGGTCCAGGATCACCAGATCACAGATGGAATGGAGCGGGGGAGGAGCAGTGAAATACATTACCCGCGGGCGTGGTCCAGGATCACCAGATCACAGATGGAATGGAGCGGGGAAGGAGCGGTGAAATACATTTCCCGCAGGCGCGGTCCAGGATCACCAGATCACAGATGGAATGGAGCGGTGAAATACATTACCCGCGGGCGTGGTTCAGGCTCACCAGATCACAGATGGAATGGAGCGGGGGAGGAGCGGTGAAATACATTACCCACAGGCGCAGTCCAGGATCACCAGATCACAGATGGAATGGAGCGGGGGAGGAGCGGTGAAATACATTACCCGCGGGCGTGGTCCAGGATCACCAGATCACAGATGGAATGGAGCGGGGAAGGAGCGGTGAAATACATTTCCCGCAGGCGCGGTCCAGGATCACCAGATCACAGATGGAATGGAGCGGGGGAGGAGCGGTGAAATACATTACCCGCGGGCGTGGTTCAGGCTCACCAGATCACAGATGGAATGGAGCGGGGGAGGAGCGGTGAAATACATTACCCACAGGCGCAGTCCAGGATCACCAGATCACAGATGGAATGGAGCGGGGAAGGAGCGGTGAAATACATTTCCCGCAGGCGCGGTCCAGGATCACCAGATCACAGATGGAATGGAGCGGGGAAGGAGCGGTGAAATACATTACCCACAGGCGCAGTCCAGGATCACCAGATAACAGATGGAATGGAGCGGTGGAGGAGCGGTGAAATACATTACCCGCGGGCGTGGTCCAGGATCACCAGATCACAGATGGAATGGAGCGGGGGAGGAGCAGTGAAATACATTACCCGCGGGCGTGGTCCAGGATCACCAGATCACAGATGGAATGGAGCGGGGAAGGAGCGGTGAAATACATTACCCGCGGGCGTGGTCCAGGATCACCAGATCACAGATGGAATGGAGTGGGGAGGAGTGGTGAAATACATTACCCGCGGGCGTGGTCCAGGATCACCAGATAACAGATGGAATGGAGCGGGGGAGGAGCGGTGAAATACATTACCCGCGGGCGTGGTCCAGGATCACCAGATCACAGATGGAATGGAGCGGGGAAGGAGCGGTGAAATACATTACCCGCGGGCGTGGTCCAGGATCACCAGATCACAGATGGAATGGAGCGGGGGAGGAGCAGTGAAATACATTACCCGCGGGCGTGGTCCAGGATCACCAGATCACAGATGGAATGGAGCGGTGAAATACATTTCCCGCAGGCGCGGTCCAGGATCACCAGATCACAGATGGAATGGAGCGGTGAAATACATTACCCGCGGGCGTGGTCCAGGATCACCAGATCACAGATGGAATGGAGTGGGGAGGAGTGGTGAAATACATTACCCGCGGGCGTGGTCCAGGATCACCAGATAACAGATGGAATGGAGCGGGGGAGGAGCGGTGAAATACATTACCCGCGGGCGTGGTCCAGGATCACCAGATAACAGATGGAATGGAGCGGGGGAGGAGCGGTGAAATACATTACCCGCGGGCGTGGTCCAGGATCACCAGATAACAGATGGAATGGAGCGGGGGAGGAGCGGTGAAATACATTACCCGCGGGCGTGGTCCAGGATCACCAGATCACAGATGGAATGGAGCGGGGGAGGAGCGGTGAAATACATTACCCGCAGGCGCGGTCCAGGATCACCAGATCAGATGGAATGGAGCGGGGGAGGAGCAGTGAAATACATTACCCGCAGGCGTGGTCCAGGATCACCAGATCACAGATGGAATGGAGCGGTGAAATACATTACCCGCAGGCGTGGTCCAGGATCACCAGATCACAGAGACAGACAGGGAAGGAAAAGTAAAACAGAAATCCCCTGGATGAAAACTGAACTACTCAGAAGACGGCCAGGCTACCAGCACACATCTTAGGCCGGGTACATACATGTCTGGCTGCAGATTGGACCCCGGTGCGGTTTTGTTCCCCAGTTCAGGTGCAAATTTTTCTGTGAATTTACACAAAAACTGGACCCAAAAATCGCACAGGACCCTTTTTAGAAACAGACAACAGAACCCCCCCCCGGACATGTGTGAACTGACTCCATTTAAAGCCGGCTGATTCACATTATGCAAATAGGAAACTGTGTCTCATATGTGAGCTGAGCCTCCAGGTTCCATTCTCAGCTCTGAGCGGAGTGCGCCTTTAAATGTCAGACATGAAGACAGACGGGTTACCTTGCTTTCTCTTCAGGAAATCTGAAATGCGTGTGATTGGAGGAATGATCTGAGGAGAAAGAAAAGATGTCAGTAAACAAGCAGGAAATGTATGAGGATCAGAACCGGGTGTTGTGTGATAATGATGGAAAATAACGGGATCCGGTTCTCTACCACAGCAATGTGACCCTTCAGTCTACAGTCAAGCATGGTGGTGGGAGTGTCATGGTCTGGGGCTGCATGAGTGCTGCCGGCACTGGGGGGCTACAGATCATTGAGGGAACCATGAATGCCAACATATACTGTGATATACTGAAGAAGAGCATGATCCCCTCCCTTCAGAGACTGGACCGCAGGGCAGTATTCCAACATGATAACCACCCCAAACACACCTCCAAGACCACCACTGCCTTGCTAAAGAAGCTGAGGGTAAAGGTGATGGACTGGCCAAGCATGTCTCCAGACCTAAACCCTATTGATCATCTGTGGGACATCCTCAAACGGAAGGTGGAGGAGCGCAAGGTCTCTAACATCCACCAGCTCTGTGATGTCATCATGGAGGAGGGGAAGAGGACTCCAGTGACAACCTGTGAAGCTCTGGTGACCTCCATGTCCAAGAGGGTTAAGGCAGTGCTGGAAAATAATGGTGGCCACACAAAATATTGACACTTTGGGCCCAATTTGGAGATTTTCACTTAGGGGTGTACTGACTTTTGTTGCCAGCGGTTTAGACATTAATGGCTGTGTGTTGAGTTATTTTGAGGGGACAGTAAATTTACACTGTTATACAAGCTGTACACTCACTACTTTACATTGTAGACAAGTGTCATTTCTTCAGTGTTGTCACATGAAAAGATAGAAGAAATGTGACTGAGGGGTGTACTTACTTTTGTCACATACTGTGTATGTATATTATATGAGGATATAGTTGTGGTGACCCTATGGGGGAGGAGTGGTAGGAGTATATGGGGGAGGGGTGGTAGGAGTATATGGGGGAGGGGTGGTAGGGGTATATGGGGGAGGGGTGGTAGGAGTATATGGGGGAGGGGTGGTAGGAGTATATGGGGGAGGGGTGGTAGGAGTATATGGGGGAGGGGTGGTAGGAGTATATGGGGGAGGGGTGGTAGGGGTATATGGGGGAGGGGTGGTAGGAGTATATGGGGGAGGGGTGGTAGGAGTATATGGGGGAGGGGTGGTAGGAGTATATGGGGGAGGGGTGGTAGGAGTATATGGGGGAGGGGTGGTAGGGGTATATGGGGGAGGGGTGGTAGGGGTATATGGGGGAGGGGTGGTAGGGGTATATGGGGGAGGGGTGGTAGGAGTATATGGGGGAGGGGTGGTAGGAGTATATGGGGGAGGGGTGGTAGGAGTATATGGGGGAGGGGTGGTAGGAGTGTATGGGGGAGGGGTGGTAGGAGTATATGGGGGAGGGGTGGTAGGAGTATATGGGGGAGGGGTGGTAGGAGTATATGGGGGTTACACTGATGAAGGTGTCATGTGACCATCATCCAGCACCTCCTATGAGGAATGGCTCCTCCCCTCCCCCCATACACACAGCAGGCTGCACCTGTGACCCGGACACACACACACACACACCTGCCCCCCTCCCCCACACCGGGCTCCTGGCCGCCTCCTCCTTACATCCCAGGTGTTTCTTAGGCTCCTCCTCCTCAGAGTCGGAGAGGTCCAGTTGCTGGGAACAAGGCGGTAGCCCCGGACTGTCATCACCATCATATTCTGGGCTCAGAACGTCCCTCACCGGTCGGCCAGTATGAGGCTTCACACCCTGAAATCAGAAGAATGGAGATCAGGAGACCACATCCCATAATACTCTGACACACGGGGGGGGGAGAGGGGCTCCCATGTCGGGGGGAGAGGGGGGGGCTCCCATGTCGGGGGGAGAGGGGCTCCCATGTCGGGGGGAGAGGGGCTCCCATGTCGGGGAGAGGGGCTCCCATGTCGGGGAGAGGGGCTCCCATGTCGGGGAGAGGGGGGAGGGGCTCCCATGTCGGGGAGAGGGGGGAGGGGCTCCCATGTCGGGGAGAGGGGGGAGGGGCTCCCATGTCGGGGAGAGGGGGGAGGGGCTCCCATGTCGGGGAGAGGGGGGAGGGGCTCCCATGTCGGGGGGAGGGGCTCCCATGTCGGGGGGAGAGGGGAGGGGCTCCCATGTCGGGGAGAGGGGGGAGGGGCTCCCATGTCGGGGAGAGGGGGGAGGGGCTCCCATGTCGGGGGGAGAGGGGAGGGGCTCCCATGTCGGAGAGAGGGGGGAGGGGCTCCCATGTCGGGGAGAGGGGCTCCCATGTCGGGGAGAGGGGGGAGGGGCTCCCATGTCGGGGAGAGGGGCTCCCATGTCGGGGAGAGGGGCTCCCATGTCGGGGAGAGGGGCTCCCATGTCGGGGAGAGGGGCTCCCATGTCGGGGAGAGGGGCTCCCATGTCGGGGAGAGGGGCTCCCATGTCGGGGAGAGGGGCTCCCATGTCGGGGAGAGGGGCTCCCATGTCGGGGAGAGGGGCTCCCATGTCGGGGAGAGGGGCTCCCATGTCGGGGAGAGGGGCTCCCATGTCGGGGAGAGGGGCTCCCATGTCTGGGAGAGGGGGGAGGGGCTCCCATGTCTGGGAGAGGGGGGAGGGGCTCCCATGTCGGGGAGAGGGGGGAGGGGCTCCCATGTCGGGGAGAGGGGGGAGGGGCTCCCATGTCGGGGGGAGAGGCTCCCATGTCGGGGGGAGAGGCTCCCATGTCGGGGGGAGAGGCTCCCATGTCGGGGGGAGAGGGGGGAGGGGCTCCCATGTCGGGGAGAGGGGCTCCCATGTCGGGGAGAGGGGGGAGGGGCTCCCATGTCGGGGAGAGGGGGGAGGGGCTCCCATGTCGGGGAGAGGGGCTCCCATGTCGGGGAGAGGGGGGAGGGGCTCCCATGTCGGGGAGAGGGGGGAGGGGCTCCCATGTCGGGGAGAGGGGGGAGGGGCTCCCATGTCGGGGGGAGGGGCTCCCATGTCGGGGGGAGGGGCTCCCATGTCGGGGGGAGGGGCTCCCATGTCGGGGGGAGGGGCTCCCATGTCGGGGGGAGGGGCTCCCATGTCGGGGGGAGGGGCTCCCATGTCGGGGGGAGGGGCTCCCATGTCGGGGGGAGAGGCTCCCATGTCGGGGGGAGAGGCTCCCATGTCGGGGGGAGAGGGGAGGGGCTCCCATGTCGGGGGGAGGGGCTCCATGTCGGGGGGAGGGGCTCCCATGTCGGGGGGAGAGGGGAGGGGCTCCCATGTCGGGGGGAGAGGGGAGGGGCTCCCATGTCGGGGGGAGAGGGGAGGGGCTCCCATGTCGGGGGGAGAGGGGAGGGGCTCCCATGTCGGGGGGAGAGGGGAGGGGCTCCCATGTCGGGGGGAAAGGGGAGGGGCTCCCATGTCGGGGGGAAAGGGGAGGGGCTCCCATGTCGGGGGGAAAGGGGAGGGGCTCCCATGTCGGGGGGAAAGGGGAGGGGCTCCCATGTCGGGGGAGAGGGGAGGGGCTCCCATGTCGGGGGGAGGAGGGGGGGGCTCCCATGTCGGGGGGAGGAGGGGGGGGCTCCCATGTCGGGGGGAGGAGGGGGGGCTCCCATGTCGGGGGGGAGGGGAGGGGCTCCCATGTCGGGGGGGAGGGGAGGGGCTCCCATGTCGGGGGGAGGGGCTCCCATGTCGGGGGGAGGGGAGGGGCTCCCATGTCGGGGAGAGGAGGGGGGGATGGGCTCCCATGTCAGGGGGGGCTCCCATGTCGGGGGGAGGGGCTCCCATGTCGGGGGAGGAGGGGGGGCTCCCATGTCGGGGGGAGGAGGGGGGGCTCCCATGTCGGGGGGAGGAGGGGGGGCTCCCATGTCGGGGGGAGGGGCTCCCATGTCGGGGGAGGGGAGGGGCTCCCATGTCGGGGAGAGGAGGGGGGGAGGGGCTCCCATGTCAGGGGGGGCTCCCATGTCGGGGGGAGGAGGGGCTCCCATGTCGGGGGGAGGAGGGGCTCCCATGTCGGGGGGAGGAGGGGCTCCCATGTCGGGGGGAGGAGGGGCTCCCATGTCGGGGGGAGAGGGGAGGGGCTCCCATGTCGGGGGGAGAGGGGAGGGGCTCCCATGTCGGGGGGAGAGGGGAGGGGCTCCCATGTCGGGGAGAGGAGGGGCTCCCATGTCGGGGAGAGGGGGGGGGAGGGGCTCCCATGTCGGGGAGAGGGGCTCCCATGTCGGGGGAGGGGCTCCCATGTCTGGGGGAGGAGGGGCTCCCATGTCGGGGGGAGGGGCTCCCATGTCGGGGGGAGGGGCTCCCATGTCGGGGGGAGGAGGGGGGGGCTCCCATGTCGGGGGGAGGAGGGGGGGGCTCCCATGTCGGGGGAGGAGGGGGGGCTCCCATGTCGGGGGAGGAGGGGGGGGCTCCCATGTCGGGGGGAGAGGGGAGGGGCTCCCATGTCGGGGAGAGGGGGGAGGGGCTCCATGTCGGGGAGAGGGGCTCCCATGTCGGGGAGAGGGGGGAGGGGCTCCCATGTCGGGGAGAGGGGGGAGGGGCTCCCATGTCGGGGAGAGGGGCTCCCATGTCGGGGGGAGAGGGGAGGGGCTCCCATGTCGGGGAGAGGGGCTCCCATGTCGGGGGGAGAGGGGAGGGGCTCCCATGTCGGGGGAGAGGGGAGGGGCTCCCATGTCGGGGAGAGGGGGGAGGGGCTCCCATGTCGGGGAGAGGGGCTCCCATGTCGGGGAGAGGGGCTCCCATGTCGGGGAGAGGGCTCCCATGTCGGGGAGAGGGGCTCCCATGTCGGGGAGAGGGGGGAGGGGCTCCCATGTCGGGGAGAGGGGGGAGGGGCTCCCATGTCGGGGGGAGAGGCTCCCATGTCGGGGGGAGAGGCTCCCATGTCGGGGGGAGAGGCTCCCATGTCGGGGGGAGAGGCTCCCATGTCGGGGGGAGAGGCTCCCATGTCGGGGGGAGAGGGGAGGGGCTCCCATGTCGGGGAGAGGGGGGAGGGGCTCCCATGTCGGGGAGAGGGGCTCCCATGTCGGGGAGAGGGGGGAGGGGCTCCCATGTCGGGGAGAGGGGGGAGGGGCTCCCATGTCGGGGAGAGGGGGGAGGGGCTCCATGTCGGGGAGAGGGGGGAGGGGCTCCCATGTCGGGGAGAGGGGGGAGGGGCTCCCATGTCGGGGAGAGGGGCTCCCATGTCGGGGAGAGGGGCTACCATGTCGGGGGGAGAGGCTCCCATGTCGGGGGGAGAGGCTCCCATGTCGGGGGGAGAGGCTCCCATGTCGGGGGGAGAGGCTCCCATGTCGGGGGGAGAGGCTCCCATGTCGGGGGGAGAGGCTCCCATGTCGGGGGGAGAGGGGAGAGGCTCCCATGTCGGGGGGAGGGGCTCCCATGTCGGGGGGAGAGGGGAGGGGCTCCCATGTCGGGGGGAGAGGGGAGGGGCTCCCATGTCGGGGGGAGAGGGGAGGGGCTCCCATGTCGGGGGGAGAGGGGAGGGGCTCCCATGTCGGGGGGAGAGGGGAGGGGCTCCCATGTCGGGGGGAGAGGGGAGGGGCTCCCATGTCGGGGGGAGAGGGGAGGGGCTCCCATGTCGGGGGGAGAGGGGAGGGGCTCCCATGTCGGGGGGAGAGGGGAGGGGCTCCCATGTCGGGGGGAAAGGGAGGGGCTCCCATGTCGGGGGAAAGGGGAGGGGCTCCCATGTCGGGGGGAAAGGGGAGGGGCTCCCATGTCGGGGGGAAAGGGGAGGGGCTCCCATGTCGGGGGAAAGGGGAGGGGCTCCCATGTCGGGGGGAAAGGGGAGGGGCTCCCATGTCGGGGGAGAGGGGAGGGGCTCCCATGTCGGGGGAGAGGGGAGGGGCTCCCATGTCGGGGGGAGGAGGGGGGGGCTCCCATGTCGGGGGGAGGAGGGGGGGGCTCCCATGTCGGGGGGAGGAGGGGGGGGCTCCCATGTCGGGGGGAGGAGGGGGGGGCTCCCATGTCGGGGGGAGGAGGGGGGGCTCCCATGTCGGGGGGGAGGGGAGGGGCTCCCATGTCGGGGGGGAGGGAGGGGCTCCCATGTCGGGGGAGGGGCTCCATGTCGGGGGAGGGGAGGGGCTCCCATGTCGGGGGGAGGCTCCCATGTCGGGGGGAGGAGGGGGGGCTCCCATGTCGGGGGGGAGGGGAGGGGCTCCCATGTCGGGGGGGAGGGGAGGGGCTCCCATGTCGGGGGGGAGGGGAGGGGCTCCCATGTCGGGGGGGGGGGGGAGGGGCTCCCATGTCGGGGGGGAGGGGCTCCCATGTCGGGGGGGAGGGGCTCCCATGTCGGGGGGGAGGGGCTCCCATGTCGGGGGGGAGGGGAGGGGCTCCCATGTCGGGGGGAGGGGAGGGGCTCCCATGTCGGGGGGAGGGGAGGGGCTCCCATGTCGGAGGGAGGAGGGGGGGCTCCCATGTCGGGGGGAGGAGGGGGGCTCCCATGTTGGGGGGAGGAGGGGGGCTCCCATGTCGGGGGGAGAAGGGGGGGCTCCCATGTCGGGGGGAGGGGAGGGGCTCCCATGTCGGGGAGAGGAGGGGGGGAGGGGCTCCCATGTCAGGGGGGGCTCCCATGTCGGGGGGAGGAGGGGCTCCCATGTCGGGGGGAGGAGGGGCTCCCATGTCGGGGGGAGGAGGGGAGGGGCTCCCATGTTGGGGAGAGGGAGGGAGGGGCTCCCATGTCGGGGAGAGGAGGGGCTCCCATGTCGGGGAGAGGGGCTCCCATGTCGGGGGGAGGGCTCCCATGTCTGGGGAGGAGGGGGGGCTCCCATGTCGGGGGGAGGAGGGGGGGCTCCCATGTCGGGGGAGGGGCTCCCATGTCGGGGGGAGGGGCTCCCATGTCGGGGGGAGGAGGGGGGGGCTCCCATGTCGGGGGGAGGAGGGGGGGGCTCCCATGTCGGGGGGAGGAGGGGGGGGCTCCCATGTCAGGGGGAGGAGGGGGGGGCTCCCATGTCAGGGGGAGGAGGGGGGGGCTCCCATGTCGGGGGGAGGAGGGGGGGGGGGCTCCCATGTCGGGGGGAGAGGGGAGGGGCTCCCATGTCGGGGGGAGGGGCTCCCATGTCGGGGGGAGGGGCTCCCATGTCGGGGGGAGGAGGGGGGGCTCCCATGTCGGGGAGAGGGGGGGGAGGGGCTCCCATGTCGGGGAGAGGGGGGGAGGGGCTCCCATGTCGGGGGAGAGGGGGGGGCTCCCATGTCGGGGAGAGGGGGGGGAGGGGCTCCCATGTCGGGGAGAGGGGGGGGAGGGGCTCCCATGTCGGGGGGAGAGGGGAGGGGCTCCCATGTCGGGGGGAGGGGCTCCCATGTCGGGGGGAGGGGCTCCCATGTCGGGGGGAGGGGCTCCCATGTCGGGGGGAGGGGCTCCCATGTCGGGGGGAGGGGCTCCCATGTCGGGGGGAGGGGCTCCCATGTCGGGGGGAGGAGGGGGGGCTCCCATGTCGGGGAGAGGGGGGGAGGGGCTCCCATGTCGGGGAGAGGGGGGGAGGGCTCCCATGTCGGGGAGAGGGGGGGGAGGGGCTCCCATGTCGGGGGAGGAGGGGGGGCTCACATGTCGGGGGGGGGAGGGGCTCCCTGTCGGGGAGAGGGGGGGGGGAGGGGCTCCCATGTCGGGGGGAGAGGGGAGGGGCTCCCATGTCGGGGAGAGAGGGGAGGGGCTCCATGTCGGGGAGAGGGGGGGGAGGGGCTCCCATGTCGGGGAGAGGGGGGGGAGGGGCTCCCATGTCGGGGAGAGGGGGGGGAGGGGCTCCCATGTCGGGGGGAGGAGGGGGGGCTCACATGTCGGGGGGGGGAGGGGCTCCCCTGTCGGGGAGAGGGGGGGGAGGGGCTCCCATGTCGGGGGGAGAGGGGAGGGGCTCCCATGTCGGGGAGAGGGGGGGAGGGGCTCCCATGTCGGGGAGAGGGGGGGGAGGGGCTCCCATGTCGGGGAGAGGGGGGGGGAGGGGCTCCCATGTCGGGGAGAGGGGGGGAGGGGCTCCCATGTCGGGGGGAGGAGGGGGGGCTCACATGTCGGGGGGGGGAGGGGCTCCCCTGTCGGGGAGAGGGGGGGGGAGGGGCTCCCATGTCGGGGGGAGAGGGGAGGGGCTCCCATGTCGGGGAGAGGGGGGGGAGGGGCTCCCATGTCGGGGAGAGGGGGGGGAGGGGCTCCCATGTCGGGGGGAGGAGGGGGGGGCTCACATGTCGGGGGGAGAAGGGGCTCCCATGTCGGGGGGAGGGGAGGGGCTCCATGTCGGGGAGAGGGGGGGGAGGGGCTCCCATGTCGGGGGGAGAGGGGAGGGCTCCCATGTCGGGGAGAGGGGGGGGAGGGGCTCCATGTCGGGGAGAGGGGGGGGAGGGGCTCCATGTCGGGGAGAGGGGGGGGAGGGGCTCCCATGTCGGGGAGAGGGGGGGGAGGGGCTCCCATGTCGGGGGGAGAGGGGAGGGGCTCCCATGTCGGGGAGAGGGGGGGGAGGGGCTCCCATGTCGGGGAGAGGGGGGGGAGGGGCTCCCATGTCGGGGAGAGGGGGGGGAGGGGCTCCCATGTCGGGGGGAGGAGGGGGGGGCTCACATGTCGGGGGGAGAAGGGGCTCCCATGTCGGGGGGAGGGGAGGGGCTCCCATGTCGGGGAGAGGGGGGGGAGGGGCTCCCATGTCGGGGGGAGAGGGGAGGGGCTCCCATGTCGGGGAGAGGGGGGGGAGGGGCTCCCATGTCGGGGAGAGGGGGGGGAGGGGCTCCCATGTCGGGGGGGCTCCCATGTCGGGGGGAGGGGAGGGGCTCCCATGTCGGGGGGAGCTCCCATGTCGGGGGGAGGGGCTCCCATGTCGGGGGGAGGGGGGGAGGGGCTCCCATGTCGGGGAGAGGGGGGGGAGGGGCTCCCATGTCGGGGAGAGGGGGGGGAGGGGCTCCCATGTCGGGGAGAGGGGGGGGAGGGGCTCCCATGTCGGGGGGGCTCCCATGTCGGGGGGAGGGGAGGGGCTCCCATGTCGGGGGAGGAGGGGGGGGCTCCATGTCGGGGGGAGGGGCTCCCATGTCGGGGGGAGGGGGGGGAGGGGCTCCCATGTCGGGGGGAGGAGGGGGGAGGGGCTCCCATGTCGGGGGGAGGAGGGGCTCCCATGTCGGGGGGAGGAGGGGGGGGCTCCCATGTCGGGGGGAGGGGCTCCCATGTCGGGGGGGAGGGGGGGGGAGGGGCTCCCATGTCGGGGGGAGGAGGGGGGGCTCCCATGTCGGGGGGAGGCTCCCATGTCGGGGGGAGGGGCTCCCATGTCGGGGGGAGGAGGGGGGGGGGCTCCCATGTCGGGGGGAGGGGCTTCCCATGTCGGGGGGGTCAAGTAAAGCTTCTATGTCATTAGGGGGGGGGTGAAGAGGGAATTTCCGGGGTTCACTCCCTCCCCCCCTCTCACCGGCCGGTCCGCTCCCCTCTATCCGTCGATTCTCTCCAGCAGACTCCGGGACTCCATCCCCCCCCGATCCGTACTCTTCAAACTTCCCGCGAAGAACAACTTCCGGCAGCACAAGGCCCGGCCTGACGTCACTTCCGGACACCTGTCTAGTGTTGTGATCCGGATCTGTTTCCGGGGCAGATAAACACGTGACGCGTACTACTTCCGATGAGGAGAGCTATTGTATATACAATGATAGAAACTGATTGGTGGAGAGAGACCACGTGACCTCACACCGTATACTGATGAATATATATATATATAACCTCATGCTGTATACTGATCTATATGTATATAATATATGACCTTACACCCCCCCTCCCCCCAGCTGATGACAGTATTCTGGGGTGCAGGATAATGACCCCCCTGTCGTGCTGTGTTGTGGTTCTTCCCACCACTAGTGACATATAAGCTGGCAGGAGGAACCACAGTGTGTGATGGGGGGGGAGTTTTCATCATTCTACACACCCAGAGAACCATCACTGGCCAAAGAGCAGCCAATCAGCAGACAGACCGCCCCTCCCACTACCACATCACAGCCCCTAAGGAAGTCCTATTGTGATGAAATGTCCAGGGCGGAGCTTCCATACTGTGACATCATCATACACTAAATAAAGGATTTTGACTTATTTGAGTCTCTGATGTGATGTGCTACAGGAAGTGAAGCAAGCTGTGACGACGCATTCGCAGACCTTTCGGCGAGCTGTGACGAAGCATTCGCAGACCTTTCGGCGAGCTGTGACGAAGCATTCGCAGACCTTTCGGCGAGCTGTGACGAAGCATTCACAGACCTTTCGGCGAGCTGTGATGAAGCATTCGCAGACCTTTCGGCGAGCTGTGACGATGCATTCGCAGACCTTTCGGCGAGCTGTGACGACGCATTCGCAGACCTTTCAGGGAGCTGTGATGACGCATTCGCAGACCTTTCGGCGAGCTGTGATGACGCATTCCCAGACCTTTCGGCGAGCTGTGACGACGCATTCGCAGACCTTTCAGGGTGCTGTGATGACGCATTCGCAGACCTTTCAGGGAGCTGTGATGACGCATTCGCAGACCTTTCGGCGAGCTGTGACGACGCATTCGCAGACCTTTCGGCGAGCTGTGACGACGCATTCGCAGACCTTTCGGGGAGCTGTGATGACGCATTCGCAGACCTTTCGGCGAGCTGTGACGAAGCATTCGCAGACCTTT